>NW_020271193.1:3375741-3416645 GCF_002803265.2 Melanaphis sacchari | reverse complement strand
GTGTGTGTGTGTGTGTGTGTGTGTGTGTGTGTGTGTGCATAGAAGGCATTATATTTAAAGGTTACCATCTGTCTGCGGCGTTCAATAACTCATTTTAAAGTGCATAATAAAGTGCATAATATATTATATTGTATTATACGCGAAAGAGGAAACATTGTTTTTCATACGATAAGTTTAACACGACGACCTACTGCTATTAATATACCCGTAGGTAATTACCAGCTTTGCAGAGGTCATATTTTTATACCCATTTTTGTACAGATGCAATTAATTTTGTTTTTCGTTTTATCACTACGTCGCTCGTTAACTGTAGTACATGACTAACTTTACTTATTTCGTACAGTATAATAACGGCGGTTGTACACGCTTCTAAATTTTCGCCGGCTTTAGCTAAATAATTAATTTGTTCTAAACAAACTGAACAAAACCGTGACACATGAAAAACCTATACTTTTTATATAGATATGAACAAAATATCTGTACCCCGTAAAAAATGTGTCTCAAAATAATTTGATTTTACCATAAACCATTCAATGGCTAATATCAACAAAATATAATAATAATTACCATGTATATTTT
The DNA here is from genome assembly GCF_002803265.2 of Melanaphis sacchari. Lineage (NCBI taxonomy): Eukaryota > Metazoa > Arthropoda > Insecta > Hemiptera > Aphididae > Melanaphis > Melanaphis sacchari. Next base: position 3,416,066 of record NW_020271193.1, on the reverse strand, counting down.
ATAAACTATAATACATATTAATATCTAAGCTTTAAAGTTTATACATTTATAACTCATTAACTACTTGTCTAAAATTTAATTTGTATGTGTCAAGGGGTACCTTGTAAAATATTCTGATTTTAAATAAGGAATTAAAAATGTACGCAATCATAAAAATGTATTAAAAAAAAATAATAAATTTTATTCTAACGATTTAAAATTATGTAAAAATAATATTCAGGAAAAATGTAATAGTCTTTTTTTTTTTTTTGAAATAACGAGTGTCTTGCGTTAAACGGATTACTATCCGGTAGGTTTAAATTTTTACGTCAATCCATATTTATTTTTTCATTTTGTCGAACCACCCCGACTTTTACCCTAAATTATTTTTCATCCATAAGTAGATTACGAAAATCAATTCGCATGTATTGTTAAAAATTCAACACGGACGTTGGCACGTATATGAACAATTTTTTTTAATAACATAATGCATGACTTTAAAAATTCCCCGGGTGTGTAGATATTGTAGCGCGCCGGTGCACAATATTTGCATTATACTATTTATGCAAATCGTAATGATGATAATGACGACATAAAAGGCAGGCAACACAATGTGCGCGGCCGAGTCTAAAGCGCGTTTCAATAAAATCCATTTGGAAATGGCGACGGAGGAAATGGTTTTCATGCTCACGCGGAAGGTACGATTTGTACATCATTATGTTATGTGCCCCGTCGTCCGTTGTCGTCGCTGACGGAAATAATCATATAAATATGACGACGTGCCGGAGAGTGTAACAATCTCGGCGGTGGCGACAACGGCGCGCACTCCGCTGATTAATATCACATAATATAATATATTAATATGAAATAGAATATTATGAACGACGCATAGAAATAACGACGGAACTACGATAATGCGTATCGTCCGGTACACACGACGTACACGATAGTATTCAACACACGTGTATAAGTTTACGAGTATATGATGAATATATTTATACAGAGTGTGTCTTTCACAACGAATCGGTCGGGGTATTGATATTGATCATTAAAGCAATTTGAAAGAAAATCGATTGAAAAAACACGAGGCTTTCAAATGGTATATGATGTAAAACATAATTATATTATGTGTTCATAATTATTATTATTATTACCGCGAGAACAATGTAACAGGAGGACTGCAATGGTTTTAGGTGAAAATAGTTTTAATTTTTTTGTGCCCTCGATCGTTTGTAATCATAACATGTTTTGTTTGTTTGTAATTGTGAATATAAACAATTTTTTATCGCACATTTTTTTATTTTTAAATCACTTAAATTCATGTCCTAATTAATGTTTGAAGAGTTATTGTTGGAAAATCGAAAACCTATTTTAGAATTTTATTAACACGAGTAATGAGGCACACCATTTTCAGAAACTATAAGTTTTATTATTTATTCAGGTTTAAATTATTTAAAAAAAAAAAAAAATTGAAAACAAATAACTATCTTATAAATATTTAAGTAGGTAAATTTACTTTAGAATAATTATCACACAATTTTAATTCAATCATTAATCGTTATAGTAATATTTATACTTGTATGGTAGGTATATATTAAAATTTCACTATATACTTAATAAATTATATTGCGTATTAGTGTATTTAATTTTTTAAACAATCATACTTACGCTGTTTCATTGTTATTATTTTACTATTGAAATTTACTAAAGATATAATTTGTACAATTGTACGTTATAATAATATAATTATTATTTGTCTATAAATGATGAGGTAATTTAAACATAAATTCTAGCTTAAAACAGGTGATGTATCCGAATTATCTATTCAATACGCCGTGTTACTATTGAAACAAAACAAATTTACTGTAGCTCATAGCCCGAGTCATTGATAAGTATAATTAAAAAAATAGAACAAACTCTATAAATATACGCGTGAGTAGATATAATATGAATAATCAGTTTGATTTTAGCGTTAATTCAAATTCATGGTTCCACAATGTATATATATAAATATTATTTTAATGAAACCGGTAATTTAAAGGGTTTGGAATTCCTAACTATCTGTGTGACATTTTTTTAACTTAGAGATTTATTCCAATGAAGATTGGTCAATATTGGCAGCTGTGTTTTGCCAAAATGTTAAGTGTTTACTCTTTATTTCGGTGTTGATAAAGGAAGAAAAAAGCTATTCATAAAATTGTTCACTAATGTATATATTATCTTTGTGAAATATATGTTATTTTTAAAACATTTCGATTAAAATGAAACTATTTTATTGAAATAACTAAAAATACATTAAATAATGAATTTATTATTGATTTATTTTTCGAAGATGAAAAAAATGAATATAACTTCTCAATTAGGAACTAATATTTTATGTGAAACGACGTATTATTATTATTCTACTTTTTTCCACACAAATGATCATATATCGCTTTTGTTGTTTAAGTCTCGTGTTTAAAACGATTTCGTTTCATAGCGTAGAAATAATAATAACTATAATTATGTATAGAGGTACGCGTATTTCGCACATTATGTGAATGCTATATTAGTGAATTGGTAATTACACATTTAAACGTGGTTCGATTGGTTCGACCAGAAATATATTATTTACTGACAAAGGCAAGCGTGGTGTATTATAATAGGAGTTAATTTACAAAGACTAATACGAATTTGAAAACTGTTTTGTATAAATATTGGCTTAATTCAATAAAAAAAAAAAAAAAAAAAAAAAAAAAATAAAAAATAAAATTGTTAAAATGTGCTGTATTTTACTATTTTTGAATATGTGTCCTAAATTGAACCGAGTTGTTAACCACGAAAAATAATAAAATAGGTATTGCGATTTTTTTTAATAAGTTATAACTTTTTGAATTACGTTGACATTTAAATCACTATTGTTTTTATACGAATATGAGGCTTGTGATCTCGGCGACACTTTAATTTTGACCAAAACATTTATAGGTTGGACGCCATACGTATAATATTATAATATTGTAGTTAATAACTACGCATGTTGAGGTAGTTTTTAATTATTTATCATACGAGAATTTAAAATATTTAAGTACACCGATTCATGCAGAAAATCGTTTTTCGATTACAAATTGCAACATGATTTATCGTCGTTTTCAAGTCGAACGTATTCGTATGTCACGGGACCGACTCGTGACGTGCCGAGCGAAGCGAGACGAGTGTCCTGATACAACCCTGCACATTGAGTGTCGTTGCAAAGTATTACGTTCGTGATTTTATTTTTTCATTATTTTACACCGCATCATGAACGGTTGTCTCTAAAACGACACGATGTTTTCGTTTAAAATGATAATATCTAAAATTGAAAAATTAACATAAACTTACCGTCATATTAATAATATCAGCTATATACACGCAGCGAGGAAAAAAAAACTGGCATCGTTGCCTCTACCTGCTATTGACTTTGTTGTTATGGCAACTCGTATTTTTTTGTCATAGTGCTTTTTAATTTTTAAATTTTAATTGCGCTCGAGTTATTATTTTTCGATCTGAGTGGCGAAGTCGGAGAAAAAAAAGACAAGTTGTTCGCAGTGGTGATTCAAATTTAATTTTAATCATACCAGAAAAAAATTGTTCGCTGATTTCCCAACATATACCCCCCCCCCCCAAACGACTAACACAAATCGTCGCCGTAATCGTAACGATATCGTAGGACGTTTGCAGCACCAAATCTAATAATCACTTTGAAGCTCGAAAGAGATCCTTCATATTCAGATACGCATGTACGGTATTTGAACGTCGATAATTACCGTTTCAAACCACTTAACCATGACATTTTGATATTCGCATACAATAAAAAATGATTTAACTGTTTAATATTAATATAATATGATATGTATTTTTCAATTAAACACTTTCAATGCTACGATGTCTCGAAATAAATAGGTCATTGCATTTTATTCGGGATTTTTTAACAGTGATCATTACACTTAGTGAAATCGAGCGACACTATATTATATCTTCATACTGTATATGGTTATTACGTCTACTATATCAAAATTGTATAAAACGAATATCAACTCGCTTGTAAATTGAGACCGGTCAACCATTTTTTACGAGATATATAATCCGATTAGTGAAATATTTGACGATTACCTCGTATATATATATGTTTATTGATATTATTATAGATACGCGATTTATTCCGATTATTACGTGTTATTATATTATTATTTATTTTCAATTTATAACGCTTTTTATCGTCGAAATTAATCCCGTTAGCGTCCCTGGCCATGTACCGAAGCCTCGAGGTCCCGTATAGCAAGCATGTAACAATATTATAATATTCTACATAATGTAATGTATTATCGTATAGTCATCGTCGCTCACCCCGTAGCTACTTATGCGTGTATATATACATATATGTATATATGTATTGGAAATTGAAATTGTATATTCCCTCGGTGTATGCATATAATATACGTTGTTGATAATATATCGTATAAAGTATATGCGCGCAAATGACCGAGACGTTAGACGCAAAGAGGTTTTTTTTCGTCGATTTATACGGACCCGTAGACATTCGTCGAATAAAGTGATATTGAATTTGCAAATAGAACGATATTCGCGTATACAACGATGGCTACGATGACGCCGAGGTGTTGTAGAGGGCGTATATTATATTATATTTTGTACAAAGTGGTGCGGGATGAAGGCAATTTCTATACTCTATAATATACATATGATAAACGTGCGATAATACAAATGCGCGCGTGGATGAGGGGGGTGGGAAAACCGGAATCAGATTTCGGAAAAAAAAAAAAAGTAAAGACTAAAATGTTCAGCATAAATCCGTATTGGTTTTCGGATATTCCATTGCGTTGTTTGCACACATCTTCTACACAGACTATCGGCACAGCTTTTGTGCGATTGTTAGAATATTTATAAAATACACTGCGTGTAGATGGAATTAACGAAAACTCGCAGAGGGCTCTTATTTGTTTGATCGCGATTTAAATATGCACAGTAGCTGTACTTGAGTGACGTGATTTCACAATTTTTCCAATGGAATCGGTGAAAAACATTTCGTCCCGAATCACTGTAAAATGATAGTAAATACGTGTGTCTACACAGTATTAACTCGGAAAAAAAATAAATATACTTAATCATTTATAGGTTATTTTGTATACAATTATTAAGGGTTAAGATAAGACACAATAAATAATAATTATTCAGATTTAAACAGTATTGAAATAATTATTTTAACACTCATTTTGAATTCTGTATAAGGGTGATATAAAATCTGATCTATCATCTATTTGGTTGAGGGGAGAAGAAAAAAAATGGAAAATTTTAAGTACAACAATTTAAAAATATCAAATATAGGTACAGTAATTTATTTTTTTTGAACATAAACTTATCAAAACCACAAGAATGTTTTAATTATTTTGTTGTTAAAAATTTATAAAATTTTGAATTTATGTTTATACTCGAGGCTTGATAAGATTGCTCATAATTTGTTCGTACTAAAACTAAACAAATCAAAAATACATAGATACAACTTTTTATAAAATATACCTTTTTTTATTCAAATTTTGATAAAATTCTCCTTAAAACACGAAAATTTGCAAAACTTTAGCGTAGTCATAAACATTCTTATGATCATTTGAAGTTTAAATATTGACGAAATTGGATATTTGAACATAAAATAACGATCATTCCTTTACCGAATAACGATATTTTCAACAATTAAATTTATTTTTATTTTTTTTTGTTGTTCGAAAAATATTATTTAACATATCGAATTTCCTTGTTATTTTATTCATAATAAATCATTATTTTTACCTTTACCATATAAAGTCATATCAGCTATACTACTACCTGGATATATAGTACTGTAAGACATAAGCTAATAACCACTATCCCGAGTAATAGTGTTTAACAAGGCATTGGCGCGCACACCGTATAATTTCCATGTTATATCAAAATGTATTCATGTAACAGATAAATATTTATTTAAGTTAAGTCAGGACATAAATCATTGTCGTTAGTTATTGTCCACCGAGACTGCCCGCCGTTCTCAGACTTGCAATTCCGGCATTTCGTATACGAAATCGTATGTTGATTTCAGTACAAAATTTGAATGAAAATAAATCATGGCGTACATAAGTTTTACAAACTATACGGTGCACCGTCGTTTTAGCCGTAGATGCGATTTACGCGTTTGTTCATTTGTTATAATTATTTGAATCGCACGCGTACCTAACGGGCGTCGAAAAAGATTCGATTCGAATTAGGTTTGTAAAAAATGAAATAGAGATACTGGCTACAGAAGAATCCTCTTAGTGTGTTGATTTGTATATTTAACTTCAATGATAAATTGTCGCGTTTGCAAAACGATTCCGAGTATAACCCGTAGTTTATCTGAGATGAATTAAGATTATGTTGAATGCGGGTGGAGTTTAGAATCTCTTCACAAGTTTTTTTTTTTTTTTATTCTGTGATTCCTCATCATTTTTCGAACCTTTTTTAAGGAATTTAAAAATTTTTCTGTTCATGGTTTAAATAACATTTAATTTTAAATAAGCACTGAAAGAATCTTTTGAATTTTATTATTAAACCAAACGTGTTTTCCGAAAAAATGCACACGCCCTATTGTCACTTTAATCAGAGATATTACGTCTCACGCCGTATTTGAAATATCGATTTATAATTTTGTGACAACTAACAAATCGTATTTTAATCATGCTATGAAAATGCAAATAATTGACATATTTTCATTGGTTGTTTATTTTTTTTATTTTTATTGTCATTTATTAAAAATATATATATTCCTCGTGATCAATATTGTTTGTTTGAAATATGAATTTGAATTATTGTTTTACATCGACTGCATAAATTAAAAAGGGTCTATAAAATATTAAAATAATTAAAATAAAATAATGATTTTTGGTCAGTAAATAGCTTAAATGATTAGTTTCAGAATCAAATTCAAAAATTAAAATGATGAATTTCTTTAAACTATCAACTATAATATTAATTTTATTTTTGTTAATTTTCGAATAATTATAATAAAAAAAAAAAGACTTATACAATTTTAATCATAATATAGCCGATTTTCTCATATTTTTAAAATTGTGTCACGATGGGAATATTGTACAAGTACGTATACAGTTGGTATTACTGGATTATTTTTTTGTTCACGTGAAGTGTGAAAAGGTCATTAAAAAATCGTAAAATTTTCATAAGAGGTATTTTGTACGAAATGTGTTGTTTCATAAGCGGATTGATTATATTCTATTATATGTTAAGACATATTTTATTCCATTGATAAACCGATCAAAAATCTTGATAATAAAATGTAGTTTTATTTTAAATTATAAAAAAAAATAGTAGTAAATATGATTGATATTCACTCAAAATGAGTTCCATTTAAAGCATTCCTTATAAAGTTATTCAAACAAATAATCATCGTTTCTTATTTATAGCATTTATAAGGTATAGAAATACAGTATCATGTTTTATGTTACATAAAAAACACTCATCAAAAATAAATATATGGTTAAAGTTGATTGGTTGTCATCGATATGTGTTGGAGTCTTACACACCTAAAAAGTAATATGCTATAAATATTTTAAAAATATTAATCTTTAGTGTAGAAAGAGCGAGTTACAGAGCTGGACTTTATTCATGTTACGATATTTAAAAATAAAAAAATTTTTTCGTATAATGTTAAATAGGTACATACATAATTTATAACCAATTATATTATTTTAATAGAATATTACTCTTTTATACTTATTTGCTCTTTTTTATCAGTGCATTAAATAATAATGGTGTTTTAGTAGTAAGTTTTTTCTTCTAGAACGTACATAAGTATTGCAATATATTATGAGCAAATCTGCCGCTGATTTAAAGCTGTGTGTAACGAGGTTTGTTTAGGTCTGTCGAAAGATTTTGTTCAAAAAATGAAATAATCACGAAAAATAAAATAAACTGCGGTATAAATTGTACTGATAGAAGAAAAGAATTAATAATAATAAAAATAAAAAGGTATTCGTCGTTTCCTGTTTTCTGCCATCCAACCAAAACCTAAACTAATACCTAGACGATACTTTAATAATTATAAAATCGTCATTTTAACAGTAACATATTTTAGACACATACGCATGCACAGAGGTATTCTGTAATTTTTCGTACTTTTTTGTGATAACTCATCTCACGACACGAGCAACACAATACGCCAGTTGATATTTTTACTAACTTACCTACTTGGTAACATAAATGTTTAAAAAGAAAATTTGTCACTTAATAGATGATATATTTATTTAATAGGCCAGTGCTTCTCAAACTCTTTAGTGATGTGCCCCTATCGAAATTCAATTTGAAACTGTCAAGGCCTCCCTTAATCAAAATCATTATTTTTTTTCCTATTTATATATATTAAAATAAATATTTTACGGCTCACCAGTCACATAATCATGACTCTTTAGGGGATTGTGGCCTCCAGTTTGAAAAGCATTGTATAATAAGCGTCAAGTCGACAACGATGTTTTGTAAAAAATGATGATAATAGAAATTATTATTTAATTGCAATTAATAGAAAATAGTAATTTCTTATGTTTTATTTTGTTATTTACTTGTTTCGACTCGTTAGATAATTTTAACTTGTGAGTAAAAATAATTATGTAACTATTGAGATTTTCTATAAAAGAGAATCTGTATAACAGTTCAATGTCGGTTTTTATAAAATAATATTATGTACGAAAACAATTTATTGTATTGACATTACTCCTCCTACTCCTGTGAGCACATAAATGGCTATAGTTATTAGCTGAATATTTTTACATTTTAAACTTTCAAGCAATATAGAAGTTTGGAAAAAATGACAATTTTTATACAACTTCTATTTTACAGTGTTGTTTTTTATACTTTTATAATATGTTTATTGATTGCGATTCTAAGCAATCAGATTGGATTTTATAGGGTTTAAAACGACGCATTTTTTTATTTTGCAGAAAATTGCCATGGTACTTTTTTTTTAAGGGACCATTTTTTGTTATTTATTTTTATATCTATTATGAAAAACCGTAAAATTTACGATCAATTTTATTCAAATTTATTTTACTGCTAATCGAAATACCATACACAATGTACGATTATTGTGGCTGGATTAGTTAGGTTTATTTAAATTACAGAAGTTTCTTCATTTTTAAAACAGTCAGATCATTATAGCTGTATTCTTTATTATACTCGTATGAACATATAATAATATATTCCATAAATCATTATAAACTGATTGATTATTTTTGGTTTTACTCGATTGTATTTGCTGTTTTATTTTCCAAGACTTTATTATGTTAATCCAATAACATATTTGTAAAGGAGGTATTAGTTCGGACTTTTTCAAACATAATTTAATTAATTTTTTTAATCACAATTATAATTCATGATATGAAATTACATAAAGTATAGTGTAAATCGTTTAAAATTGTGTGTGTTTTTTTTTTGTGTTTGTCATAATATTTTAGAATTGTATAATACGTGTCTGGATACCGTAAAAAACACACATTAATTCCGCGTACCATTTTTCATAGCTCTCGATAGCAGTAGATAAAACAGCTATAGTGATGCCATTATCTCGTAATGTATAAATATTATTTAGTTCACAGCGCGTTAACCAACACATCGAATTTTATTAAAATCCTCCACTCATGGGCAATAAGCCCTTAATTTAAATTAAATTATGAACAATATTATACAACGTACAACCAAAAATTAATCCAACAACAAAATACTTACGTCAATTTTAAATGAAGAAATTGAAACAAGTCCTAATAAATCACAACTATTAGAAACTGAAAATATTTATAAAAAAAAATGCCATTCGTATTTATTATAAATATATCATAATACTTTGAGACGAGATCTCATCAATATTACATAGCGATTTCAATGCAATAAATAAAAATAACAAAATAAAAATTAACATCGAGACAATCGACGACTTCTATGCAATCGCAAAATTTTTAGAAGAAAAATATACTAATAACTTACGTATAGACTCGAAAGTAAAAAGGATATCTCTGCCATTATTCGAAACTTATTATAATCTATCACCGAATAGGAAATTTCTAAAAAACTTAAAAATCTAAATTATTCAATAAAATTAGTCACAAAACTAATTAGTTATAAAGATAAACTCCTACTGTCCCCATTAGCTACACAGCTAGCTAAAACAGAAAAATTCTTTAAGATATTTAAACTTAAAAGTTTTAAAATTCTTTAACCATAAGCCTTGACGAAAATCCAACAAATCACCACAGTGTACTAACTTAACGTGACCATAATTTTTTTTTCTTCAAATTTGAATATCTGTTCATTTCAATAAGAAAACCATATAATTTTATGTAAAATAATAATTTTTTTATTGGAAAACAAAACATTTATTATTTATTTAAAAAATGAAAACAGATAAACGCAACTAATATATTAATCGTTATAATAATAACAATAAATAATAAATAATAATAATGTAATAATTGAGTACAATAGTTATTTTTATCTATGGACTATGGGTTTTAGTGTTTTACAGTAAAATATATATATATGTAGGTATACGTATACAGCATAAATTTATGATTGTGATTTGTGATCCATAAATACCTACTAAAAGCCAAATTTTCTTAAAGCGGGACATTTTTAAGTTCTTTGGGGACAGCGGGGCACTTAGCTCGAAAGCGGGACGTATGGTCACGTTATACTAACTGCCAAATATATGGGTATATCAATAAATCGTGCAAACTAAGCCCATGCTGTGTAAAATGTAACGGAGAACATCACTATTTAAACTGCACTGATAAATCAAAAACCTCACCCAAACGCGTTAACTTCAATGAATTTCATCCAGAAAACTATAAAAGCTGTAAATATTACAAAAAAAAAAAAAAAAACAACATAAACAACCACAAAGAAAACTCTTGTAACAGATAAACTTCAAAATTCAATTGACCATCCAATCCACAAAAAATTCCAGCTTAAAAATCATACGTAGAAGTAACCAAAACCTTAATATTTTATCAAAAAATACCAATGAAACACTTCAAGACTTCTTAAATGATCACCTAAAAAGTATAATATCAGAATTCTTGACAAATAGGAACTAGATAATCTAAGATATAACTCGTATAAAGAATACGTATTAAAAATTAATTCGAATGATTCAAGTCTATGGACAGCTACTAAAAGAATCATTAAACAGTGAGAGACAATTTCTTTTCTAAAAAACGTCTCAGTCGAACATGAAACTAACACCGAAAATGTGATATTTTTGCTCAAAATTTCGAAAACCGTTTTACAACAGACGAAAACAACTCAAATCCTTGAAGAAACAAACTTCGAAGTAGAAAACAACGAAGGACAAATTGTAACTAATATCATAAGCACATCTATCAACATGGATAATACAATAATTCAAAAACTTCTAGGAAAAATTAAACAAAACTGAAGGAGTACTTCACTACAAAATTAATTGATCAGAAACTCTAAACCAAGACTAAAACCACGGTTGCCGCAGGGCATCTTCCTGAAACTCCAAGAAGATCATCCAGACTTGTAAGTTATTGTTGTAACTATTGTAAACATTTATTTGTAAAAGATTAACATTGTAAAAATACTTGTTGTATCGAAACAATTAAATTAGTAAAATAAAAAAAAAAAACATCTTATAGAACTCTTAAAAAACTTTAATTTTTAACTTTGAGGATGCTTTCTGATAGAAAATTGAATCTAGTTAGTATTAGAATACAAGGTAAAAATTCCTAGTATTTTCGAAATAAATAGAAAAATAAAATATTTAAGCACAACTGGAATGTAAAAATTCATGATACGGTTAACCACTTTCAACAAAATCGATTTTTGTCTTTTTATTGTAACTGATAAAAGTAACACTTAAAATGTTCTTGGAATGAAGTTGTTTGATATGAATTAATTTTCATGAAATGTTTCGGTTTTTTTTTATACTATTTATAGGTATTTTATATTTAAAATTATTTTATTTTTATTTCCAAGAATGTACGAGTATTATTATATAATTTTTGTAATTTAGTAAAATAGCCTAAAAGGACTTATGGTCGCTCATAAGTAAAGTTGTACGTATACCAATAAAAAAATATCAAAATATATTTTTCTATAAGCGTTTACAATTCAATATTTTTTCGAATTCCATGAAAATCGGTAACATTTTCTAATTATTATTATTATTATTTTTTTTTTATAATAAGTTGTTTAATACGATATACCTTAAGTTTTATAATTTAATAAAAGGTTCTTATACATTTTCTTATATTTACAATAATTTAAAAAAAAACTTGTTTTTTAAATATTTTTCATCACTTCTTGAGTTTAATTTTCAACGATATTGGATATTCATATATAAATAAACGATTCTCATCAAATAAATAATTTTTTTTTTAATTTTAAATGAAAAAAAATTTATCTTTAAAACATCCAATTATTGCTCGATTATAATTTTTATACTCTACATAATTTTTAAGATATTTAGACTTATTTTGAGATATTTATAGGCAATTGAAATATTAAAATTTTAAGTTTAAAATATATAATGTTACCTATATTAAACCAATAAGTTATAATATTAATGTCTATAATTTAGATAAATGGAGACGTACATCAAAGTTATTGAACTATGTTTGATATATCAGTATCCATAACAAACATTTCATTTATTTTTAATAAAATCTAAGCGTGTATAAATAATCAATAAGCAATTGTTTAAATATTTAAACAATCACGTTCCAACAAAACCATTCTTTTTTGGGATTAAATTTGAAAAAAAAAAATGAGTTAAAAAGTGAAAACATAAAATAACTAAAAAAAAAAATATATATATATATATCTCAGCATTAAATTATGAATATAAGTAGGTTTCAAAAAGGCATTAATAAAATTAGTGTTTTATTTTTTTTATTTTTATTTCATCTACTTTTGTTAAACAATTTTATGTTTACATTAGAATAATTAATATACACGCAAAGTCTCTAAACAGCAAACAATTTCCACGATTAAAAGTAAGCCTTATGCCTTAAATAATATTTAAATGATTACTTATAATAATATTACTAATCATTATATTTCCACGAGTTAGAGTTAGAACAATATATCTTGACTGTAAATAACATTTAGAAAGATGAAACACAATATGTTTAAAATGACGTGTAAAAAACATTTTTAAATATTTTATTTACTATAATATATATAATATTTTTTTTTCAATAAAACATTAATTTAAAATTGTGTTTTTTGTGTTTTATAATTTTCAATTATTGTTTTAAGGTAATAATGATAATTTATATAACATTTATACAATGAATACTAAATATATATATGTATGTATACTTAAATAGAAATTTATAATTAAAAAGCTACATAATATTATTATAATGATTACCACATATAGATTTTATAAGTATTATTACTATTTATTATTTAGGTATCGTTCATGTAATCATCAGGGTTGTGATTTTATAGCATTTGCATATTTCTTATGAGATGCTTAAAAAATAGAAGAGTTATCTAAAAATGTGTTTCATGATACAGAGAACTCAAATTAAAAATTTTATTTTGCAAATTTTACGATTTTTTAGTTTTTACTGCTTTTTTTTTGAGTCTTTTTTGCATTTTCACCTGTTTTTGAATCAAAATCTATGAAAATTTTATAAAATTATATTTTAGTAAACGTGTTTTTAAATTTTTGACAATTAAATTATCAAATAAATTCTAAACGTACCTATAAATTAAGTAAATAGGCTGATTACGATGATACAACGCTGTACAGCGTTAATATAAAGGTATAATATAATACTACGATAATTTCGTATTAAGTATTTGGTTCTAATTTTTGTTATCTGCTAATTTTGTTGTTTTTTTTTTTTTTTTTTTTTTTCTATTTCTACTGCAATTATTAATTGCCGATTGTCAACGTCGTATTACAGTCAATTCATTTTATATAGTCGTCTCGTGTGCCTGTACTCGTGTGTTACATTATATTTTCGCCGTTTATGTGTAGTAGTAACTTTGTTTTAAAATGCCAAAAGTTAAACCATCTCTTTCGTGTAAATTCAATAATGTTGTATCCGAGTTCGGCGAAGAAGTGTTTAAGGTAGATGGCAATGTATTATTTTGTCAATTATGTGAGTGTAAAGTGAACAGTGAAAACAATTTTAACATAACTCAGCACTTAAAAACAGATAAACATATTAAAACAACAAAACGCCATGAAAATAAAATTGAAAAAAACCTATAATAATTTCAAATTTGTGAGTGATTAATTAATAAATTTCCTTTTTTTTTCCTTTTTTTCATATTTTGTTGTTTTCATTGCATATTTTTAACACATATTTAGCGATAGTTAAGGTCATATTATAGCGCATATTTATGCAATTTTAAGTGCTATTTATTATTTATTAAAAATTAAAAATCATTAGGTAAAAGTAATAATCCTTTAATTTGATAGCTAATGAAATCCATAGTTCATTCACAAACAAATTGATCTTTATATATCATGAGTTAACCTCTGGTATCAACCTTACCATGAATTAGCTTTTATAAAAGGTTATCATCAGCCCTTCTAGGCGTCTATCCTCTAGAGAGTTGAGATTTAGCGCATCCGTGACCGGTTCATAAACATTTTGGAGATGATTATTTTTTAATAGGAAGCCAACATAGCTTAAGAAGAGTTTCTGCCTCACTCAAGACTCAACTAAGATTATTTCAACTCGAAGATACGGATTCCAAATTATCGAGCCTTAATCAAGAACCGATCGTTTTAAGGATTATTAAAACAAGGTGTTGATATATAATTATTTCAAATTTGTGAGTGATTAATTAATAAATTTCCTTTTTTTTTCTTTTTTTTTCATATTTTGTTGTTTTTATTGCATATTTTTAACGCATATTTAGCGATAGTTGAGGTCATATTATAGCGCATATTTATGCAATTTTAAGTGCTATAAAATCCCAACACTGCTAATCAATATACCTAAGCTTACGTAAGGTTTATTTTTTCAACGTCGCTCGTATTATGTTGTTCTGAACAACTCCATACACAATTCATACGATGATTGATTTGTAATATTATTTTTGAGAGCTAAGAGATGATCATTATTCACTGGATAACACGCTGAAACGCACATGAACAATTCTATTTTAATAATAATAATAATAATATTAATATTATTATAAAAGGTTTTGGGTAACAACTACTAAAAATCGTCATGATAGTGTTATAAGTGAAATTTTGCAAAAATATATGGGTAAGGTAGAGATATATAATTACCAAAGCTTAAGATTCCTACCTACAAACAAATTCTTTCTACTTCTATTTTATTTTTATTTTATCCATCATATATGTATAAAAAACAATAATGATTTTGAGTGCTATAACATAGCGTTTGATTAGTATTGATAAGTAAATATGTATATCATACAATTTTTATTAAAAATTATAGAATACAGATTTAATAAATAATATATTTTTATACCTGTTTATGATATCTGTTATTATTATTAAAATTAGAGATTTAATTACTATAATTATTTATTTATTTTCTTTTTTTTGGGGGTAGGAAGGTAAACTATAACAATTATATTTAACAAATTATGGTGTCTATGAATATAGTGGTGAAGGTCTATCTACCACTTAAATACTTTACTGATAATTATCATTACTCATGATGTGAATAATTTATAGCAGTTATTCAGTTTTGTAGAAGTATAAAATTATTGAATATAATATATTTAGTTAATACTTTTTATATTATAATGTGTGTGAATGCAATTATATTAATAAAAAATAAATATTTTAGGAACCAATGTTAATAATAGTTATATAAAATGGGCACAGAAAAATAATATTCAAGCATAATGGATTTAAAAAATAATAAATGATGGTAATATACAATAAATTAGAGGTCAAAACAGGATTGCAAAAATTATATACTTATTTCCACTTTGTAGTGTCAAGAGAGAAGAGCAATCGACCCTTCCTACACACATACACACACGCGCACACGCACATACACACACACACACAAATACACACGCAAATTAGTAATAACTGGCACATGATTTTCGTTAAATTATTAAAGCAATTTTAATGGATATATTTGTTGTTGAAAAATTAATCATAAAATTTAATAAGTAACAACTTTTTACTTTTACATATTTCGGATTTTTTGAAAAAAAAAAAATAATATCATAATTGCGACGAACACATATAATATAGTACGTGTGTTATAAATAGTTTATTATGACTTTATAATGTCTACGCTACTCGTAAATACGGTTTTTAATTTAGCTCGCGGTAATCAAGAAATAGCGTGGACTATAACGCAGTGGTCTTACCTTTTATACATGGTAAAAGTAAAACAGATGTTGGCAAATCGTAAATAATAGTAGTGACAATCCTAGTCATTTGTATGTATGATGTTGTTAAATTCGTAGGTCAGAGAACTAATAAAAAAAAAAAAACTGATAAAATTTATTGAGCAATCAAAATTTTTTTGAAATATTAATATATAATAAGTTATTTATGTTTAAAGTGCAAAACAGTTTTCTATATTAAATTTTATTCTGGAGTTGAGCGGAAAAATGTTGACGATTTAATACTAAAAATGGAAAAAGTAATATTATTTATTTATAATATATTTGATTAATTAAAAAATAAAAGCTATTATAGGCGTATGATACGTACACCGAAACACTGTTTGTATATATAATGGATATATAAAAAAATATAGGTACCTAGCTATTATTAACATACCTAGTAGCTACACAAATATAATTGAAGTATTTCAAAAACCTTTAAACTTCAATCAGTTTTAAAGGAGATTCTGTGAAATGAGTAAAATTTTTAATAAAATGCGTGTGATTATTAAACGAAATATATGGAAAGTAATACAAATAATTGTAAAGATTGTAAAGACTATACAATATTTATTTGCGTCCTAGATTCACTTGGTACACTGATGAAAGTTGAAGACGATTGGTTCTGATTATCTGATTGATTCATATAAATCATAATAATACTATACGATTGATGAAGTCTTGAGTTTTGATGTTTTTGCTATACGAAAAAAAAATCAATTAAATATCCACGAAACGATCGTGTAATTCCTATTTTTAATTTATATTATTTACATATATCTGTCACTTGTCAGTATAATATTATATTACACGCAATTTTAGATAATGTATATCTAAAACTAATAGACAAAAATATTGTATATTGAAGACAATTAAATACCGACTAAAAAACAAACCTGAAGAGCACTTATACTGTTGAGGATATAGTTTTTTTCTAAATAGTGTCCTAATTGGGCTGCAAGATGTATTGTCGTATTGGGTTTAGTTTAACAGTGGGATGCAGATAAAATATAAAATAATTATCTGAGTTTTAATCGAATAATTATTTGTATTGTCAACACTAAAATCTAAAGAAAAATATGCAGAAAAAATCTGAGTCATTATCCTGTTAATAATTGCTATTATTTTACCGTCTGGACTCACGATTTCTGAAAAATATTAATGGCCAGGTGGTCAACAAAGTAATTTAATATTAAAGCCGCTTTATATATATATGTGTGCAGACCTTGTGAATTGTAAACAGTTGAAAATTATTTTGGGGCGCGTAGAGTACATTTCCAAATCGATTTAGCGGTCAGAGTCTTGATGCTGTTATTCATACACAGAGTCTCGCACACAAGTGAAATACAAGACCTCTCATTATACGAGTACATGCGCACGTTGGCAGAATTAAATTACCTACAATATTTTTTGTGAGATCTGACACTGCTTCCGATATCGCTTTGTTGGCGCCGTCTTCGTATTTTTCTCTCTCTGGAACGATGTAGTAAAAAAAAAAAACGGAACTATTTCGCCTATTTTCGTTTCTCATTAGTTTTTACATCGATCATGTGGAAAATTGGTTTACACGTGAAAAAATATTATATCGAATGAAAGACGTTTGGACATTTTGGTCGATGAAGTTGTTAAGCAATATTTTCATGTCTATAACCTAGCTGCTGTAAATCATATAAGACACTGTCGGTTTCACGGAAAACTGTACATGCTTGTATGAACCAATAGACAGATATACACAGGATGTATCTTTTTGAACTACTTATAAAATAATTATTGAAAGGAAAATAGATTGGATTGTTTCCAAAAGTGTATCAATACTATACAGTATTAAAAGTACTTAAAATCATAATAAAATATATCTTTTATTTTTACTTAAAAATAATCTTTATCTTGTACCTATATACTTGAATTACATACACGTAAGTAAACGATACCGTACCAGGCGTGTTTTTTGTGGTCCTAAATAAAAAACGTAATAACTTAAATCTAAAGTACAAAACGAGTTCTTTGCAAGGTGACCTAAATTGGTTGATTTTTTTTTTCTTATCGATTCTGATAAGACACAAATTATTATACGTCTTTCCGACTTGCTATTGTTTTTAATTTGTACAGTTTTTAGAGAGGTTTCTTTTAAGTTATGTTAATAATATCGACATTTTCTGCTTAAGGACCGTGCAAAATATAACTATCAGATACAGCCACCAATAGGCCTTACTCGTGAACTTATCTCAATGTTCATTAAATAGGATTGTAAGTTTCTGACCGGCCTTGATTTCTAAGGCTATTATTGGAAATCTGTTTTTCGCCAAAATAGTTTAGTTATCCTTGGTAATACTACAGTAAAGTTCCGTATTATTCAAATAGAAAACAGTTTGATGTTAACTTAGAACACGTGTACATATTCCGATTAATTTTTACCCATACGAAATTCTATTGTCTTGTTTATCATTTTGCTATTATACAGGATAATTCACTAAATATATTCACTCCTCTTTTATCTTTTCATAATGCATTTATTTTTTTATTCTGGTTTTTGAAAACTTTAAAAATAACAAAAGATTATAATATTTTAAGATGTTTTGATTTTTGTTTTTTTAATTTAAGAAGTGTTTTGTAGTTTAAGAAATGTATTTATTTTTTCAATTTAGTAGTTCCTGAATTATTAATATTTATGTATTAAGAATAATAATCCTTGATTTATTACAGTTGTACTTGTTGTATTATTTTTTTGAATTTCGATTTACATGCATCAAAAGTTTTTAAAGAAACATCAGATTAATAAAACGAAAGCGTACTTAAAAATTACGAAAGTTAGAATTAAAATTAATATAAATTTATCATTAAATGAAAAATTTAGAGTATAGTTCTTAAATCACTCTGTATAATTTCTTCTCTCTTTTTTACGATTTGAGTGCTTCACTGCACCAGATGTTTTCAATTTGAATAATAATATGTAATAATTATTATTGTAGACATTTACAAAAACGGAGAGAAGATTCAGAAATATGATATGAAATCATAAATTAAAAATGTTTTGACCCTGTATAATTTTTTTGTTTTGTTTTCAATTTTCCACCCGTATGAGTGTATTTCTCTTATTTCTCCTATTTAACAAGCAATCCCATAATGTGTAAAATGCACTGTAGTTACAACAAAAACATAAAAATGATAATCATCTATGCTCGGGACATTGTGCATATTATGTAAATTTAAAGCCTGATTTGATACAATCTGATACAAAATTTATTTTAACAAAGTGTATATATTTCTACATAAAAATGTAGTTTTAAGAAGATAGATAATACATTTTTTTCCATTAGTAGTTGTTTAAGCTATAATAATTAGCTCTGAGTCACCTAAATAAGAAGTTTTTATCCTCATAAATTTAATTTTAGTTTTTTTTTTTTTCATGTAAAATTTATCGTTTAATATAGTTAAAAATTATTTTGTTCGCTTAGTAAAAATTAAACACTAATCAACTATTTTTCAAAGAGTATTTACATATTTTTTATTGTTTTTATTATATTAGTGTACACGCAAATTTGAGGATCGATATTAATAAATTTCACGAGTAGTAGAAACAAAAAATATGGTTGTAACCTATATAACGTGTAGAGCATAAATATCTTTATAGTTTATACTAATATTTTTATTTTATGTTACCTATGCTATGTAAAAGAGAAATTATTGTTATTTTTTTTTTTTTTAATTTTTAGTATTATATATATATTTCACGTGTAATCTTACCGACAGCAGTCGAGTGCGCGTTATTTCAGAAACTAATAAAGAACACCTGTGTTCTGGGGTAAATAAAAAAATAAAAAATAAAATAGGTACACAATGGGTATATATTATATACAAAATATTTTCAAAATCGTTTCGCATAGTTAACACTATAAGTATAATATATCATAATATTCTAGAATAAATTAAATATTTTCCAAAATCAATGTAATCGACGATACAATTATATGCATAATATGTATATATTTTATAATATTATCTCGTGGACGTTTATCATAATATTACATTATTAATGAAGGTACTGGCCATTTTATTAAGGTACGTTTTATTATATTTTATACATAATATGCGACTATGTAAAATAATACGTATGTTTTCAGGAAATTCTAAAAAAAATAAAATATATATGTATAATATCATAAATTACACATTAAATGTTTACCTTCGAGAGAGCTTCTCCCTCCTCACACGCACACACCCATTTCAATGCAGTGTACGTGAAATCCTTAGAGAAAAATATGATCGATGCGTCCGACTCAACGTTTCTAAATAATATAGAACACTACATTTGGCTTAATATGTATTATATTGGCACATAACGACACCGCGTGTAGATACATACATTATCTCATCGACTTTGTGCCTCAAATAGATATTGTAGTAAAGGAATATTTTCTCAAAATCGCGACGCGCCACCAAGGTGTATATCATTATAGATGTGTATACACATACGGGAATACCGGTAAACCGTATAGGCCGGACGATTGTAGACTCTGGGGAGGTGTTCTGTATTCCTGGAAAAGCAAACTGTGGCATTGAAATGGGAACGTGTGAGATCAAGAGACTGAGTGAACAGAAAATCCGTTTCATCATCCCAGAGGGTTAGCTTAAACCACACTCTCCCCTCGATTTAAGGTTTACGCATTGTGTATTTGAGAAAGTCAACCAATCTATACATAGACAAATAGAGAGAGTGAGATAGATGTCAATAATCCGTAGTTTTTGTATTTTTAAAATAAATTTTATCATACATTCGAAGTACTATTATAACACTACATTTATGGTTAAAAGATAATTTTTCGATTATTAGTTTCAGACACACAGAAGTGAGTTTAGAGACAAGTGAGGTACTAGAGTAGTAGAGAAGAAATTTACTGTAGGGTTCACTGTCGCCCTATCAAACCACTCGTCTTGCATTGAAATTATTATTTAATCATTTTGTATTTTGTTACAGAATATATAATTGAAAATAAGGATTTAACGTAACTAAGATATCATTATGATGAAATAGTAATAGACTTTGCAAACATGTATTTTTAGAGATAGATATTGTAATACTATATTATGAGTACTTCAAATGATATTGAAAAACAAAACACTATTATTGTCTGATAAAATAAGTCTTACGTAAAACCAACCCGCTTGTTTAATAATAAACATATATCTATAATAGGGGAGTTTGGTTATCATTCTCGCATAATATAATATTCATAAACGATTTCCGTCTTAAAATTCGATTCGCAACCAAAAGATATACGTTGTCGTACATTTTGGTATAATAAATGAAAAGTAAAAAGAAAACCTACTTTTATTCAAGAAAAAAAAAAAAATTGAGAGACTGTTTATTTTTTGGTTTGATGAGAAATATAATTATACGTGAGTATATATTATATATATATATATTTAGACGGTCGCGACACGTATGGCCGTCGACCGTTTACAAACAATATTCTACGTAAATATTAAAATAATTTAATAATTATACATAATAATAAAACATTAATATTATACCGCAAATCATTATTGTAATAACAGAAAAAAAATTGTACGTCTATATTGTAAATATAATATTTTATATTATACTAATAGTAAGAAAGAAATAATACAATAATTACGAATAATGAGATACTGATAAAATTGCGTAAGGGTTAAAAGTTGTTGTATATGTGTGTTGTTATACGTATATATATATATATATATATAAATGTAAATTCATACAGGTAATATATAATAATATTATATTGTTGACGTTTATAATTTGTATTATCGTTCATTTCCATCATCTGCACCTCTCCCACGAGAGTTCTGGCCAATCACCAATGTATAAAATAATAATAATAATAATAATAATAATAATAATAATATTAATAATAATTTAAGAAAAAAAAAAAAAAATTGTATAATATAATATTATTTGGTGACTAGAGCTGAGTAGTAAATAATATATTTATTTAATTTTTTTGTCGTGGACATCGGCGGTTCGGGTGAGTACACGCGCGAAGGAATTAATAATGATTGGAAAAGAGAGAGAGTGATTGAATAAAATAATAATAAAAAAAAAAAAAAAAAAAATGTGATTGTTTTCGTATAGCCGTCATCCAATCGGTCAGCGTGTAATCGTATCGCGTCCGTTAGTGGTTAAGTGACTTCCGGTCAAAAGCGCCTTTTCTCGAGGTGCTGATATACGCGTTTCACAAATAATATATATATTTATATATACACACATACACAAACGCACACACATATATATATATACGTATATCATGTATACAATTTTAACGTGTATATACATATAAATATGTTTTATAAATTAAAATATTATTTCATACATTTTTTTTTTTAATTATAATTATAATTTTTATTTTTTTTTTTTTATTAATATATTATTTTTTTTCTTCATCTTTGCCGTTATATTCGTCGTCATCTTCTTCGTGTCTTGGTCAACATATATTTGTTTCTAAACAAAAATAATATTACCATAACGTTAATATTGTAACTATGATATAGTTTAACATTTTTAATTTAACAGTAGATAAGTTTCCTACAGTTGTAGCGGCTCGGACAATGTGGTGCAGAAGAGTATCTCACTGTGAAAGATATCGCAAAAGATAAGTTAGAGAAATGACTTGTCGAATACAACACCAAAACGCGATACGATAAGAAACATTGTGTGTTGATCGCTAATGCATAGGCGTAATCATTATACCGGGTTTAGTGTAATGATTTGGTAATCGAAATTAATGTCATAGTCGGACAATTATATTTTTAATATGTTTTTAAACGCATAATTGCTAATCATTTCTGTAACCGAAAAATTAATATACGACGCGTATCGAAGCGTTTAATGTCATTAATTCTGTTTTGCCAAGTCAGTTTGGTGGTCACTTATTGATTCGACACAGTTTTTTGGCGTGCAGTTCTTATAATATTATTGTATTTAACAGTGCTTGCATATAATAAGGGGCGTGTATCACGAATGTTTTTAACGCGGCTTCGCAATGAAAATATTATTTCACAATAACCGTGGTATGAAAAATACATCATACTGATGTAACGATTATAATATAAAAAGCTGTTGTACTCACGTCTAAAAGACCATTTCGGATAATGTGATGCGGCAAGTAGAGAGTGCAACGCCGCTATCGCTGGACCCAGATTGTACGCTGCCTGTGTCGCTCACCCATCCGGTCACGTCCACTTCGTCTGTTGAACAAAATATAAATTAAAAAATTAGAATATTTATTATATATTCCTATTTATATATACTTAATATATGTAGAATGCAATGCATTCGGTAAATAGTAATGAGTATACTTTAACGGTATACGGACGTTTACACCGTATAATGGTGGCGTGGTGAGGGTGTTAATAATTATTTTGTATACACTATTTACAGTCATATTATTTCATATATTTTTTTTCCCTGATAATTTTTTACTAGTTGGGCAGCAATAAGACCAGTTTCACCTGGACAGAATGCATGCGTATATTATAGTATAATATAGTAGATAAGAATTCATATCGTATGAAAACATAATTGTGTCAATAATAAATGAGTCAATGTTTGGTTTCATAGGTATACATTATACACGTTATACTATAAAATTGGTACCTACATTTTTATTTTGGAACAAAAACAATACATCTGTATCATATCCATAGCTCGAAATCTAAAAAACAGTGGTCGGAGCATAATTATATTTCGCTTTTTATCCGGCCACGTTCTTGGTTTATTGAAACGTAAATTATACTTTCCAATATCTACACTATTTTTCACCAATCTTTATACCCTTAAAATATCAAACTTTAAACTTGTTATATACGTACATAATATTATATTTACGCTAAATAAAACTTTTAATAACATAATAGTAATTGAAAAATAAAGTTATGCTTGTAAATTTTAACTATAAACTTTTAAGTATAAAAAGAAAAATATGAAAACATATTATGATCGATAATTTAGAACACCATAAAAAACCATTGCGTTTAACTCTACAATTATAATATAATTTTAGTGCAGGTACCAATTAATGTACCATTCGTTATAATAAAAGGCTAGAAGAGTAAAATCGACTATTGTGAATCATATGTACTTATAGGACCTAAAACAGTCAGATAATCTATATTGTTCTGAATTAGTTCAGATGGCGACCCCTCGACTTGTTACCTAGTTGAGAGACCTTACTTACGTAGATAATTATTTTAGTAGATATCCATTATACATTATATGATGTAGGGCGTTAGAAACAAACTGTTCGCGATGACGATGTATGGCATCACTACAGAAATAATGAGAGAGAAGTTCAGTCCTGGCCAATTTATTGGCTAAAAGGACTAACTACCAATCGAGAATTCGGGTATAGGGTATAGGCGGAGAGATGTTGATTTATTACCAAAGCAATGGGTGTCGTCGTCGTTGTAGCCGTAGTCGTTCTCGAGAGAATAAATCTCTTCTCGTCGGTATTAATTGCATTCGTTCGGGTCATCCGGTGGTCGCCACCGCTATTCAATGTACAATCCTTTCTACTTGCCGTTACATTCACATCCTCAGTTGTGTACGCTTATCTACAGTCCGGGGCAAATCTATTCTTCCGCCACACTCCTTCTCACCTTTTCTATCATTTTCCCTATGTATCTGTTTCGTCCGTTTCGGTACAGCTACGTACAAACGTACATTATATGGTGCGCGCTTGTGCGTGTGTGTAATCGTGTATAGAGTATACTGCTGTAAACACATCGGTGTGGCAAGGAAAAGGAGGTTAGAGATGACGGTGGAGGTGAATTATTAACGCGCATGGAGGATCGGCAACGTTGCCGATCTGCCGTAAATCATATGCCCAGCAGTGTGGTGATAGTTAGGGAGCGAGAAAAATATAATAATAATAATAATAATAATGACGATGACGACTGCAGCAGCACGGTATGTATTATATACATCATACATGTACATATAATAAAAGTGGCAACGTCATATAACAAACACACACACAAATTTATTATGTACATAGTCGCGTGTAGCGAAATTCATTTCGGGGTGGGTTCCGTAAATAATGCGCATAGTTTTTAAACGCTATAAATTACACAGGGACCAAACCACTAACTCCGCTGCTACTGTCGTCGTCGTCGTCGTCGTCGTCGTTGTCGTTGCCGCCGCCGCCGCCATCGTAGTCGTCGTTATAAGGCCCGTTTTGATTTCCGGCGCGCAAAAGCCCCTCTCACTCTCTCTCTCTCTCTCTCTCACCGCGGTCGCTTCGCCAGCACCGGTTTTGATTTATCCCGGTATTTTATTTTTTCCCATCTTCCGTTACCACCAACACCACCATCCGTTGTCGGTGGATTCTCTGTGTTTGCCCACACACGCCACCGCTTTCCGCAGCACACAACCAATCCCGCACCGCGTCTCGCGGTTTTCCGGTGGGAGGTGCGACGCGCCAAAACGTATTTCTTCGGATTTCACGATTTATGTTGAAATGCGTAAAATACAATATATAATGTTATATATTATTATGTACACGATGCTTTCTAAATATTAATGTCACGGATGTATATATTATATATTGTTATTTTCGTCGTAGTAGTTTTTCCTAACGAGCTGTGGCGCGCGGTACAAGGAAGGGTAGAAACCGCGTCATAGCACATGATTTCGTCTCTCTGGCAGAATGAATAATAATAATAATAATAACAATATTATGCATGTGAATAAATATAAGTCTTTTCGTTGTTTTTCCTCGCTCGTGTTGAAAATGAATTAATGTGGTTCTAATAATTCTAGAAAACATACATACTGTAATATGTCTTATGTATGTTATAATATTTAAGTGCCGTGATAAAATTCCAGGTACATATTATATGCGTGCATTAGTCTTTAAACGTTTTGTTGAGTATCGATTAAGAGTACTGAAGTATAAACGATAATTTATAATTAATAATTTTAGTTGTATAAATATTTCTGTTTAAAAAAAAAAATTAACATGAAATAAAATCGTAGTTCAGATAATTATTATTTCATATTTGTTTAATGTAAACACTACGATGTTATTTTATCGTCCCGTGACGCATACATAGACAAATTCGACAAAAATGTTTGTTATATGCAATGGTTAATGTAGGATATTATCTTGAGTTATTTTAAGTTTAAAATCGTAAAAATAAATACATCTATTTGGAACAATCGCTGTGTTGCGGAGTAACACAGTTCATCATCAGGTGAATGGTTGCAGAATGTCATTTAAGTTGTAATCATGGCCATAATCATTATTATCTTCGGACATCGTCTACCACGGTGTAATTTCAAACAATACTCCGGACAACAACAAAACGTGTTATATAATATACGTAGCAGAACGATCATCACACGGTGCAACTATTAAAACATGTGCATTGTGAATATACACACAAACACACACATATAAAATGTTTAATATATATATATATATATATAATGTATGTATATTGTGTTTGGACATAGGATTAGGGCACCGGAGCACTAAAACTTTTCTTATTTCCTCATCAGAGAGAGATGGCGGTAAGCGTGAATTCGTAAAGCGGGGGTATTTATGGTGTGGTGGTGGTGACGGCGCAAGGAGATATTTTACGGAGCAGCAGTGTGCGTGGTTATACCGTCCAAATTACTCGGGAACGATTCAAACCGACGACGACGGACGTATTTCCGTCCGCAGACCCATTCGACCGGTTAATGGAACGGAAAATTGAGCGCGCGGAAAAAAGTATATATATATATATATGTATATATTGATGAAATTCGCGTCGAAAACGAGATCCCACCGCGACCACCACCTATCCTTCACCTATTGCGCGTTTTCTCGTCTTGTTTTTCTTTCCGTCGAATTTTCTTTATCTGCGTCCAGAGGGCTCAAAACTAATAACGCGGTAAATCGCGAGGGGTCTTCTCTCTCAATCACTCTCTCTTTTTCTCTTTTACCAGCTCTCTAATACGTCATTATATCCGTCCAAACTACTCCAATCGCCATCACGGAAGTCATAAAATGCGTTAAAAATGTTTTCTTGAAAATATCTCACCCAAATATAATAATATATTATATATATATAGGATGATTATTTTTCATTTTGATTAATGCGATATATTATCCAGTCATTATAGGATTTTACGGCATTGTATTCCACATTTTTTTTTTTTATTATTTCTATAAATATATTTTGCGGTAAATTACAAAAATTATAAAATAAGCTTGCGTTTATGATAATAAGATTCACCTGATATAAATGGGATTATTGACGACGGTGGTAACATAACTTTCTATGGTAGGCTGTTTATTATACATTATGATTATATCATATATAATGATAGTATTTGTAATTATGCGGTTACATTGATAACCAAGATCAGATAAAAGGTCTCTATGTATTATGACTAAGTTGTAAACTCTTTTATAGGACTGACAACAAAATGTCTACTATACCGATATATATATATATATTATTACAAGTATGTACATGTCGGTAGAAAATAGTTAAATAAAATATGTATTAAAATTTACAACTACACACATCTAATATATTTTAGTATATAGCTATACAACTATACTTGTTGCATGCACTTCTATATAATAACACAGTTTTTTTGAAAATGAAAATGTTTTAAAATATTTTATTGACTACACAGCATATGAAGACAGACGTCAGAAAGTTGAAATTCAAAGCGTAGAGAACAGAACAGTTGTATGTATACAATTAAATGAACTAAATCTGATCCAATATCAAATTATAATATAATTATATTATTACTATCATTACTATTATTATATTATTATAAATTATAACCCGCTGGGGGCCTTACTCCAGTCTTAGTAAAATTATGATATTCATTTTCGTCTCTTTAATAATTTTATAATATGTTGTTCAAGTCTCTTATAAAGAATGGTTTATAATTACGCGAATTGTCTTTTTTCCGCGAAAACCTTTAAGCTGAATTTAATGACGTACTCTTCCTACCATCGTGTAAAATGGTAAAGAGGATGATGAGGAAATGGATGGAGGCTGAATGGGAGAGATGGAGTTACGGAAGTGAAAAAATTGGCGGTCTCATCAATCCTCCGGTCTTTTAATTTCGTTTCTGTCAGCCTGGGTCTGCAAAGAAGAAAACTCGTCCGAGAGCATTATTTGCTGAGTTTATTAATGAAATTAACGAGAGCAAAAGGCGCAAAGACGTGACCCTGTGGCCTTTGAACGCCCCGGGTCTAAGATATTCACTCGAAAAACAATTTATTGCGGAGAAATTAGTTAATTTAAACGAGTTGAATATGCGTCTGCCGCCATCACTGCCACCCGACTGATGGCGTCATCCTGCAGAACAGCGTGGAAGGACGGATAAAAAGCTGGTCCTAACTAATGAGGGATGCCGACTAACGAGCTACGAAGTGTTTTCTTCTTTCCCTACGTTTGTAGGTTTTATTTCGAGTTTTTTGTTCTTTGCTCGCAATAAAAATTCTTATGGTTCTTATTTGATATTCGTATTCTGGCGAGCAAACGCATATTAATAATATTTTCATGCTTCCAAATAAATTGCTCGATGATTTGGAGAAATTTTGTTCAGCTTACGATTACTGACAACATTTTTTGGAAATCAGTATGGAAAGAGACGATATGTAAATATATTTTGAAATAAAATTATGTGTAATAATCGGATAACTTGTAAACTATTTCTTGAAAACGCGATGATAGGGTAGCGTTATTATAAATAAAAAAAAAAGACATAGAAAAATTACTATACTTTGATAAAATATAATAGAAAACGGTATTAGTAGATTCACTAAGCGGCTATAGTAACGATGTAGAAGTGTAATTTTTTTCATATAAATGCATTAATGGTTAATTATCATTTTCTATTATTATAATTATATCACATATCGTAATTGATGTAGCCTTTGAATGTCAAATAATAATTTTGGTAATTATGCATTATCGTATTACGTATATAATATGTGTAATGATATAATTCGATTAGAATACATTCCGTCGCCTTACAATTGCACGTTGGAGGGTTTCATTTGATTAATTTAGGAAGCGAATGTTTTAATACAGTTAAAACGATCATATTATCAGTGTAGTGTTCACCCGTGTTGGAGAAATCGTTAAAATTGGCCTTCCCCATGAAATGTGTAGTGTATCAATACAATATATACAATATAATATATTACATAATAGAAATAAACTCGTGTATTGACGAGACGGTCATCATAAACTAATTAAATTTGCATACAAATAATCACTCGTATTAACATAGGAATTGTACATATAATTTAAAATTTAATTTCGTGCGATGCTATGTGTATAATATGATATACACTGTCAGGATTGATCAAAATTTGTCAATCATCTGTCACAATCCACTAACGATAATTTATTATTCGATTAACTTAAAAAAAAAAAAAATCGTTTAAAAACACGTCAACTCATACTCATTCTGGTCCACTGATCGGAAATACAAAACACTAAATGTGCCTGACAGCTACTTATAATAATTTAATTATGTAATCGAAAATGAATTTAAAGCCCGTCATTCGAGGCTACGTACGGTTTACACTAGTATAATGTATATCACGGTGTAGGTATGTGAAGCACATGGCTATTGACTATAAGAGTATTGCGAATAATGGCTCTGCCGGCGGTCTTGGAGCACGCAGTGCGTAGTAAGGAGAACTATTTATATACATATATATATATGACTCTCACAAAACGTACGCTATATATACACGGCATAGTGTTGATTCTTAATATTTATTTTTAATTGAAAATCGTTATCTTAAATGTACGATATAAAATGTTCAAGACGTGTAAATATTTCTGCGTGTGACTAAATAGTATATTGTGAGGTGCGTGACATACCGTGGTATTATACTTATATATAATCAGGATGATACATAGGTTTGAAGTGCTACCGCCAAACAATATCGTGGTTTTTTCTGAAGGTTTTTAATTATTATACTTAATAGAATTTTCTATTTCATATTTTAAGCAAAGTATTGAATTCTTGAAAATTATATATTTAACTAATACGTTATATTATGCACCTATATAATATTACTTGTATCATCTACGTTAAGTAATAAATTATATTGATCGGTAAAATTAAATGCGAAATTTAAACAATTGTACACATGTTATAACATAAATACTTGTTAAATAAGATAACATTTATTTTAATCAATATTTTTAAATTTGTTTTCAATATAATTATAAATAACCAACAGATACTCGCACTTCAAGTAAAGTAACATTTCATTTTTATTTTTAATATAAAAAATAAAAATTGATTATATTTTTTTTGTGAAAAAATAAGAGTATTCAACTTGTTAATCTAATTCTTAGAAACATTTTAATGGTAAGAACGTTTATTTAATTTAAGTAGCTTATTTTTTATAATTTTTTAAAATATTAATGTTTGAAATAAATTAATTTGTAACGTAATAATTTTATTCAGAATATTATTTTCAAGAATTTTTATACATAAGTAAATCTTAAATTATTTATCATCCACATAATTTTCATAATTTTTATTTTTTATGTTTAACTTGTATTATTTTTTTTTTTTTTATTTGTAAAGTCTGTTTGTCACACTTTATACATGGGCTATTTAAGATTTTGAAATAAAAGTGTGATTACAAAAATATTTACTATACTTTTTTCTAAGAATATTATGATTTATCAATGTAAGCAAAAGATAAGAAGTAATAAAATATAATTAAAACATATACATTATTAATTTCAATGACTGTAGAAATCGTACAATATGTAAGAGTATATACACACCTATATAAGGCGTATATGTGGCTGTTGCTTATGAATTATGCAAGTATTAGAAATATTTGTGGAAAAAACTTTTGAATAATGCTTATATAGACAACACTTAAATTTTGATGATAGTACATGCGGTCGTCCGTCGATTGGTGCGAAAATTATAATACATAATTATAAGTTTAGCAGTATAGATAATATAAACCTTTGGTACTAACTCGGAGATAAGTTTGCCCTTTTTTGCGGTACCATCTCCCTCAAAAACTCTCATGAGTTGAAAAAAAAATTCAAGTGTTCGTTTATAACGCGATGATTTTGATAACCGACGATAATCAATCCGTCGGTCAACCCTTTTTCCTTTCACTCCCCAAGTCTTTCTCAGAATACGTAAATCGTTAATCATTATAATCATAATTGCTTATATTATTATTTTATTAAAATACATGATGACGTACCCGATTCAGATATAGATGGCGACGAAGACGTGCTGCATGCGGACGACGATGTTGATGCACCAGATGCGGTCGTGTAGCTACTCGACTCGGACACAGATCGGCGTTTGTTCACATTTAATGTGGTGGTCAACTGGTCTAGTCTCCGCCGCAGATATCTATGCTCTCGGCTCAGGGTGTCCTTGTGCATCATGTGTTTTTTCTCTTGCGATTCCAAATTCTGTAACACGTACAAGAAAATATTGCAATTAATAATCATATTATTATGGACGCAAAAAATGCGTAATATAAAATGAATTAGAAATTATTAAAAAGAAAATGTATTATCTTTAGGTTTAGTGATTAAGTGCTAATGGATTTATGTGGTATAGTAGTGACGGATGTGGTTGTGGTACAGTATGACACAAGAGGACAGATTTAAACGGGAGAAAAAAAGTCGCTAAATGCTGTCACGGATATATTATGTCGGAGAAGGGGGATAAGGTGAAAAGAAAGGTTACGATTTCCGATGACAAGCGTTGTAGTTGTTTTTTCCTACTCGCTGCAACGATACTCGTTTATAATTCATCAGTGTCTCGGTGCAAAACAATCGCGGGTGGTGCATACAAAGTAGTCTTTTAAGACTCGGGTATAAGTCGTCTAATAGTCGTTGCTTATTTTTCCTTTTTATTTGCCCGTAGTCTTTGTTATGCGCACGATGTTTTTAGCATACACGTGCGTATTTATATATGTATATTATAAACGTAAAATGTTTGTATTCTATTTGGTATCGCAGCCGTTCGTGCGCATACATTTATGCACGCGCACGCGTTTGTGTGTGTTTATGCGCATGTACTGCTACAGAGAAAGTTGCAGCAAATTTCAATTGAAAGGCGAGTGTTTTCGAGTGAGAAAATAAAAGCACTATTCTCAAGTCCGAGCTTAAAAAGTTGTATACATAAACGTATTGTCTTATAATTTATTACAGACCATAGGTTCCAAAATTGCGTAAATTATAGCGCCCTGTGTAACTGTTTTGTCGCGCAAAAAATTAAACGATTAATAACAGATTACTACCAAAAAAAGCTTCCGTCTGAAACTTCAGCGTGTCAAACAATACACAAGCGAATAAATAATTTGACTACAATACAAATAAAAATCATAGTCATAGAGAAGTATGAAGTTATAATTAAATTTTATTTGAATCAACTTACTGTCACGTATTTTTGTTTTATGCAATATTAAGACGTTTTTTTAGTGTAACTTGGTCTATTTATAAATTGCGATCTTAAAAAACGTACATATGATTAAGATGTTATAAAATTTGCATATAAATGTTCGTGTATTTAATGCAACGAATCAGTAGTATTTTGTTAAAAAAGTTAAATTAAAATAATTAATATTTATTATAATTTATTATGCTGTTGTTTTAAAATTATACTACTCGCAAATACTACGTATTTACACAAGTTAAACGTTTGTGCAATAAAAAAAAAAAAAAAACATTTCTAGAATCCGTTAAATTAAAACCATTGATGTCAAAACTAAAAAATACATGATCGCAATAATTAATATAATATTCACATTTTTCAAAGAAACCATTGACGAGTGAAGTGTAAACATATTAATCGAACGTGTAAATACTAGTAAATAGAAAATAACGTCAAACATAGACTAACGAATATGAACATTTTACGATGTCTTTTGGGTATAAAGTTTACATGAGAGATAGCATTAGTGATAAATGTATGTGCGCGAGTGAGTGAAATAAACAGAGATAGAGAGATAGAAAGTGATTGAGTGATAGTGAATGAGAGAAAGAGGGGTAGAGAATATAAAACTTTGACGTTGCCGAGAGTGCTATCATTTATAACACGGCACTGTAAATAGGCAATATAGCATCATATCTGTGTGCGAGTCCTGCTAGTATATTGTATTAGTATGCTGAAACTATATTTATATAGTATCATCAATGCATAATACAATTATAGTAAAACTATACTATTTCGACGTGAAATAATATTTATTATTATAACGGCGACGACGTGACTATATTAATTTTATTCGTTTTGAAACGACATCTATAGACATCGCATGGTAATAATAATAATTAAGGTCATCTGACGTAGACACGTAGACACGTGTGCAAGTGACGTTTTTAATTTTTAATTAATTTATCACTACGTCAGAATATGAATAATATCATACGCATGTTATGAACGGATATAATTTAATGGATTGGTGAGTTGCTTTTGTATAATATAGTGTAAATATAATATACAATTTGTTATTTGCGACGAATACATCACTAACACCTCGAGTAGTACGAATAAGAAACGACGTGAATTCTTGTTAGATACGCCGAAGGAAAAACAAGTTATTGCTGAATAAAATACGAATAGCAGCGCCGAAGACGTTCTGAAACAAGTGGGCGAGCATGTGTGCTAGAAGAAAATAACGATCTCGTGGTTGTAGAAAATGTCGCTTTTGTCGACTTCAAAGGACTCGATGCGGTTTTATATATTTATATAATACGTATAATCTATATAATGGTTTGCAAGCCGTGGT
Source organism: Melanaphis sacchari (assembly GCF_002803265.2). Taxonomy (NCBI): domain Eukaryota; kingdom Metazoa; phylum Arthropoda; class Insecta; order Hemiptera; family Aphididae; genus Melanaphis; species Melanaphis sacchari. The sequence goes on along the minus strand of NW_020271193.1, from coordinate 3,381,873 downwards.
AAGGAAGAAGTGTGGCAAGCAGTATCGATTGTTAGAATCGAGAACGGAATAAAACGTACGGATAAGTAGAAAAAAAATTATCCCCTTACGGTGGTTTAACCCCGCAAAGTGTTTCGGCGTGTCCAGAGAGAGAGACACAGAGAAAGAGACTATATCATATATATTTATATATATATATATAAAGAACGAGTGAATGAAAGAACGTGTGGAACTATATTATTATACTTTACACCCCGAAGCCATATACCTACGACTGCTCTCGTCGGGACACTACCAAAATTGATAGCTCTCACAATCGCAGTGTGGATTTATATCTATAGATAGATATGGATGTGTAGCGCGCGCGTGCGTTTTAACTCGCTTCGTTCATATATTGTATACGTAAGCGGATCCGGATTTTCACCCGAGGATTCCATCGTGCGAGCAAAAACGTTTCTCTATCTCGTCACCAAGAATATCATTTTTCTATACAGATAGTTAAGATGAGATGGGGGAGGTTTCTTTTGAATTCACTATCGTTAGTTATACGCGGGAAGCTCTTCCCCGCTGTAACTTAGCGAGTACAATATGATATATACTGCCGTATAAAAATCGCCATTCGTCAAAGAAATATTATAATCATTTTATTATATTTTAGCATTCCGTTAGTGGATAAACCGAGTAACTATAGTAATACATCGCGTGTTTATGAGGCGTTTAACAAAATTCGTTATTTTAATCATAACCATAACAAACTTGTAAAAACATACGATATGTTGACACATTAAAAAAAAAAAAAAAAAAAAAAGAAGTAATAAATAAATGTCAAGTCTTGACAAAGGTATTACTGCTTGTACTATACTATACTATTACCGGCTCTAGCTACCATAGTTATGCACAAAATTACATATTATTTTTATTAATTACATTGTCATTCATGCCAGTTCGTTGCACTCCGCCGTTGTTAGAGCACTACAAATTTATGTAATCGATTAACAACATAAAAATAAGTTAAGCAAACAAATATTTGACGGGTAAACCAGTTAAAAGTGCAATGTTTATAATCTCGAAAAATTGGTGTGACCGTCTGAGTTGAAATCACTTTCACTCGAGCATTTTATATTCATTTCATTTGGGTGCATTATAATAACCTGACAACTTATGGCAACAACTATAATAATAATATGGTATTTTCTTTGTTTTGTATTTGATCATTGTTGAGGAGCGCAATAACAAATCATAAAGCTTCTAATTAATTACTAACCCCGTTGTAGCAGTTAATAATATATATATTATGTAATTATTGAGAAAACTGAATTCAAAAGTTTCTAATAATTAAAAAAAAAAAAAAAATGGCTGAAGGAGAAAAGAAAAAAATGATTGCAAATTGACGCTAATATTCAACTGCCACCAACCGGCGTCAGATTTTTCATTAAAAAACTCTTAAAAACTCGATAATGAACGTTTTTCATTTTACAGCCAACTTCCATTCCCTACCAGTTTCTCTCCTTTGATGATTTATTTTTAGAGCTTCAGTCGTTTGTTAGTCGCCGCGCGCGCGTTCTTCGCTGCAGTCACTGGCAGTAATTAATCGGCCGAGGTGATTGCAACGATTTGTTGTTTCTGGTATGAATACAAATGTCTCACGACCACAGAGTTTTGTTTTTTCCGCTCCGAAAAATTACTGAGCCCGAAAGTTACCGGTTTCGTGGGAAATGACAAAACTATAGTCGCTATTTTCACATAAAAAAAAGCCATAGTAATAATAAAACGATTACGAAATTCATGTATATTTTCCTCCCCATCGGTGTATAAATTCAAACCTATGTGGTCATAATTTATTTTCAGTAATCGAGTTTGGAAGTAAATCACATACAATATTTTACCGTCTTGATTTTACGCGATTCTGATGGCCTATCTAATTTTAATGACTTTAATTTAAAACACAATTCGGTTTTATATGTGCTATATAATATTAAATAATGCACAAAAATCTCTAGTTTTTGATAGTACCAAAATTAAGCCAAAGATAAAATGTAATATATGCTTGGTAATAACGTTATCGTTTGGTCTGTATAACTGCAGGAATACAATTATATTAAAACAATTACGTCGAATCCGTCTGAACAATGCGTATCTTGGCGAAAAGCGAGAAGTATCTCTTCACATCCCATTAAAACTCAAATCAGACCTGCCAGATGATAACGGGAATACAACAATAATAATATGGTAGCTATATATTATTATTATTATTATTATTATTATTATTATTGTGTAAACGGCAAACAATAGTTTCTCGTACTTGCTATTGCCACGTCTTTAACCGTAAGTCCGTCACTGAAATCCTACATAGAATTTTGATTGGAGAATAACATTTATGCACACAGTGTATATATATACACATTATAAATTATACGTAAACACACATCTTTACATACAGACACAGCAAAAGGAGTTCGGTCACCGAAATCAACTGCGATGGCGAAGGTAAATAATGATAATATTATATCAAGCGGCTTCAGTGAAAACAAGAGTAAACATACCCAAACTCTATTGTCATATACTATTGTATTGTAAATATTATATAATAGTAGATATAAACACAAAACGGCAAGACTTGAAAGATTAATTGTAACTGAGACTAACATGTAGCTACTCATGTTTATTATATTATTAAGCAATAATAGATAAGTCGAATTATTATTAATCTTATTTTTTGCTTTCATTGTAACTAAAATCTAAAGTGTGCTTATAGAAGATTATTATTTTGTTTCCAATAAAATATTTTCAAAATTATTTCATGTTTTCGAAAAAATCTTAATTCTAACTATGCGTTTATACGTCTATATTTAGACGTTATTTCAATATTTATTTATTATATTTCTGATTATTTAAGGCAAAATGAAAAATTTTATATTTTGGTAGGTAATATTATTTTTCAAAAAACATTTAAATAGACTATTGAAAGTGTATCTATTGCATTGTTTTTAGTATTTATCAACAAGTTTTCATTTAGACGAATTAGAATATTTGTTTAAATATTATAGTTATTTTGCATGAACTTTGAATTGAGTTATATTTAAATATTGGAGATGTACATCGAATAGAAAATAAAATAAATATTAGAATAAAATGATCGGGTGTTAAAATAATAATAATTATAATTCGCTGTATTTTATGAAGCATACACCGGTTGATGAGGAACTACCAGAATCACGTACATTTATTATCGGTGTAAGGTATCATAAATATACATAAATAATAATAATTGTTTAGCCAATAGGGACTCGTCTGCTACAGAAAACTGGTCTTCAAGTGTATACGTGCTCCGGTTACGCAGACGTCCAAGCTGTAGTGTGGCCATGGGCAACGACGACGTTGTGGATTTTGGTTAGTCGACAGGTTAGGGGGGTGGGTGAAACACGCTGTGATATACCCTCATAATTAACTCCCAGAGGTACGGTCGCCGTCGGGTTAATTGAACAAAAAGCCGGTCGTAGTCTTCGTTGCTGCCGGCGTCATCGTCGTCGTAGCCGTCACACCCGGTGGGCTCAAGTCGTAAAAAAGAAAGCTTTTTCGCTTTCTGACTTGGTTGGTTTTATTATTAAAAAAAAAAACTGTAAAACAAAGGCGTGAATTACGTGACTAAAGTGCCATGCTACAGTGTAGTGTTTTTTATTTTCTACCATAAAATGTCGAACAATTATTATTTGTCTCTTTGTATGGCAACCTTAAGCTCGTGAAATAGATTTTTCGATTTGTCAGAACGATAGTCAATAAACAGTGGCAATAATACAATAATGAAAAAAATTGAAACGAGTAGAATATATGTCTATTATTAAGTTTTCAAATAATCGTTTTTGGTAGTGTTTTATTTATGAGAACTTAGTTACGACAAACTTTGCTATTAATGAAAGATTAAAATATAATAATAATAATAATAATAATAATAATAATAAATAAATAATATCATTCGTTTTCACTTCAAAACTTATGAAAAACTACTAAGACAGAGATTTCCACGAGTGAGTTAAGCCGATTAATGTTGGATCTAAGTAGGTTATTTCAGTCTGTTAAATACGATATTCTCCCAGGTAAAAATGTTTCATATGGTGGTCCAATTGATAGGGAAATAATGTCAAAGAAAAGTTGAATAATAAATTTATAAATAAATATATATATATAGCAATAATGCTTTTTTTTTTTACTCAAAACATTGTTTAGATGTTATATAACATATACACTTTTATGAAATAAAACTTCTTAAAATAAATATTTTCTTACTAAAAAAAGTGCTTAAAAGATAAAGAGAATTATTTGAACTTATAGTATAGGTAATAATTAAAGTATAATAATAAATATATATTGTATTCAATTATTTTTTACATTTTATAATATTTTTATACTGTGTAGACAATTTTGACATTTAATATGATGTATTTATACTTATTTATGTGTATTTTATTTAAGTAGAAATCATCAATTTACTACGGGTTTTTAAAAGTAATATAAAGTTAGTACAGTGTCAAGATATAAATTACAGAAGGTCACTTTTCAGTGAATGAAGAATAGAAGTATAATATAATATAATATAATATACGATATAAGTTGCTTTATTAAACATACAATAGTTTTGAATTGTATATTGTATTTAGATTAATATTATTGTTTGAACACTTCCCACTTCTTGATTCAAGATTTTTAATAATTTACTAAAATGTTCGTAAATATCCAATTAATCAAATTTGATGAATAGAAAATGTTAATAACGATAAATCATAGTTATTTATTATAGTCTACAGCGGTGTAAAGTCTCGACAAAATAATGTAATTATATATAATATTTGATATGTTAAATACATAGAATTTCAAAAAAAAAAAAATAATAAATTAAAACGCATTTATTTACTTTTAAACATTTAGTTTTTTTATTTTATTATACAATCCCTTAACACCAAAAAAAGACAAGAAAATAAATGTATTTTTAAGATATTTTACTTTTAAATATAATATTATGTTCATATAAAAACGGATGCGTTATTATAATAAATTTAGTTAGAGAATACTTAGTCTAAATAAAAAATTAATTATGATTATTTATATTTTAATATGCTTAAACTTAAAATATAAGTGTATACGTATTCGGAAATATTTAATACATTGTTACTTTTATAATATCATTACGAATTCTAACTTCTATGGTCAACACTAAATCGGATTCTATAATTTGTCTACAAAATATTTCTAGTCGAGGAATATCGGTAGTGGCTGAGATGTATATGTTAGGTTTTTGTGACATGAAGATAAATATCTTACGAGAAGGCTGGCCAAGTATGAACGACTGGGACGCATTTGTATGGCGAAAACATTACATGAGACAACCTAGCCTTGAGGGTCTAATCGTCAGCATACATACGCACACTAGTGATATCTTTTGGCCCACCAAAGAAAGAACAACGATTTCCGTTATCTAACCATATATATATATACAATACATAGGTCGTTTCTAGAGGGTCGACATTGATAAGTTATTCGGAAGTATAGTCTCCAGTCTCCACCAACACTCGTGTTTACAGAGAGAGAATGGGACATTTGTATAACAACCAAATCGACAATGGTTTAGGGTGGTAGTGTGAATTATCGGGTACGAGTGGTGAAGGGGGGGGGGAGAAAAAAAACAGTCTTGTCCAGTGGCAGTACAGCTCAAACTAAAATGAACAAACAAGTTCGATTGAAGAATGAAAAGAGAAACAGAGAACGAGAGATGAAGAGAGAAAAAGAAACAGAGAGATAAATAAAAAAAGCTTCTACTAGGTTATTTATTCGATATCTTTTTTTCTCTTTCTGTACGTAAGTTTTACTTTTTTATCATAAGAAAAATAAAACTGGCGCACGCAAAATTACGTACAATAAGACAGAGTCCGCCATTTGTTATTATTCCACTCCCTCGACGTGTCTCGACATGGTTTTCCTCACGACCCTTCCGACTGTTACTCCTTTGCACATTCACCCGTGCCACTTTTTCGCGCTTATTACGCGAGGCCGCGAGGCTTTAAGCGATACCATTTTTCTTTCTCTCTGTTTTGGCGTGTTCCTTCACACATACACACACACACACACACACACACACACACACACACACACACACACACA
>NW_020271193.1:2991540-3375731 GCF_002803265.2 Melanaphis sacchari | reverse complement strand
ACACACACACACACACACACACACACACACACACACACACACACACATACACACACGCACACTCATATATACATAAACTGACTTTTTCCTTAAGGTCTTTTTTTCCTTTTCACATTTATCGAGGGACATTTTTTATTCAATGCCTCTATACTGCATATACGTGGTGGCGCTTGTGTGCAATGTGTATATATGCTGCAACCATATATCCTATATATCGTACACTGCGATTCGGCTGCAATTTAATAAATGGAATATTAATATAATATCGCGTACGACACGTGGAGACGAATTTATTATACTTTTCCTCGTTTGATAACGGGGACAATAAATAAATAAAAAAATAATAATAAATAGGAGAGGTAAACAATTTCTGCCTCCATTTATACATTTATACTAAACGCATTCAATAGACTATACCGCAGCAGACATCCCGCAGGTGAACATACAAGAGTGTCATTCATAATATTGTATGACTATATAATATATATGTACCAGAGTCCGGGATTGGTTAAATTTGTGTCTATCGTTTCATAAATTATAATACACACACACACACATTTATATATACATTTTATAAAAGTTATTAAAAACGTTTTTTTTCCTCTACATGTAATGTTCATACATAGCATGATAAATAATAATGGACTAAATTTTGTGTTTCGTTTCATACAATATAATATTATATACATTGTACAAAGTTATTTAAAACGTTTTTTCTTCCATATGTAGTACTCATACATAGTATGATAAACAATACATATTTAATACGAAAATAAACATCGAACGTTAGTTTTATAATAAATAATAACTAAAATTAATTTTAATAAAATAAAATGTTCTGTTTTCGCGTATACATTTTAACGCTTAAATTTAACGAAATCTCGTAAAATTATTAATAATTTCGTAAATTTTTTTTTGAATATTTGTTTGTATCCTTTACTTATGCTGTATGTGAGGCTCATAGAATTGCAATATTAATACCATTAAGTTCGTTAATACGTCCTAATAAGCTAAATAATAATATAATATATACATCCAAAAGTTATAATTTATCGCTATGCTTTAGTGTATTTTAGAGACATATTAATATATATTTATTGTATTATCAACGAATAAAAAAAAAAAAAAATGTTGAATAGAATACTATTTAGCTATATTTTTGCATTTTATTTTATTGTCGTCGAGGAATAATGACGCCTTGCTGTAATAAAATACTGATGACAATAAATAAAACTAGAAATATTGCAGCACTTTTTTTGAATTACTAAAAAACAAGAGAGCAAAAATATAAATGACAAAATTTCGTTAAATACATTTTTAGTTAATACAAATGGAATGCAACCACCTAAAAATTCCTTTGGAGCTTACCCAGGGGCTTAATATACTTCGATAAATTATACTGAAGTTGAGTCATAAGCGTATTTTGATAAATTTATAGTAAAGTGCTCTTATAACTCTATAGCTCTAATTTTGCATTTTAAACTGAGTGTTTTTTACATACTTGACAAACATACCTAAATATAATATATTGGTTTATTTTTAATAAAACACCAAATAGCTAAAAACATATTACCCGGAATATCTAAATTAATGTTTATAAAAACTGTTCAAAATAAATCAATATTAAACCCATGTATTATGTTGTTTGCGCAATAAATGAAAATACGTATACATAACTGGTTAAGCACATATCATATATGTCATACATGTTTATAATATTTTTAAGGAAAAGAAAACTTTAAAATATTTTTAACATGATACTTATAGATTAAGTTAGTTTAATATTATCATGCTTTCTTTATATTCACATAATTTATTTTTAATTCCCGTTAAATGTTTAATCCAATTTTATATTAAATTACTTTATGTCAACTCTTGAGATTACGAATAAGATAATTTGTAGAATAGAGTTATTATTGTTTAATTTTATCAGTATTATGTAGTTTTATTCTCTAATATATAAATGACTTGATGACATGGCTTTTTAGAAATTTGGAATACTACCGGAAGCTTCAAACTAGAGATGTTATTTGTCAATGTTTCATAAATATTATTTTAACCGATTCCGATTTACTATTTAGTACCTATTAATTAAACTCAATTTTGTTTGGTGTACTAAAATACTATACTAATATAATACTAAAGTAATATTCAATTAAAAACTCAAGTTTATAGAATTAACTAATACACATACACACGTACCTAAATTGTATAGAGAAGTTCTATGTAAGTTGCTCTTTTATCATTCGATTATATGTGAAGAAAGAGGGGAGACAAATGCTGCGAGCAAAATTAAATTAAAAGACAAGGAAAGGAAGAAAAAAAAAGACCACGAGTAGAAAAAAAAAATAAAAGATCCGAATTTCAATATAAATGCAAATTACTTTAAATGTCGCCGTTTTAACCCACAACACTCACTGTCACGCCTGCCGACTTCAAACCACATGAGAGTTGCTTGAAAAACATAGAGTTAGTTTCTGTGGAGTTTTTGGATTGATCAAACGAGGAATTAGCGATGATGACGGGACTCATACGACACAATACATAATTTAATAACTATTGCACTATTTCTGTGAAGTTTTTGCCGAAAAGCAATTATAACTTTGCCCTGAAAAATAAATTGGCTCCCCCTTCCATTTATTTCTCAACACTTTTTGCACGATATGTCGTTATATTTTTAGTACTAAACAGTTTTTGAACTGGATAGTTAATAAGGCCAAAGAAAAATCATTGAGACCTTTTGGGATTTCTTTTAATCACGCCGTTCAATACAAAACCAACTAAAATCTTAATGAAACAACGAAAATTAAATGTTGAAGGGGTATTTGTAATCATACTTTTCACAAAGGTCTGTGTTAAAACAATAGTTTAGTATGGTAAAATATGTATAGCATTTAAAATTGAATGTAATGGAATACTTGACTAAATATTATTACGTAATAGATAATAACATTTTTCAAATAATAACAAATCTTAAAACTATTAACCTCACGTTTTATATTAATCGTATGTGTACTATAATATATCATATTTTATTCAAGCTTATTTGAAATAAACATTTTATTTACTATAATTTCTTATAAACAGTCGTTTTTGAATTTAAATACCAGTGGGAAATTAAATAACGTAATGATGTTTAAAAATAAATGACAAAAGTTTTAAAATGTTTATTCAAGAATCAAGTTCCTCGAAAAAAAAAACTTTTGAATACCAATTGTTCGTCTCTTTAGAATAATATTTGAACATAATTTCGTTTTATGCAGAAGCGTACCAAACTATTAACAACTATATAAGCTCAAAATTTAAAATAATATATAATGTTTAATATCATATATAGACACATACATGCATACATATATATTATGTTCCGGAGTATTCCTAGGTAAAATACAACAGATGCAGTGAAAAAAAAAATAAAAATTTTTTTGGGGATTTAATTTAAGAAATCATTGCGTAGGGCTGACATAATTTTTTTACTGAGTAGCTTTTCGGTTGTGGATTAATGTGAAAACCAATTTACCCTTTTTGTATATTATTGAACGTACGTATATATATATATATGCACCCTGTGAAATACAACAATAATAGTACACCTAATGCATTTCAAAGTGGCAAACGTCGAATTGTTTTTGGTTTTGCGTCAATATAGGTATATATCAAAAGTTGAGTGTCTTTTCTCGGTTCCAAATGATATTCGTATCACGATCGGTGCAGTAAGCTGCAGTCGTTGGGAGATCGAAATGTCACAGAACAAAATGGTACAAGGTAGGGTTGTCGGAGAAGCAGGTCACGACGAAAATTGCAGTGCGAATTTTTCAACCCCGCGGATGGTTATATGTATATAAATACGCAATCAGCGGGACTGCGTAAAGAAGAACGCACGAACCGAATAAAAATATAGCATGAAACGGTAGAATCTAAAAAAAATGTTTGGTGAAGAAACTCACGCCAGTTTATATTATGTATACAATACTACTAACAGCAGAATCGGTGAGGGGGCTGGGTTGGAGGTTGTGTTCTCAAAGCGGCGGCCCGTGATAATACGTGACACGAGTGAAGGAAAAACCTTCCTTTTGATTGGTTTTGACGTCGTCGAGCTGGCGTACTTCTTAAAAAACAAGAAGCGCCCACATCTCCCTACCGTCGTCCAAGCTATTTTATAATATCCAACTATACAGAATATTTTTTTAAACTTCAGTCACATCCTTTATTTTCTAGTCGAGTTTCGAATTTTTGAAATTAAACAATTTTATTACATAGAACTTCACGTTGTTTGTGAAAGACGTTATTGTTTAATTTATTTATCTGAAATCGTAGATATATCATAAAAATAAAGAATTGCAATATATTAGGCAACATGTCTATTTTTAATTTTTATATCACATAATGTTAACAATCATTTGAAAATTATGTAAAAAATGTTGGTACCACAAGGACACCACATAATCTAAGTATCAAAGACATCTATAAAGTTTAAGCATTCATAAATAAAATATGTTCTATTTGTCAAACATACGACGTTTACGAATACCTAATAAGTATATTTATTAGTGTAGGATTGTAAAAATTGTAATAATTAATATTACATTATAGATAATTAAATTATATATGAAACCATTTTGTTTTGTTTTTATTTTTTTTTTGAAAACAAAATGATATACTAATTAGGAAAATGAATTACGTTTGAAAACGAAAATCAGCTTGTAGATACTTATTACAGTTGCAATTATATTGTTATTTTTATTGTTTATACATTATGAGTGTATACCTAATCATTACTATAGAAAACTGAGTAACCTAATCTAACCTAGTTCAAAAAAACATTTCAGGGTAGACGTTATATCATATAAGAAAAAACCTGCCGAGAGAGCTATTGTCACCATTGATTTAAAAATGAAAATACTTTTTAGTGCATCGCGCCACTGCCCTAATGCCCCTATTTATCTGATTGTTTATTATATTATTATTATTGTTATTGTACTAATGCCTTTATACAAGTCAATTTTTTACCATTTTATAAGTCAATGATAAATTATAAGAAAAAATGAACAAGTACATCTGGAGGTTATAACTTGTTAAGAATATTAAAAAATTATACAGTTATTTACGTAATAATTGTATTATTTTATTCAAACATATGGATAATATTATATTATGAGTCATACTAATTATTTCGTATGATATGTTTCAAACGTTTGTTTTTTTGATGTGTGTTATTTATTACATGTAATTAGGATACAATTATTGAATTTATCATAATTTGTATGTGTTATTGTGTTCTGACTTCTGAGTCATTAATCGTTAGTGCTACTGTACTCGAATCTTTTTTCGTAGGTGTGCAAATTAAATTAATAGACAATGCACTTAACGGAGTATTTTTTGTAAAATGTCAGATTAAGATTATTTAACACGTATATTATAATATTTGAAATATTTAATAATGGCATTCGTGGTTTGAAGTATTTGTTTTATTTGTGCCCATAGAACGAAAATTGATTGTGTTTATAGATAGTCTAATGAACACGACTTGTCGGAATAATAAACATCGATTTATACTACTACAACCAGTATTTTTGTCAGAACAGTTGGTTCGATAAAAGATTAAAATATACTTACTTATTGATGATTTTACACAGAACGAACAATAATGATCGTATATATTAAGCAAAACTATCGACAGACTTATTGTGTGGACGTTGATAGAAAAATCGTTTTATATGCTGTTAGGATTATTATAGGAGTGTATAATATGAAAACAACTATACTTCAATTTAATATCCTGCATAATGCATTAGGTTCCACATTCTCATATTCAACTGTAGGAATGTTCCACAACAAACATTTAAAGATTTCGCGCATTGAGAAGTGTATACAACAGTTATTCACTCACAATCTTATACTTTATAGAAACATTATGAGCTACGAAATTGTGAAATTAACACAATTGATATTATGTCATCGTTGAAGTCCACTTGATTTTACAGGTATAATCGATGTAGTAATAACATAAAATAATACATACATATATTATACAGCTGTTTTGTACAAAATAATAAATACGATTCCAGGGAATTACAGCGATCGTTTTGGAATTTTATAGTTTTTCAAACTAATCGTAAAAATAAAAATAAAAACTACTGTTTGGCAATTTATACACACAAAGGCTTTTGTTTTTATTATTGTTATTATTTTTTTATTCGTTTCGTGTCATTGCTGCTTTTCCCCTCGAAATAATTAATATTAGATTATTGCATAAAGGTTCATAATGGCACGGACCTAATGTGTTCATAAATCTACTCTGTATATAATTAAAAAATAGCTATACCGTAATTCCTGCAGTGTATATACACGCGGAGAGGGTACACGCATTAAATGTAAATAATATAATTGAACAGCGCCATCTTCAATTGTTTCTGTATATCTACTATATTGTAGTCACATACAGTACAATTATACATTGTAACCGTTAAATTTGTCGCGATAAAATTACCAAAATTAACTTACAATCGTGCATATAATTAATTTATGGCTGGGATTACAATAATGAGCAAATTTTCAAGAACAAAAAAACAACAATCAGTATCAAATAAGAATTAAGAAATAATAAAAAAAATATCATAATATCATCGTAGATACATTTATTATGAAATAATGATTTCATAAGCTGTACAAAGGCATTATTTATACATACCTATAATAGTATAATATATTTAAATTTCGTATTATTTATCTTAATATTTATCGTTTCAGAATATTTATTTTTGTTCCTAAAAGTTTTCTTATTCGTGTAACGCCAGTGTGTACCCTTTACAGCATATTGTGTTATGTTACGGCTTTGTTATAATAATATATCGTACACGCTATACCTACATACTAACTATAATAATGTCGACAAATGAAACACGTTTCAAACAATGTATTTTTATTCGCTACCGTAATTAAATACAATATGCATAACAGTGCGCACAGTTTATTATATAATAACACACACTCGAGTTGACGTTTCGCCGCGCGGAATGATGTGAAGTCACGGGACTTTAATAATAATATAATATATAGAACGAAAACAAAGTATCCCTGAACCTCGGTTAGTAAAACCACATTTTTTTTTTAATGCTCACTCGACTGTAATTGGGTTCGCTCAAGGCGGAAACCTCGCGGGAAATCGCGTTAAAAAAAAAAACCAAAACAAAACATAGAGAGAGTATCAGTAGGAGAGAGGGTGAAAGAAAAAAACGAGGAATAACGACTCGACCGTTTGTTTCAGTCGCATTTGTCTTGTCATCCGCAAATTGCAAATGTGCGAAGAACTTCGGACTCGCACCGCGCCTAGGGGACCGCCCGAAGGACCCAGCTATACAGATAAATAGGATGGGGACAAATGTTCGGTATATATGAGCTGTATATTTATACAATATATGCACGAACGGATAAGACCTTTACTATCCAGCTCCTATCGCGTCGGCTATATTTCGTTATAATAATTTGGTCGTTCCTTTTTTCTTGCAATATATACTGCGAGTGTACAAACAATATAATATATATAATGACGTGCAATAACGTCTTATAATGCACGGCGGGTCGTACAGAGTTCGATTTTTATGGTAAATGTTGTGCACTATATGATATGAGCCATAATCGGTAACATTACAATAGTATAGATAATATGTATGTTCATTTAAAAAATATAAATATAAATATGTATATTAAATTGAGAGCATAAAAAATTTTACCTTCGACCAGCATATTCATGCATCGCTTATCATTCTCTAAAAAGTAAACGGTAACAAATCCTAAAGAGATGCGAGAAATGCCGAAAAATAAAAGAAAAAAGCCATGCCAAGGGGAAAATTATAACTTTTTAAAAGTTCATTTGTCATTTTTAGCATTGAAGCAGAAAAGAAATATTGAATAACGGGTAGTAGTAGACGGTCGTGCTGTCATTGGTGAAGGTTTAGGGGGATATAGAGGAGCCTTTTTCTCTTTACATTCTTCAAGAATTTATTTTGCATTAAAAAACTCACCCACTTGGCACAGGCAAAAAGGCTTTTCGGATTATATTCCGTTGTTATTGTTGTTTCGTGCTATATCTATGTTTATTAAAAAAATCTCTTTTCGATATAAGTTTCGTGTTTTTTCTGCTGTCTTTTCGTTCAAACTTTATTAATGAACTTTATATACGTCAGAAGTGTAGGGGGTCGAACTTTATGAATTTTCCTTTGGAAGTAATATTAACGACCATAGATGAAGAGAGATTGGGTGAGCAAAATAAAGAAAAAAGGAAAAATAAAAATCTCTGTAAGCAACGGTTGGACGAACTTTCTGATTTGCAAAACAACAGCCGTCGGGTGCCATTTATTACTTGTCTATTCTCGAGACCAAAATCCCAGGGTTAAAAACCATAAATCACCCAGCAATATGGCCGGACGGACGGAGGCGAGCAGTCGATCGTTTTGTCAAGTTTTTCTTTACAAATGACTAAAAATGATTTAACCTTGCTAGAATGTAATACACACGCCCACACACACGCGCGTGCGGGCTCGTATACGTATCCTAACACAGAGAGAGGAGACGTAACAAGGTCATTAAAAACAAGATGAGGAATGGAGGGGAGAACTTTTCAAACGACTGTAGTATTATATTGAAAAACAAGTGGGGCAACGCGTATACACGTCCTATTGATTTTATATACGATATATTAAAAAAAAAAAAAAAAAAAAAACAACTTAATAAAAACTTTTACTCCACCACAGTTGCATCGATTATGCAACCAGACCATTTAAGTAGATACGCGCATTGTACTTAATCGGTTATTTGTTAGGACTATGACGAATAAAAATCGCATATAAATATATACTTAAAATCACTCAAAATAATTACTTGTATCATTCACACGATGCGTAGGTGTATTAGTTTTTGGATAAAACGTGTATTCAATTTAGTTCAACCACTTAAAACCTAACCATGTCGATTATATTTTATAAGTTTTAAAAACAAATAGTTATTCCACGGCTCAATCGTCGAGAAAAAATTTTCTACCATGTATATTATATTATATCATATAACTGTGTAATATATTGTATACCCATTGGCCATTACCCACTGAACCTCCAAAATCTCTAGGGCTAGAGAATCCTATAACTGCCAGTCACGTAACGGCGGTAAGAAAGTTTTGTATACACTAACAATAACAATACGTGATGGGACAAGAGTTCGGAATTTTGGAAATGCAATAAGACTTGTGAAGAAGTAATGACTATACCTTTAACTTAGAAATTATTATTTATATACGAGTATGTATGCTATATACGTATATTTTAGCCTGATCAAAATTTGACCTGCGATTTCATATTACTGAATATAAGCAGGTAAATTTCTCGTTTATGTAATAATTATGTCATAGTTATTCATAATATAGGTTATTAATAATAGGTTATCGTATATAATGATTAAAATAATAACACAAAAATCGAGCTCTAAATGTTGAAAAATTAATATATCAATATGTGTTTTTATTATATAATATTGAACATTATAATAAGGAACATTTTTACAGAAAATATGATTTTAATATAATATGTAACAAAAATGTTTAAAAATGTTCTTAAATTTAATGGTGCATATTTAAATATATATAATGCATAATTAAATGAACTCTTAATCTTTGTTAAATAAAAACAATTATTTTTAATATAAGTGCCTTACTAAAACATATAAGTTCATATAAACCTATGATTGATAGTATTGAATTTTAAAACTTCAACTAAAATAATATTATGATATTATAATTATTGAAGTAAGTACATCGTGTGATAGTCACTTGTTTTAGCTCAACAAGTTTGAAATGAAGGCGAACAACAGCTGTTATTTTCGTTTGTGCTATATAATATTTTATACGTTTCATTTAATTAGTAGTTATGGATAAAAACGCGATTGTAAACGGTGATACCTAAAGTGCTATAAGATAATAAATGTAATGTATTCATAAATATCCTTCAAAAATTGAATCGTAAATAATTAACAGTAAAATGTTAGATTTTTGTTATGTACGTAAATAATTGATTTTCGAATTGTTTTTCTTAGTTGAATGCGCTTAGAATATTAATTTATATAATATTTTTTTTTTTTTTTACTAAGAACTATCATAAATATCCAAAAACGGGAAATAAAAATAAAAAACTACGAGAAAAAGATCGGTATATGATAATATTATGCTAAATTGGTCTACGCCTTTACGTTTGATACTCGTCATAAACAATCTTTGCTCACACTTGATATGACCGTAAAATAAATGTAGAAAGAAAAAGTTATTTATAAAGCTATTTAAAAGTCTACACTCAAAGGAGTATTATTCAAGGACCCATCCCCCCCGAAAGTGGTATAGGTACTTGCGTTTCATTAACCGTGTCAGTCAACAACGTGTGTATGGGTAATAATTATTATTCGAATCTTTGAGAGGCGTACGAAATATACGACAAATCGATCGGGTGCTGAAAAATTTCCAAATTGTAGCACATTTATAGACAAAATCACTGTCGTATACATGTACACGTATATAACATATTATTATGACTACATATGTACGGTCACACACAAAGAGCACGAACGGATTATTATAGATGGTGATTTTTGAAGCTTGGTGCACTTTTTCTCGAGTAAATATCGTTACTGAAATATACCCATGCACACACATACACATATTTATACTTGTATTATACTGTAATTTTATATAGACCGCTATAATGCTATAATAATACGTTATACTCCATTGTTGAATACCTGTATCGTTTCCTCGTCGCAGTTATTCTGTGATAATAAAATATTCTATTCTATAGATATTTGGTATCAGATATATATATATATATATTGGTATATGGTAAAAAGGTCTACGTAGAATTCAAATACGCGTGTGAATCGTTGAAAATAGAAGTTTTAGGGGGGTGGTTATAAATAAATATATATATATATATATAATAAATATTAAAATAACACGGGTGTGTGATTTTTTTGTCCGATGTCTACTTTTATGGCAATTTATTTAGTATATATACATATATATACAATTTATATACGCATCCGTGAATCCAAGTATAATATAATAATATATATATTTTTATCATGACGTTCCTCATATTTGACGTACGAAAATTCAATGTATGACTCTTTTCGTTGACTTTTCGAGTAAAATGTTTTATCCATCAAATGGGTGGGAAAATGCAACCAGAAATCTTTTGGTGTTTTTACGCCACTGCACATTTAAAACCACAATACGTTTATTGATTGTAAAATGTATCTACCTTATATTTTTTTTATTACTATAAACGAAGGAGCCAGTTACTTGTAGATAATATGTGAATTAGTGAATTTAAGTAATATAAGGTGAGTTTTAATTTTAAAATTTTTATGGAAAAAATATGAAAATGATTAAATTTTATTTTACTTAGTGATTTTTACGTAAAATATTTAATTTTGCTAGTTATATTATTATTCATTTTTTTTTTTTTTTTTTTTTTTTTTTTTTTTTTTTTTTTTTTTTTTTAGTTTAAAGAGCCTATTGAAATGAAATTATGTACACATAATGAAAAAATGATTTTTTCAGAATTCGTTACAATTCTTAAAATTGAATTGTTGCAGAACTTTATAAAATGGTTATATATTTTCCTATAATATGTTACGACGGGCGCGCTCATTCACGTATATCATTGATTATATTTTAATATATATAGATATCGGCTAAGAGCTATATTTGGTAATACGGCGACACAGCTAAATTACGCGTGCTGTGCATATTATAATTGTTTCACCAAGACGAACGCGTCTATATTATCGCAATCTACGCTTAGTCGGGATGATTATGGGGAGACTTTGTCAGTGTGAGCGGCGAGAGGAGGTTGGCCGCAAGAGAACTTTGCTCCGGAGCGTACGTATTTATACATACATACACGATACACATTACACATACGGTGTACGAGCGTTCAAGTTGGCGGAGTTAAATCATATATATGCATGAGATCACCTCTGGTAATGAGTGTATACGATATTTAATGTGAAAGGATAATTGATCACTTAGAAATATATTATATTATATGAAACGTAGGTGAATACTCTCTACAGAGCATACTAATTTGAATCGTGTCATATGCATAATGTGCCTATGCGTACGAGTAAATGAGAGCCCATGACGTCGACGAATATTATGGCAAACTGTCAAAGGGCAAGAAGGTTAAAACCACAAGAAGGAAATTAAAACTTTAAGTTTTATTCAAAAACAAGACCCGTTTTAGTCGAGACAGTATTGCGTTTTAAATCTTATACGGTTATATGTATATTAATATGTATAATAATATTATATATTATTATACACTAGGGACCTGCCTATAATATGATAATTTATATTCTTTTCTTTCAATTTATCTCATAATAAAATCATATAGATAGTATTTAATATGAAAAATAATATTTTGATTAATTTTTGAAATCGATAAAACGAAAAATAGCAAATACCTACATCAAATTAAAAAAATTAATTGATTTTTTTTTATAATATCGTTACAGATGATGGGCTATATTGTATTAGAATTAGAATAATAAACTAAAACGTTAAAACGGTGAATCTGTATATAGATTACAAAGATCTAACAGTGTCATTTGTATTTATATTTATTTCTATGAAACACACTCTTCAGATAATATTTGTACGACTATAATAGAGTCTATTAATATAATTACATTTGAAAACAAAAGCTCGTATGTTAGAACAACTATAAATACAATTGACTCTTACAGGAGTCTTTCATCTCTCAATCACTCCAGAATAGAATAAAAATAAAACTATATAATAATAACAATAGTAGTTATAATAAAATAAATAAAAAGAAACTCTCTTCAATAAACAAACTATCAATTTGTTTATATGAACACAAAACGGAACAAGTCCGAAAAAATCCACTTTTTCCTTATACGCTCTGTTTGATATTTAAATAAGGCCTTCCTCTTCAACCCTCGGTTTCTGGCGATTTCATCACGTCTCATAAAGCCACAGTTTTATTACGTCTTTGGGTAGTCGTTACGTGTGTCTACAGTAACACAAAAGAAGCGACTTTCATTCACTGCTTTCCTCTCCTTCTACACATCCTTCTGAAAAAAGGATGGAACAGTTTTTTTTATTTTATTTAATATTATTGTTATATTCTTTAGCCGACCAATTTTCGACTTCAAATTACTACCGGAACGGCGGTATTAGGATCGGCAACGACAAAAGAGGAATCCCAAATTTATTATTATTATTATTATTATTATTATTTTACTTCTCTTTTTCGTTTTTTCCTATTTATTTTCTTCTCTCTTTCACTATCTTTATTTCTCTCTTTCTCTCTTTTTATCCAGCCACCAGTCCAAATTAATAATAGAAAATCCCGGGGAGACTGCGGCGCCTGCAATCCCGAACAATCGGAGCATGATATAAATTTATAGCAGCAATCTACCCCACTCCACCGTACGCTTAGTACTGATCACTGTATAACTTCCTTTGGTTTGATTGGCGCAATAACGAGAGCAATTCGAATGAGTAGACAGGAACGACAGGCTTTAGATCAGCTGCTTTTATAGGTACGTCAAAACTGAATAGACGTAAATAAGTTTCCGGAAACAAGTAAGGAGACTACCTTCTAATGATTATATAATATAAAATACTCATAATAAATCCATATAATTTAAATCGTAATAAAATACGAGTATTATATGTTATAGTAATATATTTATTTAAAAATACAATATTCCTAATCAAGATAATCAAATTAATTAGCAACTCAAAACTCGGTTAATTCCGGTTCGTGCTGTATGGTGTGTGAATTTAATCATATATTATTGTCGACATTCAGCGGATTTACATATAACACGTATAACTCGTGTAAAAAGCACACAAATATACATATATATATATATATTTTTTTTTTATTTATGACCAAATTAATTTTTTTATCTGGTCACGGACCGTTCGCTGCACACGTCATGTGACGTGACACTATAAAGTATATGCGCACACATCGACATCATAATAATATAATATTATATATATATACATTATAATAATTAGTATGCAAATGCTTATATGTGGGGTAAAAGCACGTTCGGTTTTCCCAGGTTTCTACCTCTCCGACGTGCAATAGGGATATTATATGATATAAGTATACAGTGATTTTTTTACCTTTGCAAAGCATTATATTATTGGACTTAATTTTTTTAAATATTTAAAGACATAATTGAATACATTTTGACGTAAAAAAATGATCCGTGTTCATAATAATATATATTATACAGTATACACAATATATAATATACACGCGGGCCGTTTACGTCGGTTTTCGACTATTTGGTTTGCTATATTATTATGCTTATACAACCCCATTGTGACCTCCGTGACCACTAATGATTGATGCCACCCGTATGTTTCTTATTCGCAAAAAACGTATATATTGTTAATATAACGACGGACCTTCGCCCTTTCTTGGCACCACTCACTTCCCAATTATATTGACATAACTCAGCACCGAATAGCAAACAAATTATTAATCCTCTGGATGCATATGAAGTACACGTGCGTGCCAACAGTATCAGTGTGTCTATACAGGTATAATTATAAACTATAAAAAAGTATATGCATAAAAATGTCTTATAATATATACTTCGTTACTTCGTGTTTTTTATAGCGCTCATCGAAAGCCTCGAAAGTTTCCTGTCGGTGACGCCAGTTAAAAAAAATCGCTGCCCATATATTATGATATTATTGTACATATGTACCTGTAAAAATATGACGTGCGTAGTTGCAATGACGATGACCTTTCGCACAAATATAAAACGGCAAGCCACTGTGGTGTAAAATGTTTGTGCGTGATTGTCTGTGTGCGAGTCGTGCGTGAGCGCTTTCGCAAAACAACACCTAACCTGCTGTAGGTACCACCACCTCTACATAATAATATATATATATATATTTATGTGTGTGTATGTGTGTACGGACCGACATATATACTCGCGTGTTATATTCAAAATAATACAAGCCATGATCAAATTATACGTATATTATATAAATATATACGCGTGGTGTGTATATCTGATGATGAATAATTAATGAACAATATTCGGGTTGTTGACAAATTGTCGTTCAATTAATTTGGATAGAAAAACCCAAGTCAGCATTGAAATAAATAGGGAAAAGCAAACAAAAAAAAAAAAAAAAATAAATAAATAAATAGATTAATATTTTGCGATAACGTGTATACGAATACATGTATAATATTAACGCACGTGTTCAAATAGGTACGTATAAGTTGAATGGTAATTGGTACGACAATATAGTTTTATAAATTAAAATAATATAACGTTATCAAAAAAATGAGTTTGAATTGCGTCGGACATTCGTAAAAAAATAAAATAAAATATTTAAATCCACCCTCAAACGACTATTTCAACAAACCAACCACAGTAAATAATAGAATTTACGCACGAAATTATTTATAGTTATTGCGGTTGTCAGTTTTTACGAGTCCTAGTCACTGTCACGACATTGAGTGGTTTTAAAATCGCACAACATACTACACCAATAATTTAGGCTATTATAATAATAACCAACATTTATGTGAGTGAATATGACTTTGTTAAAAATATACTCTGTTCAAAAATTTTAGAAAAATACAGTTTTATTGTAAATTAATATTTATTTTAATACTTAAATACATCATTTTAAAATAAAAATTTCGTATCATCTTTGTAAAAAGTTATTTTGAATTATTCGTAATATATCAATATTTCTTATCCACAGATGACAGATGGGTACTTTTTAACAAAAAAAATGTGCTTTTAATAGATAACGTGATGGAAAATTGTGATGTTTATATTATTTAGCATCCTTAATTAACTTGTTACAATAAAATTAAATAAGTCATTTTTTAATTTTTTTTAATAGAAAATATTGTTTTTTAATTTTTTTATCGGATAGCAATTATTTTATTTTATAATAAAGTTTTTAATTATTTATATATATATTTTTTTTGAGAATAATTAAATAAAATACATAAAAATTAAGTTTAACATATTTAAATTATTTTCAAAATACTGAAATATTAAAATATGTCAAAAAGAATCTGTTATTGATATTAATTGGCATTAAAAAAAAAAAAAAATTGATTTTTATTAGAAATTTGTAAAAAATGTACACTATAATTCACTTTTAGCGAAATCCTATTCATATGTATTATGTATACATTTATATAAACCGAATTTTACTTGTAATACTGACGACATAATTACCGATATTTAATTCAATGCGATTTTTGTGCACAGAATAATTGACCTAAGGAGAATGTAGTGTGATGAAATTGAATATTCAAATGTTATTAAAAATCGAAACTTCTTACTATGTTCATATACGTATGCGAATTATGCGATCCCATTATGTTCGGTATTTTATAGAGAAAACAAAAATGTCTATATTGTATAAATCAGACATTATTATATATTTATAAAATAAGTATCAAAAATATTGTTTCCCAATGTGTTAAGTTAGGGTTTTTTAGCAATCAAAATAATGGACAATGTCCTAAAAAGTCGACAGAAAAAAAAAGAATAGAAGTAATAATAATAATACTATGTCAATTCATGTTATATGTATTTATTGAACGTTATAGAACGTTTTTCGGGAATTTATTTTAGTGAAAGTACTTTTAGGAGAAAAAGAATGGAAAAAAAAATGACACTTTAGATTCGACATAACGTCAAAACTGTCACCTTTAAAAGCACATCCACGCGTAGTCAGGTTAAAGGTATTACATGCGAGACAGTAAAAGCTTTTCTCTTATCACCTTGAAATAGCATTTAATGTATGTCCTTAGACTTAGGGTCACTAAATAATTATTCAACACGTGGAGTTACTATTTATTTGTTCAACATTATTTACAATTAGACGGATTGAATGAATAAAAATAATAATCATAAAAAATTTAGGGTTACCATGATGTGACGTCAATAGCTACTAGGGGAATAAGTGACATTTTATTTGTTGTAATAATTATTATTCGGGGACGTGTGCTATAAAGCATGCAGTGTAAAAAAAAAAATCCATTAGTTTGAAATTATTCACGAAACATACTCCTACAATTTGATTGTCAAAAAAGTTCATATAACTTGTTGTAAAATCATAATATGGAAATGGAAAAACTGGAATTAATACATAATGATTTTAATTTATATTGTTTTAAAAAATAATAATAAATAAATTCGATTACAATGTAGGTGATTTTTCATTCTGGTTTAATTACTTAAAATGTACGTGAAATGCATATAGTCTTAGTTTAATATTTGCAGCTAACATGATATTATATACTTTATTATACTTTATCGGAATATAATACAGGTTTTTAAAAGCGCGTATAGAGGGGGGGATTTTGGGTGTTCACCTCTTCTCCTCTCAAGATTTTAAAGAGTTTAGTAAAAAAGTATTGCTTAATACTAGTATACATTTGAAATTAACTTGAAATGTGTGTTAGTAAAAATAACCTAAAACTGTAAGACTACTAACACTTTTTACAATGTTACAGATTTATCTGGATTCTATCATAGTTATAATATGTGTAAATAAATAATGTCATTATTCTCACACATAAAATAAATAAGCAATAGCATTGGAATTTTCGATGGTATTTTCGTATTACTATATACTCAGTTACTCTAGTTACGGCCAAAATTTATCATTTAACACACTTCAATCGATTGCAAACGTAAAAACAATTTTGATCCCGATTTTAACATTGATCACGAGCATACATTATTATGTATTATGTTATGCATTATATGAATTTTACATATTATTATATTTTATATTATTTATGTAAAGAAAAGCGTTTGGTTTATATTTATAGCTCGTGTAGGTATATTATATAGTGTAGTAGTAGGTATATATAATAATCAAGTATTGCGTACCTATATTATATATATGGCGTATATTATATAATATGCGTTAAGTCAGTCGCATGATATAAACTAAAAACAGCATCCAGTTTCATTAAAATTGTCGCTCATATAAATAAATACATATATATACGCGCACACATAAACAACACAGTTACTCTCACAGCACTTCCTCGAAAAACCCAATAGCCCAGATTAAATCCATAGTTATTGCGCTTAATCTCTTATATAAGTACACACACACAAGCGCGTGCGCGCACGTGTAGATGTTTATCGTGTCCCTTCATACCACCGACTCTTGTTTGCCCCTAGCCATTCCATTACCTCAACCCCTTGTTTATGGTGCACTGCAATCTGTGCGGAGTATAGATTAACCCTTTATCATTATATCGAGAAATACGATAATTATTGGCCGTCGTTGATTATACGTGAGAGCCCATTTGATGTGGTCAGGCAGATTTCTCAAAGGTACTTAATAATCCTTTGAGCGATCCTGCAGAAATATATAGTGCTCGAGCATTTTATATCCACGCGATACCCATTAATGGCAAAAGGGTTTATAATTTCTCACCGAAAACTACACCCCTGGATGGTGACCGCGGGACTAGCAATTAAATAAATATATATTACCTTTATGAACCGCTTGGCTTTAGTCAGCAAACCCAAAGTTGTATGCCGGGATGATTCGTGACCCAGCGGGACCATTTCTTTTAGTTTTTCCAAACAGTTTCTGAGATGAGCTCTCCTGAAACAAAATAATATTCAGGTAAGTAAATTATGTTATATCAGACAAATACAAAATATAAGTAGCTTTATAAGTCCATACTCGATTTTTTTTTTATTTAGATTGTTACTAAAAAAAATTCAATAAATGGCACAACTAGTGTTTTAGAATAAGACACAATTTTACTCTTGTACACGTGTTATAAATTAAATTAATTCAAACTCCTATAGTTTATAATTTATATTATATAGAACGAGGAAACGTAGTTTTAAAAGTTTCTATAATATTACAACGTATGCAAGTTTGACGTGTCATAAGACTATACAATTTATATAGTATATAAAAAAAAATATCTATTGCGTATAATTGCATTAATGCACTAATTTACTTTTCATGTCACATTTTTCATTTAATTAAAACATATAATCGGTAATTTTAAATAATATCTATAATATATATATATATATATATATATATAATATATATATATAGTATATACGACTTGCATTTAATAAAAAAATTATGTTATGATAAGAACAATACATTAACATAATATTTTTATTAAATATAATAAAGAAATAGAATTTCTACTTATTATAATAAATCATCTTGATCGTAATTGTAAAATAATAAAATTGTGATTTATTGTTTTTTTCAAAAAAAAAAAAAATGTTATTTAAATAATTTGAATACAAGAATAAAATTTAAGAAGATATGTATTAGAAAATATTATATATATATTGTAAAGTGACTTACAATAATTCAAAATGTATAATGCATGTATATTTTAAATGAAATTACATAATGTATTATAAACTGTATGAAATATATATAATATTATGTTACATTGTTTGATCTTCCCAAAAAATATTGTTGGTTTAAAAAAATCCAGGAAAAAAATTAAAACCCCTTAATATTAAAATACAATCAATAAAGGGAAAAAGGCTTGTTGGACAATTTTGTTTTAATAACTTTTCTTTTGTCATTGTATTTGAATAATATTACCCAAGCTCCTGCATAATCAACAGACAAGTCATTGTTATTTTTTCGATTTTATTTTGTTTTGTTTTTTCGTTCTCTGTTTAATGGAAATCATTTGTGTAAAAGGAATTAATCAACATAATTAATTTTATATTTATATTAAATCAACCGAAATTTTATTCACCGAAAAACACTGGTTGTATAATAATTAATCCAAAGGAAATATTTTATAATTTTTTTGCCTGTATACTATTTAGCATTTACCTACGTATGAAAATATAAAGTAATAAAAAGTTAGTGTATACAATATTATACGTATGTAGTATATCAGTATTCAGTATATATGTATTATTATCTTCAGACAAGAATGGGCGCCAGAAAACTTACAATTGTTTTCGATCGCAAGGTAATCTCGGCAGACAGTAATCTAGAAAAATGGCTTTAGAACATTATTTATAACGATAGACCTTTGGCCCCAGCCTTAAAATTTTGTTTTAAGTTTTTGCTACCGAACAAAATACTATGACTTCAGTAAAGTGTGTAAATTTAAACTTTTATAAATAATTACCCGTCCAAGACGAAATTAAGTGAATTTGGTTCGCAGAGTCCAATGTACTTAACTGGTTTTAAAAATTATTTAACTTTTCATAACAAAATAAATTTATTCGATACAAAAACATTTTATATTTTTCATGAGGTATAAAATCTCTTTTATAAAAGCATTCCTTAAGTTCTAATTTTATTACGTAACTACAAAAAATATATTTTTAAAGTTTATGTTTCAATCCTTTTTTTTTATTAGCGATCGTTATTAGCGTTTGTTTAATGCCGTTTTTTAGTTTTTTACATTAGAGTACAAAGTATATAATATTGTTATTACAAATATTTGAAAATTTTATTCGTAATACATGTAATTACTAAATTATAATTGCATATTGTGTGTAATAATATTAGCGTGTATTGTACACTGTACTATTGAAGGTAATATATATTATATATATTTTTATTGACACATTGATTCCGAATTTATTGGATAACATTTTGGTACCTGAAATGTATTGTATGACAAAACATGATAATAAGCAAGTCAGACTGTAAGTTTTTAATAAAAAATGAATTAAACTATTTTAAAATTGAAATACAACTAACCCAGATTATTTGGGTTAGTTGAATTTTTTTAACATTATAGTAATAATAATTATAAACTGCAGTAATTTGTGTACCTTAAATGAACGTTTCATGCGTAGTAATCTTAAAACGTCCAAAACCATATCATAACATAAAAATACAAAGTATAATCAAAATACAATAAACGTACAGTTTTCACGGCGAAAGAAATGAATATAGTGATATCGACTGCCTACGTGATTTTATGTTATAGGTACATCTAAAATAATACCTCCTGCCACGTCGACACTAAAATCACTTTCTTCGTCGTTGTTGAAAATTATGCGTCTATTGTCTCTTATATAGTGCTTATATATATACAACTTTGTTTTATTTTATTTTTTAACTCGCTCGTCCCGGATTCTTCGGGTTATAAAGGTTATTTTTTACGTCCACGCAGCATCCGGTATTTAATTAAATATATAAAATCCGATTGGTTCTGGCGGGGTTGTGCGATTTTACGAACGAAAAAATACGACCCTCGCCACCCACAGCGAACCGGAAATCGATATTTACCGGAATTTCAACCTTGTGTATACACTGTATATGTGCTCAGGGTACATATTATATAGAAAGAAAAAGAAACGTCATCGGAAATCAAAGAAGCTTTGAACGAGTAGTACAATAATAATTATAATATGCACACGGGAAGCTATAGCTGCGGAAATTACAAGTGTCACGGAAAGTATGATATTATATTAGATATATGTGCCTGTTGTATACAGGGCTAACCCAGATGTAAGAGCTTTTCGTTTTTATAGATGACCGTCAATGATATATAGGAGACAATAATAATAGTATACGTATACTATGTAATACGGTAAAAAATTATCGTTCATAATTTATCTATTATATTATATTATGCGATTTATATTCACCACACGGTGTACCAACGTAATATAATAATATTAGCCGCGGTGGTCAAGGCGATATTTGTAAGATCGAAAATAATAACAATATTACCGAACCAGAGCGAATGGGTTCGAGCGATATGGTATTATTATTGCGACACTAGTGTACCGTGTTATATTACGTACATGGGTTTGAAAGGTACAAATTCGAAAGTGTATAGATATAGTAAATGGATCGGTTTTTTTTGGTGTTTTTAGTCATTGAACCATCGAAAGTGGGAGGAACGTGCTATGGATTGGTTGCGGAACCGTCATCTTCGATTTAATTCGCATTATTTTTAGGCGTTTCGACGATTCGACATTTGCTGACAAGTGCCAAAAAAAAAAAAAAAAAAAAAAAAAAACAATAAGATATTCCGTAGTTCTTTGATGTTTAAATACATATTTATATAATGTATCTTATTACAATTGTACGTATCACTATTAATTATTCAACAATAATCACAAGCAATTAATCGATTATATTATATTAAAATAATAAACTCCAAATCGAAACGGCACAAACGACCTGCCGTTCATGTGTAGTATCTATATCTATATATAGCAATTTTAGATACGTGCGTTTATAAATATCACACACACACACATACACACGACGATTCGATTGGGTTGCGTGAAATCCAAGGAAATCTACTACTAATATTACTTATACGTAATACGTGTATATTGTACATCACATACAGGGTGAAAATAATAGAAAGGACACACAAATACTTTTCACTATATTACAAATTAAGAACTTTTATTCTAATCAATATTACACAATATATATAAAATAAATTAGATATTAACATAATTTAACTGAACAGAACAGTTGAAATATTGATCAAAATAAAAAATAATAGTATTATTACATGGTTAATTACGATTATAAATTATTTTTAACGTTCTATACACACGAAGAAACAACACGTGTATCTAATACTTCGTTATATATATATAATACGACGTACCTAATGATTTCATATTTATATTAAACAGTGGTATAGTTGGTATGACAGTGCTGGCCTTGCTTTCGCTTTAAAATTAAAACAATCATAACTTTCAATGATCAAACACGCGCGGTCAATTCACAAATTTATGTAGGTAAAGAAAGGATGGACGTTCTCAAATGGGTATACCGTATATATTATGCAATGTATACATATATAATACAGTACATAAAATAAATGCGTTTTTTGCGTGACTCGGCGATGTAAGTATATTTAAATGAAAATTAAAAATAAAATAAATATAAAATTTACGAATATTATGCATTTACTTTTTGAAATTGTTTAGTGGATGAAAATCATGAGTAAAATATTAATATTTAACACGTATCTAAGTTATCTATACAGTTACTGAGTAAAATTTTCACATGTAAATTAGCTACTTATCAAAATGTGTAACTAATATTTATTATTGCGTTTTGTAATAATATCAATAATTATATTATCAACTAATATAATAAATGATAATAGTTATTTAATTAATTATAAATTAAACGATATTATAGTTAAAATAATTTAATATAGTGTTTAATATTATTGTTTTAAATTTAAAAAAATATAATTTCCTTTTTAATATGATAACTCTGAAAATATTTAAGCTATTTATTGGTTTGATACTGAATTTCGTAGTTTTTACAACTATAATAATTCATAAGTACATTATATAGGCAAATGGCAAATTGAATATTTCATAAAATTGAACCATTGAATCATTCTTTAAAAGAGGTAAAACAAATCAAATATTTTCCAACACTATGTATACCTAAATCTAAAAGCGGGAAAACACGATTAATGCATTATAGTTGCATCATGGACAGTTATAATAATGATATGCGAATACAATACACATCATTCTATTGGGAACTAGTATAAGCTATTCCAAGCATCCGATAACTGTTTAGGTCACCCGGTTCTGGGACCGATTTCTCCACCCACTTTGTATGGTCTCCGAACAACCTCCCGGTCTCTAAACGTAAACTGACATCAGACCGCGCTACATTATTATACCGAGTTGCGCCGCTCATTATATACATTATACGTTTTAGGAATCAAATCGTTTCGACCTGCAGCCAATTTCGCATGCAAATGTATTCAAACAGCTGTTATACTTCTCTTCTTTGTGCCTACCAAACTGTGTTACTTTAAGCACAGACATAACCAATAGATTTACTAGATTATGTCTCGGGCGTAATCTTCTCCCTGCGTACGCATTTAAATAAGGTCTTAATAAAGCGTGTATATCAGATACCTGATTTTGGTGGCAAAACTTGCGACATCGTATGAATCATCTATAATACACATTTATAGTGCCCTTTAATCAATAATATTAATATATGGGTTTTCCTGACCCTTATTTCTCCTTTAACAAGTACTAAATTAGAGATTTTTTTAGATTTAAATGGTTTATATAAGTAGGTACTTGTATGGTCGTTTTAATATTATGATTTGCAAGTCAATCAATTTAATTTTATGAGGATTTATTGTGTATAGGTGTCTACATAAAGTATTAATAAATTAATAAATCTTATGTTTTTATATAGACTAAGGAGATGCAACTACAATGATATTAAAATAAAATGATTTGTTACGTAAAAATAATTACAATTTTTTAAGAAAATTTCCTTTAAAATAAATTGCTAGGAATTAATTATTTATTAATTGAGAAGAAAAGAATAATTCATATTTTTGAGTTAGAAATGAAGTGTAATATAAAAGTCATTGACAGATTGCTTTTACAATATGTTACTTGGAGGTAATTCATCAGAAAGTCTTTCGACAAGCTCTCACATCTGGCTAAGCAATTTCCGTACAAAAGTCTATAAGTTATAAGAAAATGGAAAATATGCTTATACATACTTGAATTCAAATTTAAGAAACACTTAAAATAATCGATAGGTAACAAGTTCAATTGAGATAATGTATGATCCAACAACTATTTGAGTATTAATGTATTAAACTTGGAATCTAATTATCATGCATCAAACCCATATTTTGCATTTGTTATTTCACTATAATTCATGAGGCATAAAATCAACTCAACTGAGAATTAAACTTAGTTTCTTGGGTGTAACGATCAATATATCAAAAGGAAGTACTCATTGCGTTAACAGTTGATGGCCATTTGTTCCCGAGAGTGCCCCTAATTATTAATGTGATAGAGCAATGACAGGCCAAAACAATTTGCATAATGTTATAAATTAATATCCATAAAATAAGCTGTTTTTTTGGTTCAATAGCAAGTAATAGTTGATATAAAGTTTCTGATAAATAGATAATAATGAAATTTGGCGTAAGTCATAAATATATAATATAATTATCTAGATATTTTACGCGATAAGCTTTTGACGTGTCGAGAAAATTAAAATAATATTTAGTTATAAAAACAAAACGAAACGAAACAAATTAAGAACTTAATAAACATTTACAAAAACTGTCAACAGTTTCGTAAATCTATTATAATAATCATATAAACTAAAAGCCTGTCCACCATGACGGATAAAAGAATTAGTAATTATGACATAATAATTCTATATTTTTACATCAAAAATATTTGTGTATTACCATTGGAACAGAGATAATATGAATATCATACTCCAAATTGAAAGCTAAACCGTCAATTATGACTGTCATTTTTTATAAGCCTTGAATAAATTGACGAAAATCAACTGGGACCTAAGCGCATATTCAAAAGTGAAACAATCAACAAAATCTGAAAGGCACTACAACTTAATGGAAAGTTATTCGGAAAATCGATTAGTTTACTTTTGAGTAAAATGTCTCCATAACGTGAGAAAAATATTCTATTTTTGATATGTATTATAAAACTTAACTGATGCACAATATACAGCATACATTTTAAATTTTAAGCAGATATATCAAGTAATCATATAAAATGTTTATGTTTCTTAAACTCTTTCACATATTGCACTGAAGGAAACAAAATATTGAACAATACAACTTCAAAATTAATAATAATAATATATAAACGGTTACACGATTAAATCAAATAAATTACTAAGATCCATTTTTTCACATGATAAAATAGCTATTAAAAATAAAAAATGACGGGATATATGAATAAGTGAAACAATAGATACAAGTAAAAAAAACTAAGCGAGGAAGCTTATCTAACAAATGTAACAACATTATTTCAACTGAATTCTTATGACTCACAATGATATCGAAAAATCATTATATATTTTTAACAGCGTCTTTAAAACACAACGAACCCACTCACTCTAAACTATAAAAGTCATCACAGTTGATCTACTAACTCAAATATTATAAAATAATGTATCTTAATTAGAAAGTGAAAGAAAAATACATAAATCCAAAGGTTATACAAAGAAAAATTATTTAAAATTAATAATTATTAGTACCTAAATCATTCTAGAAAAATATAGAATAATCGAGTTTTATAGGTATATATGTATACAATATATATATATTTACACATATTAGGAATATTGTATTCTATTTTTATACGAATTGTTAATAAATTATTTGTATTTTGTAACAAATACATTCAATTTAATACGTTATAAAATGCGTTATTTAAAAAAAAAAAAATTAAAAAAATAGTGCTTGGAATTTTTGACACGTGTAGCTAGTCATCATCGGTCCACTTCACAAAAACATACTTCATAGGTGTATTGTTTTTTAAATTTTACGACTGAAGTAATAATAATTGTTTCATTGAATTCGTCATCGCCGAATCCTTTTTTCGGTACAGTTATAGATTTTATTCTACTCTACATGCCCTGATGGGAAACCCGTGCTCTGACAACGGTTGACAGTTCTTCTGACGACCGTGAAAACTCGGTCCCTCCTTTTCTTTTCGTGACACAATCATATTATTATTATTTTACCCTCGTCGTTTTGAAATAATGCAATTTTAGAGGATAGATGACGGTCCAAAAGAGAAGAATGAAGAGAAAAGAGAAAAAATAAAAATATACATACACGACAAATTTAATTTAATTTTAGTTTTAAAGGATGTATAGTACAGAGGAGCTGTAGAGCGATGAAGAAGAGTAGCAGAAAGCATCGGTCAAATTGTTTGTCCCGTCAATTGTCTGGAAAAATTGTCGCTACCTTTTAACCAGTCATAAATCTACTAGCCATCGCTTGTACATGCTAAATAATTTATAAAAACCTAATGATATCAACTCTACTCAAATAAACCAAACCTTGACATAGTGAGTTATTTGTTATTATAATATTGTACCGTCGTTAATTAGACACCAATTAAAGGCCTCCGAGTTTGTCAGTTAATTTCACTCATTCTTCATACACAGAATATAAAATAAGTACAAGCACTTTAAACAACGTCACGTGTAATCTAGAAAAGTCCATGAACAATTATACATTCCCGAAACAGTATAACAACAGTATTGAATAACGTAGACATGTACTTCAGTATATGAGATGGCCAACCGGGTTTTTCGTTTTCCTGTATTATTAAAATCCTATAGGAGGGGGGAGGATACGGTAGAATGCCCTGTTAAATTATTCGTATAAGATGCTACACTTTTATTGTGTGGGCTTTCAAAACGGTATTTTTATAATAATAAAATAATGATTAACGAGCAAAATAATACAAATTCTTGTATTATTTTGTCGCATAGTTTAATTGAATTGTAATTGTTATCACCCCTAAAACCTTCATCATAATTTTTTATGCAGTAGATAGTGTATTACTAAAAGTTATATTAGTATTACTATTAAACACTTTGTCGTTCGTTTGAGTCACGAAGTGTGATAAATGCTGGTTTGCTAGTTATATATGCGAATATTATTTTGTTTTGTGTTAATATTACTATTATTACTGTACATTTGTATCATTTGATATCAACGTTTAAGTTTAGTCGATTATCATCACCGCAATGTTTTAGACAGACATCATTAATAATATAACAATAACAGTCATAATATTTCTCGCTTAAAATATGAATATCATTGCAATAATGTCTACGTGAAACCACTATAATGTTGTATTATATAATATTAATATTAGTGAGAGTTCGACATATTATTTTATAAGACTTTTTCAGAAAATGCAGTAAAAAATTAACATATTAAAGTTATAAAAATATTATATTATATAGAAATGCGTATGTTAGGTTTTAATATTTCAATTGTTTTGATAAGTTTTTTCAACTTTAATCAAGTAGTTATTATAGCTTAACAAAAATAAATTATGCTATACGCATATATATCTAAGTAATAATTTTTGTTAATGATAGGAAATGAAGCAGAATAATTTGTAATAAAACCTATAATTCGTACATCCTATATAAAAAAAAAAAAAGCCGAATATTAACTTCTATTATCACAAGTCAATATTATTTAGTTTCTATTATCCTTATCTGTTTTAAAATTTAAGTGAAAAAATAAGTTCTGCCATCTAGTGGACAACTTATTTTAGATTTAGACTAGAATGTCTTAAGAAGATTATACCATTTTCAAATGTTTTATTCTACATAAAATGTAATTCAATTTGATATTGGTTAAGTTGTTTTAGCGTTATGCGCTGCGTACTAATCTATTTGCTCTCAGGTAACGAATCGCGGACACTCGTAGTGACCACTTAAAAACATCACGCAACCTCGTGGTATAAAGTTGCAGTGCAAGTGACTCCAACGAGACTAATTTGCTATGATATGACAATAGGCAAAGACTTCGAAGTTTGAGATATTATATGCTTTTTTTAATATTTATTAAATAATATTAATACGTAAAGAAATGTGTTACGATTTGATTAAAAATATGGTACATAATATACAATTATATTATACAGGTCAGTCCGCATCTTTAGTAGGCAAAAGCCGGTCATTCTGAAATTGAAATGAGATAATAATTTTAAACTATCTAACCGACTAAAGATTTCTCATTCAATAGAAGTTTAACTCAAATGGTATACCTAACAATAATTGAATAAATTATTTGACGCATTTGATATGAATAATAAATTAAATTAGTATTTTAAAGTAACATTAACAAACTATTTGAATCATATTTTATAAGTTGTCATTGATAATTTACTGGAAATTAAAAAAAAAAAAATAAAAATATGGTGTATGAAAATGTGAGCAGATAGAACCGACCGAATTCACCAATTACTAAAAAAAAAGTGAGTTTGGAAATTGAACTCGTTCTAGTCAAAAATCGTTTAGCACTATGCCCCTGTTACATGGAATATATCGGATCACAGATGTTTGAACTTATGATGAGGTGTATGAAGGGATTGCTGATAAACTGTGAGTACACTCTTCCACCGTCTATGTATAACGTATTGTGTATACAAATATAATAATAATAAATTATTATCAGAGCACAATCTCTGATAAACAGTACGTTTAAGTTTTAAGGTATCATATCCACGAACGATCTAAATTCTCAATAACGGCCAAAGACTAATTATCATGGACTAAGTACATTAAGTTTTTTTTTTTTTTTTATAAATGTTATTTTATTTAGAACAATATTATTCACTAATAGATGATTTATAAAATGAGAGAAATAATATATTACTTATAAAATTAAAAAATACAAGAACCATACACAATCTAAGTGGTAAGACTTTTATATTGTCTATGCAAGATATGCTTCTGTTTAATGTTCAAACATACTCGTATGTTAACGATTCAAAACAAAAACAATTTTTATAGTTGTATGCGCGTTTCCATAAAATATGTATGTCAAATTTCAAGCGTAAATAACACATAGTTTATATTGTACAAATAAAATGAAAAACATTTATTTTTATTTTTTTTGATAAAAGTAAACTAAAAAATTACGTTCTGTTTACTCACTGTCTTATTTAATACAACGTAGTTAATCAGCAAAAGTGAAGAAAGAGTTGTAGTTTATTTAGATTTTATCACAGTGAATATTTTCAATGGTAATTCGTGACAAGTTAAATAATTATTATATCGTATTCATTTTCTTCGTAGACTCTAATTGCTTCCATTAGGCCGGGAAAATGTGAAACAAAAATCAACATCAATTAACAAATCCCCTTAGCACTACCCATCGTCACACTGCGGAAACCCATCGAAGAAAATAAAAATTAATAACCTCTTGGAAGGGTAGCGTGTTATACGGTAATTGATGATGTTTTATGCACACATAATGTATAAGGTCCTCTTTAAATATCGAAACCGGAAAAATGAAATAACGGTAAACAAACGAGTGCGCAATAAAAGTTCGACACACGCGACCCTATTGGCATTTTTCTTTCTCTAACTAATTCAATGGAAACCTAACTCAATCCTTCATACAGCCTATAAAAAAAAAAAAAAAAAAAAAACATAATAATTTGACATAACCTTATAGGTTGGAAGTTTGTTGTATTTTTAGTTAGCTATAAATGATATCCGGTTAATTTACAAGAGATCATAGTTTGAATTACCTACCCTTGTACCATTGAATCGTGTACTGTATAATATAATCAATGATCGTAGTAAAATTTTAAAACTATTTCAGAGTCGTACCCTTAATTTTACTCAACCTTGTAAACCCTAAAAGTCTTTTGATTGAGAAAATAATTTTACGAAACTCGTGATGTCTACACAAATGTAATATATAATATTGTCTTAAGTCTATTTACACACTAATTAATTTTTATTTAATTTAATTTTATACTTAATATTTTTGAGCTACTTTTTAAGTAGAAACAAAATGTTAGATGGAGCTGAGAAAAATAATTGATATATTTTTTTTTTTAATGGTACGATGCTATTTATTGGCTAAAGTATTGTTCACTATTCAATAATTGTGAACTTAAATATTCTATTTATTTTTATCGTCTATCACTAAGATGCACAAATATAATATAAGATATAATGATAATTTAAATGCATGTGTGTTGCAATAACAAAATTTATATAAAAATTATATGTACGTGATTATTAATGATCAGACACTGGAAATTTGATCTAATTTAAATTCACGTCTACATTAACGAGTTCATAAATTCGCATCATCATAAAAAATGTGATTGAATATGTATTACATGTTTATAACTAATATTATGTATATATTTTATATTAATAAATATTATATTATTATATATATATATATATAATAGTGTATTACATAAAATATCATATGTTGCAACAATGTACAAGCATCACACATTTCCGTTATTATAGTTCTATAGACTTGACCACCAATGTTAAAAATAAAAATAACACCAAAACAAGGGACATCTATAAACAGAGAATTGAAAAAAAAGTAGACACAGGTTATAATATAGTGGTTTTAATATACCTACTAAAATTCCGAAATTCAGCGAGTGTTCAGCACGGGTGCGTCTGTTCAGTTACACGCTAGCGATAAATCACTCGATTTTTTTCCCTTTTCTTTTCATCCTATTTAACTTCTTCTCACCCGGGTACCTACAGTGATTTACTGTCTCGACCTTAAGGCTTCGACCCCACGTTTTTAAACGACCCAGAATGCCTTATTTCACTAAATCGCGAGCGCGACACATGCGTATATTAAACGTCGTTCGAGAAGGCAAGAGCGAAACGAGGTATCGCGAATTTATCTTTATAGCTGTGGGTTGCAAATTGTCCAAGATACGGATTGTTCCGTAATAGTTTTTCTTTACGCACGAAAATATAATACATAAAATGTATACTAGCATTGTATATTATGCTCTCGATTAAAATGGCTGATTTATGTACCGGACCGGACAGAGGGTTAATATATTTCCACGTGGTCAAAACCGGGTGAGGTGTCGCATTCAAACGAAACACACGATCAGGTGTTTTCACAGGTCTCCGGATTTCCCATGGGCCATAAATTTTCAATTTTTATGCCGTGAATCTTAGAGAGGTTTATCGGTAGACATAATTATGCATTGCGTGGACGACGACAATTAAAGTAAATAAAAAAGTATATGTCTATATTGCACGCTTTGTGAGACAAAATGTATATTCATTTTATAAATTTATGTTTTTCTATCTACTGAAATCTATGAAAAACTCATGTATAAACACATAAAACATTTGCTGCTACAGACGCTGCACGATTCATCTAATAAAGGAATGTAAATTTTAATTATTTTTGAAACAGTTTCAAACAGAAAAAAAAGGTAAATATATTTATTTTTTAACTCGATTGAGTATTTTACAGTTTAATGGTTCTATAAAAATATAGGCGTAGTGTTGATTATTAAATACGTTATTATTGTCACTTAAATAGTTTTAAAATCGTATACAAAATTATAATAATATTAAAAAAAATAATATAGTAATTTTACTTTTACCGTTGATATCACAGAATTAAATTACCTTTTTAACTAAATTCAAATTAATGAAAAAACACGAAACGTTCCACTTCCAATTTAGTTTAATTTAAACCCTTTATTATCGTCGAAGTTCTGGATTGTTAAACCATCCGTACAGTGAAATATTTGTAACATCCCTTTAATCGAGCTAAGTCATACATTATTAGTATAGCAGATTTATATTCTCGGTACAAAGGTGTACTCTCAGACCTAACTGAGTCTCTCTCTCTTTATATATATATATATATATATATATTATGTGGTATAGGTACAAGAATTATTGAATTAAAAGCTACCTTTGCATATTATAATTATTGCTGGAAAAATTGAACAAAAATTACGTATAATAATATATATACAAATAAACATAGGGAGTTGATCATAATCAAAATTACAAATTATTGTTTTATAAGTGTACGGAATCAAATACGCCCGGTAAGTTAAAGGCATATTGTATAATTAAACCTCAAGAGATGTTTTATATAATTTAATATTATATATTATGTACTTAAAGGTATTTCGAAT
Organism: Melanaphis sacchari; assembly: GCF_002803265.2. NCBI lineage: Eukaryota > Metazoa > Arthropoda > Insecta > Hemiptera > Aphididae > Melanaphis > Melanaphis sacchari. The sequence continues at coordinate 3,343,175 of NW_020271193.1, read as the reverse complement.
GAACAACGTTCAATGAAAGGGAATCGTCGTGGGTGGATGTATTCAGAGAAAGCAAATCTGTATAAATATTATGGTGGCAAGGGGTGATGAGGGATTAGAAGTATAGTGCTGTTTAATGAAAGCGGTTATACAAACATGTAGAACGCTCAGTATCGAAGTATAAATGGATTTTATGCGTAAGTTGAATATATACGAATTTATGCCGATGACGAAGTCGGGAATATAACAGAAATCGCGGATGTTTGTCAGAATTAAGTGAAATACAATCGAAATTAAAAACGACGGCTTCATGCCTTTATAGTTACCATTTAAAATACACACAAATACTATTACTATAAATAATCATGATATATGCTATTTAATTAGTAGCAATTTGGGATTCACTGATTGTATATTAAAATATTAACGATTTTGATAACGTGAAAAACATGCTGCTTATTATATACTTATTACGTGAGTAGAGTCAGCAATGCATTTTATTTGATAGAAAATCTCTTACAGTTCATTGTGAAATAACATTACAGTTGTAATAATATTATATAAAAATATTTTAAAATAACCTATCATGTCTTTTAGTATTTTTTTTAAAACTCAGGCAAACGATAAAATTAAGAAGTATCCCTTTGGTCATCATTGTTATTAGTTAAGCTGATGTTTATAATTGTTAGTTTAACACAAAACATTTAAAATATACCATTATTTCAATTTATCACAGATCAATTCAAAGAATATTTATTGTTAGGTCATTGAAGTCAATATGTGTTTTATGTGTTATTGTTCTAAAAATTGTATTGCTCGTATTAAAGATTTAAAATTAAATATACATTTTATTTCATATAGGTATAAATTTATTAAATTCTTCAAAAGATTCTAAGCGGTTTTTGTTGAAATGGCAAAAACCAAAAAAATTGAAATCGTTTTTTGTATAATATTATGTTTATTAGGGATTGGAAATATCTGGAGGTGATAACGGGACTACGGATTTATAAAAAAAAAAAAATAAAAATCGACAATATTATTCTATAATAATAATAATAATAATAATATCAATAATAATAATATTATTATAGTCATGCTATATCATCGGCATATATACACATTGAATATATATATATAACGCGATCGGGATCTAAGTCGTCCACTCGAAGGCAGTTTATCGATATATATATTATATAAATACATATTATTTAGTATTTTCAAAATCCTTAGGGAGAGTGAGAGAGAGTGCGTGGTATTTGGTATACGCAGGAAGGGCGTAAAAATTCACGAGTCGCGCCGAACTAAAGGAAATAAAAGTACCACCCGTCATCGCCTTTGTGTCTCTGTGGCGAATTTCGCGCGGTGGAGAATATACAACTCATAAATTTTTATAGCCACGATTTCCGGTCCAAAAGATATCTGCCCGATCGAGTAACGATAACACGCGCACGGAGCAGCAACCGACTCTTCTCCGTTTAATTTTACGACTCGCCCGATACACACATACATATATAATATACATACATTCTATCCTGAATATATACGTATATATACTGCAAGCGACTGGCGACACTGACGACGACGTATCCATTATTATCAACATTCCCTTATACCCTGGTCATATAGTATACATATACATATAACATATCTTATCCTCGACCCCGCAAAATTGTATATATATTATATATACATACAAGAAACGAGGTTTTATCAGCCGGATAATGCGACGCCAGATGAGCTGTTCACAGTCTCCAACCATCACCACCGCCGCTCATCACCGTACGCAACTGCTTGCTGAAAAGCCTTTTATTTTTATTATGTTTTTCCCCGGTAGAGGGTAAACGATAATGACGACGAGCACGCGGCGTAGTGATTTTCACGGCGACGACACTAGGTCATTTATGCACAATCAGAGGAGTAAAAATAAAGAAACGAAAAGCAATCCTCATACCACCGATAACACACGTTATAATATGATAAATGGATCCAAAATTTGACTATTTTATTTTTATTTTTGAAATAAATTGAATCAAAAACTTAACACATAATTTTACTGATTCTATGGATTTGCAAAAAGTAAGCCCGACCGTATTCCATAATACGTGCCCGTCGATTCTCGTTTTTAGTTTGTGGTGAAGTACCTAAGTGCGTTTTAAATAAAACAGATACTACGTGAATTCGCAGGCAGGTCAATTAAACTACAAACCCAGAGTCCGCTGTAGTGTATATATGGATGCTGTCGTGAACGACAATAAGAGTTAATGATTGCGTACAATAAACAGTAGAGATGACAAATAAACGTACAGACGTACGACGCGTAATATTTTTTTTTATGTAAATAAATAATATCATTAAGTATATATTCTACAATATATTTATTTATATTTTAATAAAAAATCGTATCGTTTGACACTGTGGTTGGATATCTGATGAAACACACACAAAGTGATTGAAAAAATATATCCTTGCTAACAATGCCCATTTACATAATACATATATATATATATATATGTAATATCTGCACATCGCATATAAGGGACAAAAAATAAATACAAAAATTGTTTCACATATACATTATATTTATAGACACTTTTTTACGCCATTTATTTCGCTGTTGGTGACCATAAACCGTGAACGGTGCGTGTCGGTAGCGAATAGCAATAATTCATTTCGAGCTGGTTAAAAAGATATATTTATGATTTGTTATTTAGTTTTTTTTTTTTTTTTTTTACTGCTAGAGTTGGATATATACAGGGGCGGCTTAACTGAACAGCAAAAATGAATAAACGCGTTTTTCGACAATATCGCTGTAGTGAGCAACGGAGAATTTATACACACATAACACGTATATAGAAAAATAACAATAACAGAAATAATAAATATAAAATGTAAAAAAAATCGTAGAAAATCGTTGAAAATCTCATTTTGTGTATGAATCTGACGTTAGGTATACTTCATCAATCGTTGACATGTTGATATCGTTGTAATACGTATCATATGTTAATATGTTAAATATGACATACAGATAATAGCATGCGTAATATTGTTCTAACACGGCCATAAACAATAATACATCATTATTTCAAGTCAATGGAAACACGTGCGTTTGTGTGTATTAATAATAATGTTTCCATTAGGAAAACACTCATCGAATTCGCATTGTGGTTGAAAACCGTTATTGTTATTATATTTTCACAAAACATAATAATATATTTCTCGATTAATCAATCGCACGAGGTTCACTGCAACTTAATATATAACGCAAGCATAGACACATCGACGGTTTTTAACGATATATAATAATATATATGTATACATCTGCATCAGCTAGTGTTTAATGGAAAATATCACAACAATTACTCGTATGTAATAGTGATTAATAAATTCGCACCAACAGAAATACTGCGCTGCCGGTAGGTAACAAAAATAATGATTATAGGCAGGCTTTTGTCCCACGTGACACGTGGTAGTCGTGTATGTAGGTACCTAATAACGTCTTACATAATGTATGTACCTGCAGCTATATTATAAATACGCAGTACACACCACGGGGTAAACAGTTTCGTTTCTACAGTTTATTGGGTATGTATTATATGCACTCAGTCTTAAGTTTTACTAAAAAAGAAGCTCATCGTGACATTTCATTTATTCTGATAAATAAATAATATTGAATATCATCGAATGCTTCGTATTTGTACGTAGGTCATATTGCTCATAAAATATAACGGCCAATATTCGTACTGTGTTACAGCAGAATCGTTTTAATTTCTACGCTAATGACCTAAACGCAGACGACACTATTGGCACGTGGAAATTCTGAGAGCAATTCTCAAAAATTATCTATTTATAAACTCTCCACCTTTGTACTTTTCTCCACGACATCTGTACATCTCCTATAATTGTTGTTCGAACCCCATTGAACCATGAAATTGATAAATGACCCATAGCTGTAATAATGTACATTCCCATACAAAACCTAACGACAACAAAAATTTAAAAAAATCTTCTGCTATTTGATGTAATAATATATTTATATGCTGGAAATAATTATAAATTTATACCGTATAAATGAAAAAAAAAAAAAAAATGTTAAATTACGAAACTTTTTATCTGTGTTTGTATAAAAATGTATTGTATTTACGATATCAATAAAATATGAGTAAAGTATCACGCCAGACTTAATAAAACACAATAATGACATAATATTTCCGATGTATATTATATTATATAAAAGAGAATTTGGGAGTGTGGCGATGACGATATTGACGAGTAATGACCTAGTTATAGTATTGTATTATAAATGTACAATAATTAACATTTTTATTCAATAACGAAGTGTGTTCATTTTAAAAACTCTCAAAAAACACTGTGTGACAATATTTTATATAATAGTATATACTTTTTGGTAGCATATTATCTAATTAATATTATAATGATATATACGAAATTTCGGATTTCACGATCTTCTATCCTACGTCCTCTAAGAAGCTTTGGTGTTTGACCCAACATGTACCATGATCATATTTTGTACTAAAATTCTATAGCACGCGTTAAAAATATTATTTTATTCAGTCATTTTTGTATCATAATATTTATTTATATTGATGCTTGCGAGAGTATAGAGTATAGTTTATTCCATTTTATCGGTACATATACAATAAACGTAAAAAAAATGTTTTTGCAAGACAATCAATGATTCTATTGATATAATCAATACTATTCTAGTGATTTCAAGATGTATGTGGGTGAACTAATACTTGAATGGTGTGATGTATACTGCAGAAACGTTTTTGTGGTCTTATTATAATAGCAATATAGCTATAAAAACTAACGTAAAAATATATAAATTTAAAAAATGTTTGAGTTTTGTATAGTATTGGTTAATTCTTATACTCATTCATTAAGTATTAACTCATATATTATATATATAGCCATAACTACTACCATATATTTTGTGCATTAGTGTTGAATTTTTAAAATAAATATACAACCAATAATTATTGATACGAATAAAATCTTAGTAAAACATATTATCATGACTTTAAATTTATTAATGTTTTACCCTTAATTAACAACATTTCTGATGTTAATGACATAGGTGATATCAATTTTCAATGATAAATACATACAAAAAGAAATAAAAACGTTGACGCTTTTGATTATTATTATAAATTAATATTTTTTTAGTTCAAATAATGAACATTAAGTTACCTTAAATACTATGAATTTTAATATGTAATACAACAATTATACTAATAGATAATAATAATAATAATGATAACAACAATATTGAATAACTAAAAAACTAAAAGTATACATAATAAATAATATTGTTGCTTAAAATCAACTCACGTTACCAGATATGCTAAAGAGTAAATAATGAGAGTTCATTTGAAACGTAGAAAAAAAAGCAAAGGCTGAGTGAAATAGTTAAACGGTGATGAGGAATCGATGATGGGTCGGCAGATAAGAACGGTGATAAGGCGTTGACCATATTATGCATATGTATAATTATAATGTCAAACATACACTAGTACGTGATTTTAAGTTAAAAAAGACGGTGTCCAACAAATAAAATTTTATTATTACAAAGTTCAATGCTTAAATAAAAAAAGGTTTGATATGTGTACCTAAATTATACTAAATATCCATAGTATGTTGGTGCTACTCACTGCGGCGACTTTAGATACGACTGCAGAATTCACAATAACAAATTAGTTACGCGAATTACTATATAATATTTAATAATAATTATAGTGTGTTAATCATGAAAATAATATGTAAAACCTGCAATATACTATATTCTCGTATTATTGCTATAAGTGTTGAATTTTTTAACTTGTTATTGAAGAGTAGAATTTCTCACTAAAGGCTAATATTTTTTTATTTTCTACACTAATTATTTTTTCGCTTCGCCACTATTATATAAACATACATAGACATAGAGAACTAAATTTCAATACCTACAATACATATAAATATAATTTACATTAATACATTATACACCTTTACACGTGTGCGTGTGCATATACCAGTCCCACCACGATAATAATTATTAAATGCGCACACGGTGTAATTAGAGAGAAAATACGACGGGCAAGGACTATGTGGTATGGAATATGTGGTGGAGGGTGTTGGCGACGGCGGAAAAACACAAAATAATTTAATACGCAGCAGTGGTGGCTCTTTCGCTCGTGAGGCGTTCTCGTGAAAGGGCGGAATTTACGGCCGGAGGTCACGATATAGACGCTGCAGCGTGCTAGAGGGTTTTTCCATTTCCCAGAACCTCTGTGGCGGTGTCGGCCCCGTGGCCCGTAATCGTTTTAATTACATTTTTAATCAACTCTCGTTTCCTTCTAAAACCTGGGGGTGGTGGAGGGTATATATATGTATTATACATAATTATACCAAAGTGTATCCACATTACATGTATATATATATATATATATATATATATTGTTCTCTTCGGTAGTGGTGTACTGAACACCTTGTCTTATATATATATATATATGTATGTTTATATCTGTGTATATATATATATGTATTTAACCTCCCCCTGTTATAAAAGTGAAGTAAATGACACGTTCACCGCCCCAGTCCCGGTTCTCTTATAAGTATACAATATATATGTATTATAAATATAATAAGCACCGACGGCGAAAAATAAAACGCACATTTTCACAAAACTTATAGACAGTCTTCGTTTTACTTTGATTAGGCACTATTATATTGTACGAGTAAATCGGACTCTCCGTATCGAAATGGAAATGGCAAAATCATAAATTATTATTATTAGCATCACGTATATTATACAATAGGTAAAGGCGTTATCGATACATTTAGATGAAACGCGCAAAAGGAATATAACATGCGCAAAGTATTTCCCGTGTATCTTTTTAGTATCACAAGTATATAATAATTTCACAGTCGAATAATTTTCAACACGAATAAAACGTTATAAAATCGATCGACCCTCTCTTTTTTAATACATACCTACATATACACACACACACACACACACACACACACACGTATATTTTATAAATGTATCTGATTTGTTTTTCGTGTTTTCGTTTTCACAAAGCACTTGAATGGGATAAAACAAAATCCAACAAAATAATCCCTCATCGATTTACAGTAAAATACCATGTGAAATAGGTCACATGTTTAAAAAAAAAAAAAAAAAGAAAAAAAAAAGAAAGTTTAGTAGACTATAATAATTAAATAGTGGTAATCGTATAGTGTATCATAATCTTGCAAGTCTACTAGGATGTGTATTCAAAATTTGTTCACAAAAATAATTAGGTTAGTACTAATTTTAAGTAGTTTAAAGTTATTAAATATATCATGGGTTTTTCACGATTATTTTTGATGACATTTTTGTAAAAAAAGAAAGATATAACATAAAGTATGATTAAAATTGTTTATTAGTTATATACATGAATATGTGCTATTTAAAATTTAATATATAATATAAAAATTGATTTATGTTACCAGTATGTAAAATACACGAGCAGCTATTATTCATATGTATATTTTGTTCAAATTTAATATTTCAACACGCTATAAGTATTATGTACGTAGAGAATTTTCTTGTTCTATAATAATATATATATATATGTGTGTGTGTGTTTGTCGTTATGACGGTTTGGAATCATTTATATTTACATATTTTCTCTTCATGAGACAATCGCAAAAAGAACGCAGTTATAGAAGATTAAATAAAGCAAAGAACTTTTTATTTTACAAACGTCGACAGTGTAAAAAAGAAGAAAAAAAAGTTATTATCAAATCTTTTACATCGACGAACAGACTACGCGCGGTGTCATTACGGACACAAACCACGATAGAAAGAGCGAGAGAGAGAAGGAAAAAGAGAGAGAGTGAGAGAGAGAGAGTGAGAGAGAGAGAGAGAAAGAAACGGACAATAGCTGCTAGAGAGCCTGCAGCAGAGACAATGGGTTATACTGAAGAATTAAAATCCGTCCCCTACGCGACTCATTTTATCGTAACTACGTCATATCACAACCGGAGAGGTGGTTATTGTTATTATTATTTTTTTCCACTCGTCAACGACAATGTTATATACCTAACGACGATACCGACATTTGCGTATTTATATATAATGCTGCTTCCTCGTTATGTCATAAGTAAATTGTATAAAAAAAATAATTTTGCGGATCTTTTTTGTTTGGGGTGCGTACAGGAATGAGTACTACGTTACTATATATTTTTGTGTTGAAGTTATGGGGGGGGGAAGGAAGGTTTTTGTTTCAGATTCCATCTCTGTTACATTTTATTTACCGAGAATGGCCTAAAAGAACAATAGTTTTGGTAATCATAAAAATAAGAGCCGAAAAAATGTAGTCTATCATATTATTATGATTTCGTTATTAAACTGAATAAAACAGATTACAGTGGATTAATCGTATTGATGATATATCAATATTACATCAATTGTCAATTAAAAAAATAGCTTGTATTATACCATGTCCTCGTGAGTAGATACATAAAAAATATTTATTATTTTTTATTGTGTATGGTTTAATTTTAATGTGATAAGGATAAAGCATATTGTTATATTAGTATCATACATGTAAATTAATGAAAGCCGATTCATTTCGACGGTAATCACTACTTAAATTCTTAAATTAAACTCAACTCTCACGTCATATTATATGGTAATACTTGATAATTTTTTGTTTACGCACATAGGCGTATTATGAATTTGTGAATGCGTCACGAAAATCATACGTTGGACATCCCTATAAATTGTGACTTGGCGGGCAAAGTAAGCTTAAATAAGGGCAAATTGAGACTATGATAAAATCGGAAACGAAAATAAACGATACTATATCCATTGACATGTCATAGCGAGTGTTTTTGAGGTTGAAGGTGTGTATACGTATATTTATAAGATAGCATATAAATATAGATCAGGGTTACCAAACAAAAAGAATTTAGTGAGTTGCACCGATAATAAATTATAATTTACATCGTAAGTGGAAAAAAAATGAGTAATTTTATTATTGATTGGCTGCTAGTTAGTTATTATAGAAAATTATATAGGCAATGGTTTAGTGAAATCGTGTATATTGTCGACTGAAATTACAATAACCAAGATACTTCTAGACCATATTGGAAATAATGGTTTTTGGTCAAACTTTGTTACCGAATCGACTCATATAAATATAGATTATACTAAGTTTTTATAAAATCACGAATAAGTACTTCTGATTCTTTTTCTGATCCTATACCAGAAATTATCGTTAAAATATTTTGTTTATAGAAATCTCTAAAATTACTTTAACATTAGGTTCAAATAGTATATATTATAGGATGAGTTTGGCACTAGGTTGATTACTTGTAATATGTGAATACATGGCAATAATTAATAATAAACACCAAAATAGTTTCGAAAATTTAATAAAAAATTAAAAATTAAGCACATTTGAATAGTCTTTGAAAAAAGGAAAAATACAATTTTTTCTGCGTAATTTTTGATTTTACAGTTACTAAATTTAAACCTTTCCCCCATCTTGAAATTTTGTCAAAACCACTATTGACCTTGTTCACTTATATACTAATTATTGACAACTACCAAAGTAGTTAGAACTTGGAAGTAAAAGTAGCAAAAGTACTACTTTTTATAGGAGTATCACAAGTACGAACATTTTCATTTGTAAAAAATTGAAATTTAGGTTATTTTAACTATTAAGTAAACTTTGTAACTAAAAAAAATAAATATTTTATCTCAAACAAAATTAATTTGTTTCATTCTAGATTTAAATTAATTTACTGATTCAACCAAAATATTGAATATAATGATTTTATTGCGATATTAAGTACAACTATTATAATATGTATTGGAAAATAAAAATAACATTTTAGTGAACACAGTCAAATTAGAAAATTTCGCTTGAGATTTTCCTTTTTGACCAAAGTTGAAATATAATATATTAAAGGAAAAAATTAAATAAATCATATTATGTAGCAGTTGGTCATATATGCAGAAAAACAACTTTTTTGTAACATTTTTTTTTTTTTTTTAATATCGTCGTGTTTAGTGATAGTAGTAAGGCACTACTTTAAATGTATAAAAGTATACTAACTTCCGACCATTGGTCGACACTTGTAATTCATTTAATCGTGCTAAATGTATACTATAGCATATAATACGCATTACTTATATTCCATAATAGTACTATACTTTTGGATTCCTATCCGTAAAAACTAATAAACAATACGTGTAATATATATATTTGTTTTTCATGGATACATCTGACACGCAAACCGTCCGTAGTCACGATGACTGTAATACTAATGTCGCCTCCTATAGATATAATATAATGGCTACATAAGCGTCAAAAGAACGAAAAATATTTTCAGACGAATATCTCGTGTACTCGTGTAATAACTAATAAATTTATGAATTATGGATAAAAGCGGTCGCTGCAATTCTCTGCAGAAGTATCATTATTATAAAATGTATATTTATATATAAGTAAATATATATATGCGTTTTGAAAGCGCTATAGAAACCACAATTTTCGAGTGATGTGTAAGCATCAGCAGTTAGACTTCGAACGTTGTGGAAAACTTTGGTATGCGGGATGAAGTACCTACTACCCGAGATACGGTAAATAGCTATTTTGCGAGAATAAATTATTGAGTCTGCAGCTTCAATACGAGAATGACCGAACAACATAATAAAATAATTATTATACATATTACGCACGTATATAAGATAGACATAAGAATAATACTGAATTCCGTGTACAATGTACTTGTAAACTCTTGTACGGCGATATACTTGTTCTTAGTTTGCAAACATTCTTAATTATTCTGAACAAAATATTTTTATAAACGTTTTCTAGTTATAAATGGAAATCAGCATCCATAGTTTTGTTGCTATAAATTACGATGCAAGATTTGTGGATTTATATATACATATAATTTGAGTTTAATTAATTGATTATAAGGATTCAAAGCATGATAATTTGTTATCTGGATATAGATTGGCATGCCGAGAAAGCATATGGAGACTTTATTATACGTAGATGGATTTCTAGAAACTACTGTCGACTAATTATGATTGGAATATTAGAATAAAAATGCAAATTGTAAATAATAATATAGCTGAAACAGAATTTATCCGGAAATAAACAAATAATATAGGTCAAGGTATTTAATGTCAAATAATAGTTTAGATTAAATTGCTGACGAGTAAAATTTGATATGATGTACACAATGCTATTCTATATAATATTTTTATAATATTATATCGTACGGAACGATTGGTTTTTAAAATATAGAGCATCAGTGTTAAATTTTTCAAACAGATGACCAAGGAATCGCAAAATAAAAATTGTGTACCTATTAGGTGTTTGTCTTGTTTTTATATAATTTGACGGTAGAGCATCAATCAAATTTAAATTTTCGTGGTTCATTGTTTCATACTTATTACACATCATACTTGTACTTTTTTTTAATTACGATTTTTATTTTATTAGCTACAACCCTCAATTAATTGTGCCGATTCAATAATAATATTCTTGAACATTTCCAGCTGTTAAAAACTAAATTTTTGTAATAGGTAAATTTCGATTTTGTGCTTTTACTATCGAACTATACTAAACCGAACGCATATTGCCATATTGACTGCCGTTGTTAGCGAACCAGACTCATACCAATAGTATAATACAATATTGTTTGTCATACGTGACAAACAATAAACTAATAATAACATTATTGTTGTCATATGGAAAGTGTTTTTTTTTTTTTTTATTATTACTGTCGTGCGTATATTGTGTTTTTGATTTCGACAAAAATAAATGATATCTATCTACAATGAGTAATGGGTATATATTGACGACAATTTTTTCGTTTGTTTCTATAAGTCAGAGAGATTTTATTTATGAACTCTGCGCATAATACTCCAAAAATTATTTTAAATGTACCCAATTTGTTGGTTATAATTACGTGTTATTGTTGTTGTTTTAATTATTATTTTATTTATATGTTACAATATAAACGGCGAACATTTATTGCTCGACTGTTAAATTTATATAGTCGTTAAAATAACAACGGCATCATACACAAAGGCATACTGAGTTAATTAAAATATTCTGCAACTCGGGGTATATAGATATGTTAAAATAAGTTCATCAGTAACGTCCGACTTTTAAAAGAAGGGGAGTTGATTTAATAAACCATTTGAACACATTTTTGAAGAAAAATAATAAATATTTTAACAATTGAAATAAGTTTAAGATATAAATACATTTTCAAATTGGCTTACAAGTTAGTGTCCGTTGCGTTATCGTAAAACTATCTTATATTATTATCTTGATAATATCTATTTTAATGAATAAATGTTATGATTAGATTGCTTACTGTACTGTGCTTAGTTCCCATAGGCGTTTATTCAAATAAATAAGTAAGCAATATTGTAAAAAAACTGCTCCAACTAATTTTACAGATCATAAAGTCGTAATCAAGAAATCGAATTCATATACATCACAATATGGAGAAATAGTATGCCGTTCGTATAAAGTTTATGTAGTAAACTAGATTATATTTGATCGACTAAAATAAATAAAAATAAATACTTATTTTAATTTGTTATGTTTAAAGACTAAGAACACGTTTAGGTATATAATATATATTATTTACTGATACTTTTGAATTTTTTTTTTTTATTCAGTTTATATTACAGTATGAAAAAAAAAACTTAATAATATATAATAAAACCAAAATATGTTTGATAATGAATTGATTAACTAAATATAGTGATATTATTTGAGTGTAGAAACATTTTTAATGCTTATAATTATGTGAGTTTAACAAAACATATTTTTATAGATAAAAAGAACTAAAAAAAACCTATTATGATACCTAGCTGAAAAACAAAATAAATTATTGTTGAATTTAATACTTAAAAAATAAAAAATAACTTATTTGAATGACTCGATGTAACCTACAGTATTTTGATAAAAATAAAAATGTAATAATATTTTAATAAACTGTATCTATAAATAAACAAAATTTGTCAATAGTAAATTCATAAGTATATCAATGTTAGATAATAAAAAAACATGTACGAAAAGTGTTAAAAATATCTGAAAAATGTTAACTGCTCTGTGATGTCATCGGTATTTTTTACTTACATAATATTCATGTATAGCAGTTATATATTTTTTTTTTTAAATTAATTCACTAAATATTTTTGTTTATAAAAAAATATTGTATACGCGATAAGTTGCAGAATATGACTGTACTATTGATGATAATACAATACGTAATATGTAACTGTTTTGTTCTGGTAAAAAAACAAACAAAATATATCATATTAAATGAACAGAAATTTTCGGAAGGAATATTAATTGTGTAGAGTACAAAAATATGTAGATACGTATTATTTCAAAAAGTTTAGACTTTTTTAAAATATTATTATTTTTTTTTTTAATTTTATGTCTCAACAAAAGAACATAATATTATTTTTTATTTTTTGCGATTAATTATCGTAATAATATTTTAAGTGTTTACTTTTTTAAATATCAATTTGCATTATCTTTTCATTTTTCAAGTAAAGTATTTTTGGGAGTAATTTGAATAATCTAGCATTCAAATTTCAAAATAGTAGTTATTTATTTATTTATTTTTTTTTTTTTAACTAATTAATCCTCGATAAATTTAGTCATTAGTTGAAAGTTTCACTATAGCCGATGAAATAGTTTAAAGACTAAAATAAAATAATAAATTTTGAGTCGCTTTTACAGCTCAGGACCATCAGTTAGGTATTATAATATAATTACTTACCATAGTTGCGTACGATTGTACACGATCGTGTATTTATATGTGTATATTTATGAATATATGCATAAATATACACTTTAACTATGTAATATTAGAATAATTATAATATAATATAATATACGGATGCTAATGACGGTATACAGATATTCATCTGCAGGCTTAACGCGTGTGTAACGATATACAATTAAAACGTGGTGCCTACCTAATTCTCCGTAAATCGCGTGTACAGTCCATTTGCATATAAAATAAATAATATTAATAATAATAATAATAATAGTTATAATAGTGGAAAAAAACTAACAACGATGAATTACACAATTATTCATTGTCACCGCATATTAACGGTGGTCAATCTATTATTTGCGCGCGCACCGGAAGAACATCGAGGCCGGTTTCGAACGCTCCACGAAACTCGCCGTTCCGCAACGAATACATCGCCGTTGATTTGGGTAATTTGAAAGACAACAACGGACATAATAAAAAATAAAAAATAAAAACAATAAACAAATGCATTATTATTATTATTTATATCTATACGGTTCGACGAATAATGAAACGAGAGAGAAGCGAATAGATAAACGGAATTTTTTCCTAATTAATCTCATTCTTATAACATCGTTGTTCGTTGGTATTCCACGTTTACTATCCCGTTTTCCCCGGCTCCCCAAATGCTCGTCGGGATTTTGAATCCGTGAATCGTAATTAACGGTGTTGTAAATATTTAACTCTTATTAAATATGTATAAAGGTTTTTTTTTCTATTTCAATGTCCTTCTTTTTTTGGTCTCCTGCAACCTCCCATCCACTGCCGCCTTACAGCGTGATATTTATGTTATACCCGAACGTTCATCGCCACCGCCAACGTTTGCTTTGGGCGCACGAAGTCGGATGTGGTAAAACAAACTTCATTGTTTACACGGTATCCGTTTTACCGTGTTGTTGGTTTAGGATGAATTATTTATATTTGAACTCGTCTAGTAAAAAAAAAACCCTCCTTCGAAAGACGATGGACTCTCGGTTTATAGAATTCACAGTATTTTTACATTAAAAAGGGAAAATAACACCTTTTCGGTAAATATCTAGTCGGAACGTCCGCTTGTGTTTGTGCGATAAAGGATATACTCGAGCAAACCATATGGGCATTCCTACCTAAAAACATATTTTATTTTTTTTTTACACGCAAACATTTTTTTTTTCTTCTCAACCTACGCTATGTTTGGCCAGGATAATCTTTATAAATAAGTACATAGATGGATATGTTGTGATGAATTCAAATGTCTGAGGAGAATCTTTTTAATCGAAATAAGCTCAACGTCAATATTCTATGCGCCATTCGAAGACGTTTAAAGACTATATATACAGTATAAACGCAGGTAATACGATATACGTACGTATGTTTAAAAAAGTGATTGATGACTGATTTATTTATTGACGGTTCATGCCTGTACAAAAGTTCTAAATACAAATAAATTTGCTGGGACAAAGCATTATACTATAGTATAAAATTCCATATGCCATCGAAGTCTATACATTTTATCATTATTCATTGGAAAAATGCGCGCGTGTCATATTAACTAATTATCTAATTTATTATCAGGGATAATTTTTTAAATATCATATACTTATGTATTTATTGGTTATCTATAAAACGCGTAGATATTAATAATAATATATAAATAGATATTTAAAAATGGGCGAAAAGTAAAACACAAACAACAAATACTGTTGAGGAATTCGGTTTACAACTATGCGTGTTAAGAACTTTATTTGTTTCACGTTGATGATACACACGCACATCACACATAATATACATATATGCCTACTCAATTCTGAGTGAATAATAATTTTACATCAATACATGCAGGGCTCGTTTAAAAACAAGCTATAGCGCTTAAATTCGGCTATGCACAAAACCATATTACAACTATTTGTGTTAACAGCGTCTAACGAAACGTATAAATAATAATACATGCAAATTAAATATACCTACAACAGTAATATTAGAGTTCATTGGGCTCTAAACATTATAATTTGTAATTAGCAGAGCATGACTATATGGTAATTATTTACACCTATTCCGTTGTACAGCATAACAAATATGTTTTGATTGTGAAATAAAATTAAAAAAATACCATCTAATAATAATTTTAGTATTTTAATACTGAGCCCATTTTTTTTTTTTTATCGGAACAATGTTATAACGGATATACAATATGGTCCAAACTGTTTCCATTTTAAACGCGATATAATGTTGAAATAAAATCGAGATCGTTATCCATAACCTAGACACTTGTATAATTTCACCCTTATAATAGTTTATATAAAGTAATTTATATTGTCATTAGCAGTAGAGTAGATGGTAATTATATATATATATTAAGATTTATAGAAGGGAAAGGAAGTTTAAACTTTTGATGTGCCTAATAAAAGGTTTATAGATGTTTTAAAAATCCAAAATTCATTATAATTAACGCCATGAGTATAAATATTAAAATAATTATAATTATAACTGATTAATTTTAATATTACTCCATGTTAAACCTTTTAAATAACCTAAAGTCAATAAATTTAGCATAATTATTTTTTTAAATAAATAGTTACCTCGCTAGTTTAAAACCACAGTACGTATAATATATAAATAACCACTTTAATGTCCAGTTTAATAAAAAGGGGGTAGGACGTTCAAATTTTTTTGTAAATATTCGTAAAAACTACTAGGAAATTTGTAGAACGACAAAGCGTTTCTATGATGACGGATCCAGACTTAGGTGCTAGAAGTTTTTGAGCTTTTCAATTACTATAAAAAAATGTAAAAGTAGTATGCACATCTTTATACAAAACCAATTGCTAAGTCCTAATGTGGAATTTAAGTTGTTGTGAGTGAGGGGTGATATTCACCCTATACAAATACGGGCTGCCACTGGTCATTGGAAATCATTACTTCACATTTTTCCCATGCATATATAACAGTATGGTCACGGTATTACTGTGAACGCCAAAATGGGTCTAGCGTGTGTTTCACGTTTCTATAAAATATTCATGGGACAGGTGGAGCGGTTAATTTTTTATCCACTGCTTCTATATACAACGCGCACACTACTTCTCCCTGTATTATTTCACCCTATAGGCTGGCGTCGAGTTGCAGGGTGGAAAAGAGAAGGGGCGTGTCCGAGAAGCTCTGTATAGATCCTTATGCATGCGTTAGAACCACGGCAATCAATCATCACTGGCGCAGCTTCTGCAGTATTACACAGGATGGAAAGGCTTCTTCGAATTAGAACACCAGTAAACTTCCGACGTGAGTAAACTTTGCTCTTGACTCTAAGACGGCAATTCAACGCATGCGTATGTGTATGCACGTAAATACACGCACGTGTTCCGACTGTTTGAAATACGATAAAGACAATAATCGATTGGTAGACTACTATATTTTATATGCATGAAATTTGTAATAAATATTATTTATAAGTTTTATGTAATCAAAAATATAACTGACATAAATTATTTTAAACGCTGAAAATTTATTGATTAAGAATTAAAATCTCAATTTATGACAATTGTTATTAAAATGACGAAAATATAATTTATTACCAAAAATGTATGTTATACAATGTATAATATTCAGGAATGATTAATTTCATGTGAATTTTTGATCAAATCGAAGCCGTAGGAACCTCTTTTATATTTTGAAATATATATTGTAGGTGTAAACGTATAATCAAAACTTTTTCCTGAAACTATTTACTTCATTAAAATAGTCATTGGCAAACAACTTGTTTACCATAATTAATGAAAAGCAGTATGTTTTAAGAGGAAAAATTTTCATTTTAATTTCTTTAATTTTCAAAGGAGTTATTATATAGTTTTAAGTTATATTATGAGGTAGTAAACGACCGAACCTCCGCTACACATTACACTATGTAGTATAATGGGTATAATCACGTGTATAATATTATAAAGGCTACGTTATTTTAAAGGAATCTACGATAACGACTAGCACAAAGTTTGACGTGCTAACTATACACAGATAATTATAATATATAGACCTAGTTATTCGTTAAATAGACAACGTAAACTATTTTCTCGGGAAATAAAAATATTTATCTCGAGTGATATAGATAAAAGAGCATACCAGAAGAAAAAAATGTATATTTTATTTTATTTTATTTTATATAGTGTAACTTTGAATGCATTTTAGCACCAAACAAATTATTAACAAGCCATGCTTTGATATCATTAGTAACAAGAGAGTAATTTTTCATCATCAAAGTATATATATCGAATCCCTTCCGTCAATCTAAATTAATTTGTCGAGAAAATGACCTCGAACATAAATAGAATACTGAGGCTATCTCTACTTTCAAAATCTGTAATACACGACAGGATGTGCATTATATTCCTATAGCGATTACATACATAACTAAATTATGTATATCATAAAATATTATTCTACAAGAAAAGTATAGAGATTCTTCTGTTTCATAATATACACTTTTATACCAATAAAATAACTCATTAATTATTAGTTAACACCGAACCAAATACATACAGTGTAAGTGACGATCGATATTTATTTACTTATAATTTATACACAATCAACTCTAGAAGAATATAATTTAATCACAGAAAATTAAAATATTTATACTTGAATTGTCTATTATTTAACAGTAAGAAAAAGTGATGAAAACAGGATAATATATAATACCGCGTTCATGCTATTATTGCATCGTTTACTTGTATAACTTACTCCAGCGATCTGCAATTGTCATGGGTACTAAGGGCGATGGGGTAGGGGGTAGGGTGGTCAATTCGAGATGCACACAATCGATGTTAACTGTTGGTTTAAACGCTGCTATTATAATATTACCAACTAACCGGTAGCGATGGTGTCGACCGAGCGGAACTACAACACTGCATTTCACTATGACTAACCTATGAGTCCAGCCGTGTCGAACAGAAATACGCACGATTGAGCGGCAGATCCGGGACTGGTAGGGTCGTGCACGGCTGGGTAGGTTGGGGGTGCAAGAACCGAAGGGTGAAGACTGGAACGATTTAATTCCGATTGTGCAACGCGTCGTGAAAGAGATATGCGACCGGCGGCGACGGTCGGGTTCTTTTGTATGGCGGCCAATTTCGAGGAAATTAATCTGGGCGGCGGGCACTGGCCTCGGGCAGTTCGTATCGTTGTCGCAGCCGCTGCCGACGACGCTGTCCACGCGCACGCAAGCACGTACGAGGGAATAAACCCTTTGCGCCCCGCGGGTACTGTGCGCGACCGAACACACAATGAGATCTCGTTACTTCCCCGCCGCCACAATGTGTATAGGGGCGGGTAAATAATGGCTAGTCCGCTAATAAATCGCGATCCCCATCCCCTCCACCGCGATCACTAGCACACGTACGTCGATGCACGGTTCGAATAGAACAGCGACTTGTAAACATATCTTCTTCCAGTAGAGATGGAGACGCGCGCGCGTTTGTATATGTGAGAGGGAGAGAAAAAAGAGAGTAAAAGAGAGAAATAGGCAGAAATACACAACAACACATACAGTTAAACGCTGATTTACACAAAGACTTATAATACGCGTCTTGAAACCCTAGAGGACCTGTGGTAGACATCAAGTGTTGTCGACGCTAAACTACGAATGAACGAAGTGCATTCTGAATAACATGTCAAACACGAAAATAAACTAAAATAAGAGTCAAAATTAAATGTACAGATATTATGGGCTTTATAATGCTATAAATAATATAATTATAGACTTATCGTAACTCAATTCACGTTGAATCACTATTCATAGAACAATTAAAATTAAAAATATTTAGATACTATATATTTTGGCTTTTTGTATTTGGGTTAAAAAAAAAAAAATAAAGAACGTATGAATTGATTATTTCGACATTTAAAAATTATTTTGAATTTAAATACACAAAATGATGATAAACATGTAAAGTTTACACTAAGTTTACGATACCAAATTTTCTCAAACGTTAACAGAGATGTGTAATAATGGATGTTTAAGCATAGAATATATTATAATCATGGTATACATTTTATACTTAGTAGATATAGCACATCCAGAAACGCAAAGGCAAAGCTTGATAAGAAATACGGTGATGAAAAAAAATTACTTTGTGTTCATGGTCACTGGTTGTGGAATTGTTTGAAAACATTTCTATACGCAGAGATATGGATTCGTGGTAAATAAAAACAAGCAGCCTACGGGCTTATAAGTTTACCAGCCAGGCCAATTCCAAGATTGAAAAAAAAACAGTTTTTTTTTTTTTTTAAATAAAACAAAACAACAGTTTTATTTGTTTATAATGATATATATAATATATTTATTTAAGTTTTTTTTTTTTTTTAAACATTTTAAACAGTTTAAAAAACAAATTAATATACATTTGTAATTGTAAACAATAATTTTATTAAATGTTATAAATAAAAAAAATGCAATTATTTTATAAAAATGTATTTGATTTTATTTATAGGAATTAATTAGACTTAAATAATTCTAGTTTAAAACAACTAATTAAATTAATAAAATAAAATGTTGTTCATAATTCAAAGTTTAACATTTTTTTTATAGACATTTTATGTGGCATACCACACAAGTGGTATTTGAGAAATCACAGGTACCTATTACACCGATTATTATTCTATGTGTTATATCAGTCGTATAACGAGTACGAGATAATGTCGTTATCATTATTTTATTTCGTACAAGCGTGAAGTTGGCCTTGACGGAAGTGCACAATATGGGGAAAGTACAATCGATAAAACCTATGTACCTACTAGGTATCTAGGTATCTATACGTGTACACGCCTATGTTACTTGCGCGGCTACGAGCCTTATATGCAACGAATAATAAATATATATATATATACAAAGCAACTATAGGGTGCATAATGCACAGTGCACGCAACGTGGTAAATCGGTAATTTAATTATATGCTTGCGTCGTCGTGTGCATAATATATTATCATCAGGCGTGTTTATAATAAACATTGTAGGTTAAAGATTAAGTTACAATGTGTACGGTTACCGTGGAGATAATAATACATTATAATGCACAAAACACTCACGTTGTAGTTTCTTTAATAATTGAAAGAACGACTTAAAGAGAATTAGACGGACGGGATTAGACATTATAGGATTATGACGGCTCTAAAGCAGGCTGTACACTATAATATTATAATATTATTAAAATGTTTGTGTGTCACCTATGTTGAATCTTATGTAACTGTCACATTATTTAACGCTGCACCGAACGCTAAAGTATACGCAATACAGCTATATCAACTTGTACAGAATATGTTTGCGAATATTCGTATTATTGTTGAAGTAACATTCATTTTATTAGCATCTGTATTTCAATGAAGCTAATATATGTAAGTACGCTTAATACTAGGTATCATAGAAATTTCTTTGCGGAAAATTTCCTACATTTAAATGTATAATCATACTTTTAGGGTTGTACACGTGTTGAACTCTATTTGTACGTTTCGATTTGCCTGTAGATTAAACATACGTAAAGTGCACTACGTCGTTTAAATTTTTTTATAAACAGTAAAAGTAGTGTTTAAACACGATTCTTTTTAAACATAATATATTATTTTTCAAACTTTTCAAACTTTATAAACTATATTATAGGCTAATTATTACGATGCACAGCTTGTGCCTTAACTGGCTTTATTAAAATGACAATATTAATTTTGTATGGATTTAATTTACAAATGTGTGGTTTTTAATTCATTTTATAGTATATTAAAAAAAAAACTTAACTCTTAATAAATCAAAGGACTCGAATAACTTTTAAGAAATATATATAGGGTGTATTGTATAATTTATATATTAATATATGTATAACAATTTATTTTTATTTTTATAAAGTGTATTCACTTTATCATAACTTATATTATACAAAATTTAACCTAACCTAATAGTATAAATAAAGCTAGGTACCTATACTACTTTATTTAATTTAATTAAAATCTTTAATCACATGCGCTTATTTTAATATAAACATTAAACATACATTAACAATAAAAATATGAATTTTAAATAGTGTTATGGTAAATTATGATCATTAATATATACAAATGAAAATATTTAGACACGGTTAATACTATTTTTGAGAGTGGGCTATTACTTTCGTAATTATTGAGTGAATTTAGAATTATGCAGACGTCAGCATAAATTAAAGAATTTAATCGGTGGCACTATGTCAAATACGACATAGCAAAATCTGTTTACAATGTATTCTTAATATAATTATCATGATATAGAGACGTGCTGCTAGCATACCTGTCTGAGAACTTTTATTATGCATCATAATCATTAATCAGGTAATTATTTATACTTTTACGCGTACCAAATTTGACGATATACTTATTATAATCAGTGGCGTATTTAAAGGGGTGATAGAGGCAATCGTCCCCCTCATTGCTTAAGTGTTCAAGTTATTTGTTTGTATATATCATAAATTTATATAAAGAAAAAATTACATTTACAATTTTAATCAGTCATATTTTTATAAGTAAGATCTACGTGTCCATCTTTCATATTAATAAAAACATCTATAACTTTATCATTAAAAACCGACATATCATTAATTAATTGTTATACTAAAATTTAACTGTAGTTTCTACTTTGTATGATGTTAGTTCGTATAATATTACGTCTATTATAATAATAGACGTAATATAATGTCTCAAAAATTTCTAATTTATTTTATGTAGATTAAAAACATGGCTTAGACCAATAATGGAGCGAAATAGATTTAGTGGATTGGCTTTATTGCATGTGCAGAAATTAATAAATTTAATACAGACATTGACAGAATTATTGATAAATTTTCAAATAAAAAAATAAAAATATATATTGATTTTATAATTTAATAAACTTAATATTACTTTACTGTAATTTGAGCTTTATTGTACTTTATTTACCTTTCTCAAGATGTACAATGTGTAAAAAATGCAAGTATAAAATGGACAAGTAGATATATGTATTTAAGAACATAAGCATATATACATATATATATATATATATATATATATTGTTTAAAACTCGTGTGTAATGCTCGTAAATTTAGTACCGTCTTCCCCCCCCCCATAAAGTTAAATCAAATACGCTACTGATTATAATAGTATTACACTATTACATTCAATATTAAAATAGTTGTTTTTTATTTTTTTTTAATCAACAGAAATTTTATTATTTATTATTAATTATTATACTTGGATTTTACGTCATAGCGAAGTACATATTTATTACAAATATACAAATAATACAAATGATGCAAATTTACGATTTATATTCGCAATGCTATGTACATTTGACATGTTTAATACTAAAATATATTTATTATATTATTATATATCATAAAAAACTATTAATTAGATGACTGTCATTTGTGACATATTGTTATTTATCGAGAAATTTACAGATCCAGGGATAGAAAGTATAAAATGTGTATGAATGTATGTGTATATATGTGTGAGTGTGATATTAGTATATAATATGTACACATGAGACATGTTTTTAAGTCAATACAACGAGGATTCGCGTAAACCTACGTCGGTTATTATTAGTGTTCGCGTACGTACGGAAAACGTTGAAAGTTTGCAGCCGTCGCATAACACCAGGGGGATCTGGCACCGGGTCAACATGTATTAAGTATATATGAAACAATCATGGAGTCGAAAAACATAGTAATATATATACTTATATATATCACTAAAACAGATGGCTTTGAAATTGCCATTTTAGATTAAGTGAACAATACACGATGGTGAGAATTATTTAGGTGGTCATAAATAAATGAAAAAACTAAAACTAAACATACCTAAACTAAAACAATTATGTAAATGAATAATCTAAAAGCAAGTAACAAAAATTGAAAAATATATTTTAAAAAAAAAAAATCTTTCTTTTTTTATATGTATATTTATACATGTATAAAATGTGCTAAAAATAAATTATAAAATATTGTTCTATTGTATAGTAAGGTAGTTACTAAATTTACTATAATAATGTCGGTATATGTTATGATTATTTTGTTTAATTTTATCACTGAATGCACATTTTTAACGTGATTTTACATTAAATATACAAGAAAATTAATTTATAACAATATGTTATAACTGAACTTAAAGTTTATTTTTTTTTTGTTTAGGTTAAATCTGATTATTGTTCTGTAACAAAAATACATAAATTGCAAACACTTAATAAATTAATAATTTAACACATAATATTATAAATTTTTGAAACAAAGTTAATTTATATGAAATAGATACGTGATGTGACTTTTCAATAAAATCAGAGATTGTTGTGGTTTCATAAAAAATAGAAATCAAGATTCAAGAGTAAAAGAGAGAACATATGATTTTTATGAGATACTAATACTATATAAAGTACAATTCATAAGCAGAAGGATAATCAGTAATTACTGATTAATAATTTAATTTGCAACTAATTATAATTATAAGACGATTCAATTAAATGGCGTTTATACTGTTTTTGCAGTAAATTATATAAATTAGCACATGCATTTAATATAAATTGATTAAATAAGTTACGAACTGGACTTATTTGATTGGCCAGCATTATGTGTAAGGATTTTATGGCGCAACAGTCACAAACAATGCTGACCATTCAATCGAATATCGGAACTTACTATAATACAACATTGCAGTAGTAATAACTGAATGGTATAGATTGAATTAAACCTAATGTAATGTACTATATAGACATTTAAGAACGGTCAATGCTGCTGTAGCAATGTATTTATTTTCTTGTCCTCCCCGGTTTCCAGGGACAATATTATTATATTATTATTATATATATATATATTATATGTCATGTCATCCTTAGCTAATCAAAACCTACAATTATTGTGACTGCAGCGTTTTATTTCCGGAATAGTTTGTCATAATAAATACGCTGTGCAATATCATCGAAACGGCGGCGACTGGTTGGCGAGACTTATGTGAGTCAGCGGTCATTCCGTCACAATACACACACACACACACACACACACACACACACACACACATATATATATATATATATATGATAATAATATATATATAATACTGCAGTTCTAACAGAAATTTAATCAGACATTAGATATAATAAGACGCCGGACATTAAATCGTACGGAACAGTTAATACTCGGACGGAGGCCATTATGTCGTTTAATTTATTAACCTATATAATTTCAGGGTTGAATCGGAGAGAAGAGAACTACGTTTATTACTTCGGGATGCGTTCATATATTATAAGTACGACGGCAAACACTGTGCATGGCTGCTGCACGATGCATGCACAGGGTAGCTCAACAGCATTTTCGGGATTCCTAGTGTGTGTATATAAATATAATATATAAGACCAGCAACTGCGACCGTTTCTTATCTAGCATTTGTTATCTGCGCAGAGGCAGTGAATAAGTTACTGTTCAAATGTTTCAACTTTTGAAGGAGACGAGCTTAGTAAAAACGACGATTCTGTGGAAGAAAACGCTGCTGCTGTAGACGACAATATTATTTCCGACATTCGCCGAACTACTAACGAGCGTGCTGTGATTAGTTGTTATCCAATTATGATTATACGACGACGACGAAAAGAGAAAATGGAGGCCAAAAACAAAAGTAGGGGGAAATATGTTTATATATATATATAGAGCAACTAGAGAGCTTCCCGGACGCCTTTTATTGTTCTAAATAAAATAACAGCAATAATACTGCGGTGTGTTGTCATAGCAGAAGAGAACGTGTGCGGACCGTTTGTCCCGTGAAATTTAATTAACCTTTTTCGTTGTGCCGCAAATAAACGTTTTGAATTACCAATAAACCATTGCGATACTACGCGTGTCACTGTTATACAAACACGCGGAGCCGCCCCACAAAACCTTGTAAAACAAAACCCATCCATCTATAGGACTGTAATACACAACGTATTATATAATGACGAATACACGACTTAAATTTTGTTTATTTTCATTCCGTTTCACGTATAAATATTACTCTCTATTTATATATAAAAATGTTACATTATTGAAAAATAAACAGTCATAGGTAAATACACTCATATCATTATTATTATATATTCCAAAATGTGATATATACGATATAATGTAATATGCATTCCAAATTCCAATAAAATAAGGAAATAATTGTATAGTATTGCAATAATCGGAAATATTGTTTTTTTTCTTTTTTTAACGAAGTCTAACGTGAAAACAATTATAAAAACCATAAATGTACGCGCCACTAATTATAATTTGGAATGATGGATAGGTGATTCGAGTGAATTTTGAAATATTAATACGAAATATGAATAATAATAAAAATTTTTTCCAAGAACTGATTTTAAATATCCAGTATACGTTCTATATATTAAAGGTATTAGCTATTAGTTACTAAGTTTATGGTAAGTTAAGGTATCTATAGATTCTATTGATTTTATGTGCTGGTGTAAGTAGAAACCGATTTTCCGATAAATCTTATCTTACATTTTGAGGAAAATAAGAAATCTATTATTTTATCATAACTTATAAAATATCGAAGATATACTTGATTCAGCTTATTCATGAGAAATTTGACATCGAAAAAAATCATAAAATATAATAAAACATATTTATGAGAAATTCAAGTTATGTAAAAAAAAAAAATTCTTAGTGTAAATTTTTTAGGTATAACATTAAAAATAATTAATTTTTTTTTTACATTCTAAAATACAATGAAGTTTATTATTAAGCTAAATTATTTTATTTTCAAGTTAATTAATTATTTAATGGATGGCATAATATGAATTAAAAATATAAGTAATGAATTTTTATTTTAAATGTTCAACACTTTATTGTATTATAATGCTGTGTGTATGATATTACAGTTTATCCAATTTATCCAAACAAAGAATTCTTGATTTAATGATATAGTGAGCAATACAAAAAAAAAAAAATAAATTTATATTTCATGATTATTTTAATACTCCACAAGTATAGTTCTTTGACGGTATAATATTATATAAAATGCGAGACTTCAATAGCACTTAAGAATTGAGAATAATCTCTTTTAAAAATGACCCTTTTGGAACAGTTTACCCAGTGCTCATAAAACTGGATTGAGGTCGTCTTCTAAAGCAGTAGATATTCATGTAAAAACCCATGAATTAAAAATAATTCAAAGAACTTATTTTTTATATGACCACTATACTTTCCACTATAAAATAAATTTTAATATTTTTAAAATTTTAAATAAATAAAAAAAACTATAATACCTACATCATAAATATGAGCATATACATTTTTATTATAAATAATCTTTGGTGATATAAGCTATTTTAATTCAAATTTTTAATTACCAAATAGGTATATGTAGAAACTCTTTGATCCATATTTCCGTTATGAACAACGATGATATCCTTGCGGGTAATAATATACCTATCATCATGCAAATTTCATCATTTTACCTTATTGATACGTTTATAAAAAATATTTAACTATTGTTTTCCTTAATGATGTAATTTGTTGAGAAAATTACGATTTTAATTTAATTATTTAATCAATAAATAATGCGTTTGATAAATGTACTATAACAGCATTTGTGATTTAAAATAAGAAATTGAAGTTTTAAAAAAATTTTGAGCATTTTTAAATAAAATGAATATAGTAATGATTATATATAAAATAAAAATTGAATACATACTTTTAAAATATTATTATTCATCTTATATGAAACTTGTGAAATGTAACTAACACAAAGCTGTTTTCCACATAAAAAACTTAAAATTCCACAAAACAAAATAAAAATATTTAAATATGTGATTTTTAAAATTCGTTTTTTCATTTCAATGAGTTTTGCTTTTATCGATTTGTATATATAATACTGAAAAGGTTACAAATAGTGTTTTTATCCAAAAAATCTTTATAGTTCAAAAATGTAATTTATTTATGTTCAATAGGTAGGTAGAGAAAACAAAGCGCAATCGTTAGGATTTCATGTAAAATAAAAGTTATCTGTATGATATAATAATCAGCTTGTATATAATACCCGTCGATTTTTTTTTTTTTTTTGATATACAATCCCATAATGGTTTTAATAATGTGCCAAACTTTAAAAAAATCAAAAACTTCATATAATTAAAATTTTAATCCCGTTTATAAATATGACAAAATGCTCATTTCCATTTTAATTGAAGTTATGCGTATTACTTACAGATGTCATGCAGTATTGGAAACCAATTTATTCTATTACAATGATAGAATTAACGTATCAACGATATTTAAATGTTTTTTTTTTTAAATACACTGTACTTTTATAAAGTTAAATATTAATTCGTTCTGATTTAATATATAATATAAATATACTTATTAAATAATCATTAAATATATAATATAATTGCGTCTAAAATTAGATGTTAAAATAATTTTTAAACAGTTGTACTATATTCTTTTAAATATAATTATCACTAACTCAACTTTTAGCTTGGAAAGATAATTAAAGCATACATTACATAATATAAAATGTCATTTAAAATTATTTAGAAATATTGATAACATTTTTAACTCTAAATCACTAAAAAAGTTAAATTTTAAAGCAAATAATAAAATTTAACTTATATCAGTAAAAATTATCAACAAATTTCGAGGAAACAAATTTAGATAGGATAGAATATTCTCTGGAGAGTGAAGAGTCCAGATTTACGCAAATATGATAAACATAAACCAAAAAGAGAAACATTTTATGATCAATTTATTATAAGACAGGTGAAACAAAAATAAATATAAAAAATAATGAAAAAATGGGAACATACGTTTAATTTAAATATTGATAAAAATAGCGATAATACATTATGTAATATATATAGGTATATGTATATATAATAAATTAATGAATTTAATATGATGTTCAACTAACTGAAATGAAAATAGCTATTACAATTTTTACATATTAAATTGATAAAATTAGTAATATTTTCATTGATTTAAATTAAAACAATTTATTTTCAACTTTAAAATATTTGTACAATATATGTTTTTGTTAATTTTTACAAAGTTTTAATGGTCGTTTATGTATACCATAATATAGTTTATATTATTATAAGTTTTTTTGAACGATATGTAAACAAATCAGATCATAAATATTAGATTATCCAAATCATCCAGAAACTATACTATATACAACACAATTGGAATTCAACCAGACGTAATGTAAAAAAAAAAAGAGTAAGAATTGAATCGGATTTTTTTTTTTTAATCCAGCAGTTACGACTGTTATTATTGTTTGTATTGCTCGGGCACATTTCCAGTTGTTCTTTTCCCGATTTCCCATGTCGGTAGTTTTGTTGTTTTTATAGTTTTATTCATTGGGATAAAAAAAAAATCCCAATTCATCGACACATTTCAAAAAAATCTAACCAAGACAAATATATACGTATATCCGATTTCTATTTATGTATTATCACTTTCAATTATACCAAAACTATTCTATTACTTCTATCCAATAATATCGGATCCATCATCCACGTGATGTGTGACCCTAAAGACGAACGACCTACAGTTAAAATGGGATGTGATATTATAATAAATACTCCCCCAGTGCTTAATCTCCGAAACTCACGTATAAATCACTACACGATATGGCACGTCGTTATACGTTTGCCGTGACTTATATTGCATTCCTTTCATTCTTCTTCCATACCAGACTACCGAGAAATCTATCATCTCCGTTCTTATTTTTTTCTTGATTTAACCAAGTTGTTATATTATTATATTTTTTAATTCTTACAAATATTATTGATTTCGTGATTAAATTGTCTATTGTTATGGATACAAAAATAAAATACTATATAGTATTAAAATTATATTTTTTAATTAAAAATCATGTTATACAACGAATTACTTATTTTTTTAGATTTTTTGAATTGACTCGATGATTTAAAATGTGCTCCACAATCTGTAGTTACTAATTACTTAAATAATTTTAAAGTCACATTATGTTAATATTAACTAATTTCATGTCAGTGAAAATTAACAGTAACCTCGATCTTTTAAAAAATGAACTTGCCAAAATCAATCTAAACAACTTACTTACTGTTTGTAATGACTTTAAAGCACTTTTCTGTAAATTACACTTATACGCGTTATTTTTTTTTATTTTTTTTTGATTTGAATAATTTAATCAAATTTAATTTTGTGCTTTGGTATGGATAAATAATGTAAATGTTTATTACTTAATTTAAGTTATTTCTAACTAAACAAATTAGAAATAACAAATTATCTTAACTAATCTTGTAAAAATAAAATAAAAATAATTGCTTAAAATATTGGTTCAAAATACATTTTTCTTCGGTGATTATTTTTACTCGTTTGGTAAAATTATATTCACTTTATATAACGATAAAGTTATATCAGAAAAAAGTAATGACTTCGGTACACTTTGACTAAATATTTTTAAAATGCAAAAACTGAAATTTCTAAGAAAATTAAAATGTATACAGTTATTTTCTTGTATTCGTTGTCTTTGTTGTATACACATGTACAAAGATATGCTGCTTTGACTCACGATGAGATCAGCTTTTCATTCACACATACAAACTCGGCCTTTGCAATTGATTCATGAGCTTCGTCGACCGCTTGTTGTAAACCAGCTAAAAGCTTATTTTATGTCCCCAGTGACTTGATGGCGGCAGGGGGTAGTTTGCTACTTATCAATGCGGATACGGAGTCCAGCCCTGTAGGCAATTTCACATACGGGTTTTCTTTTCCTCTATTTTCCAGAGGATAATTTTTGTTCTTGTTAGCTGCAGTTCTTTCCCCTTCACTTTAATATATATACATATATTTATATATGTATATATAGTATATACATCCTTTATGCGTATATGCGTGTTTTATCTTTATTATTATTATTTTTTTATTTTTTTTTCACCACGTTTCCGACGGTCATAAAAATTGAAAAGACCCACTGCGCCGTATTTGCGTTTAATCCGGACAAAGAAATGCGTGTTGGGTGGATGCTTTTGTTTTACCAGACTACCCCTATGAGGGTAAATGGGTCCATGATCCGAGCTAGTGGTACATATTATACTGAATTCATTCAAATGAGCAACGACCCGTGTATGCAATCACACGCTTTATTTATCGAATCAATATATGTATGTAATATATTGGGCTCAGAAAAAATATTTCAAAGGTTTATCGTTGCCATTTGCAAGAATTAAGCACATCGAAAAAATTATGAGATCTAAAGTAACAGTTTATAATATATCTAATATTATGCGAATAATTAAAAAAAAAAAATAAAATATATATTTCAAATAAACAGAAAATCAAATAATATTTTCATTAAAAACAAATGGCTTATACTAGTAACAATATCATATAATTTTAAATTTTTATATTGTATTTATTAAATATTGTTCAATAAAAATTAATACTAAATTTGTTCAACTTAATTGTATTAAATCCGTGTAAATATAATAATAATAAATGTATTTCATAAAATATACATTGTAAATTATATTATAATTATTATATATTATATATTAATTTACATATATATTTCTATTTATATGATGAACAATAGTTATAATGTTTGAATCTTGTTTACGTTTTTAAAATAGTGTTATTTTTTTAAATTACTACAATTGATTGAAAAGAATAATAAATTTAAAAGACAATAAAAAATTGGAAACTTGATAAATAAAATATATTTTCTCGTTTAATGTTCTTTGTGTAACGTTGTAAACAAATATGCAAGACAACAGTCAGTGTAACAACAAACGAATGGATTCACTTTTATCAATAATCTTATAACTAAAAATATGATAAATTAAATGTATTTATATAAACTGTATAGACTTAAATTATGATAATGTGCAGAGGTACACTATCACTAAATTCAATTAAATTCATATTAACAGTTACTTGTTATATTAGTACTGTGGATATATTGTATAATCCCACTAATTATAAATTCTTTATTTACCAATTAATAAATTGTAACTATGTATATGAAGACAGCCGTGCAATAAATGGATATAGGGTGATAAAGGATTTGCATGCAGTCCACGTGCAGGTGGTAATGTACGGAGAAACTTGAATAGTTTCAAAAACATGCAATCCTTTATTGTTGTATAAGAGACTTTTAGATCTCGTTGCGTAGTGAAATGAAAATCATTCACAAATTATACTACTAGCGCAGGCGAGATTAATTCTAATTTAAAAGTCTTTTAGTTTTTAGTACAAAGATAGTAGACGTGACGGTTGTTTAATACCTAAGTGATCTGGTGCATGCCTATGACCAGATTTCTTACATAGTACAATTTATACGAAATACAGTATTTGATAGTACTTCGCAATTTAATTCATTATTATTTTATAAACATGTATACTTTACTATAATAAACGTATCTGTTGGTGTATGTGTGGTTTGTTTTATAGTTCGTGATGAATATACAAGAGAATTTGAGGAGAGAAAATACATTTCAAAACATTTGTTAATTATGAAAATCATACTTAATAGCATGTTTATATGTATTGTATTTTTTTTTTTTTTTTTGTATAATTGCATACGCCACTATAACTTCTAAAAAGCATTGGGCGTTGGTTATATTATCGGCAGAATTAAAATTCAAATATAATGATATAATGTTGATATTATAACATTATTGTGACAAAAATAATGTCCGATTTATAGTAAATATCAAATAATTAGTGACATGTAATATGGTAGTAAAACGGTTATCTTAAACAATGATGATATTCAGG
Organism: Melanaphis sacchari; assembly: GCF_002803265.2. NCBI lineage: Eukaryota > Metazoa > Arthropoda > Insecta > Hemiptera > Aphididae > Melanaphis > Melanaphis sacchari. Next base: position 3,310,597 of record NW_020271193.1, on the reverse strand, counting down.
AATTAATGATGATTAAATAAAGGTTACTGATGACTAAATTACGATTTGAAATATTTTCTGTTTATATTTTGCATTATATCAATAATTATTTTCGATTATTAGTGTTTGCTACAATACAATATATAATATAAAATTTGAATTTAATATGTAATATACTTAAATAATATAGAGTAATATATAGTATATTTTTAATTAAAATAAAATAAAATAAAAACCCTTTTAATAGATGAAATAAAAAAATTCAAATTTCGTAAGTTTAAATTCAATATTTAAATGTGAAGTGTTTTAAGATTAGAATCATTCATGAAACAAGATTTAAATAAATAAAAAAGGTTATATATTTTTTTAGATTTGAATATTTTTGTCATAACTCAATTATTATTTTTTGGTGTAATACATCGAAGGATAGTACTTAATCAAAAACTAGGTTAGCTAGAAAAACGGATACTCATTTTTTTGGTTTAACTTACCACACATTCATTTCAAGATCAGTTTTCAGCCATTAACAACACAATTCGGTGACTTGAATTGCAAAAATTCTCAATAAGCCTTTTATTTATTGCTATGCTTTGGTCGGGCAGTTTTTATTATTATTCGCCAAGGGTTGTGTGTTTTTGTTATTTGCTATAGCCATTATATTAATACGCTAAAGAGAATAAGAAGGGTGGTGTAAATATAGATGAGGTAGGTGGTATACTTATTTAAGTAAGCGATTTGTATCAATTATGGTAATGGCGGTCAGGGCTCTTGGAAAACGGCACGCGGCTTTCAATACATTAAACTCATGTTTTAATCCCCCTTTACAGGGATTTAGAGCGAGGTAATAAAAAAAAATCCAAATAATAGTAGAAGTTAAGCAAATCTTCTGCAGATTGAGCCATTCATGCATGATTTAGTGATATTTATGGAGATGAACAACACGTATAATGACATGTTCGCCATGTTAATTTACATTCGGTACGTAAACATAATTTTAAAACTTTGAAAAAATTAAGACGATTGATTTTTAAAATTAGTATAATGAAGTAATATATTTTTTGTCAAAAAATATTACTATGAATAAATCGTATATATTCATTATTATAACAATATACATTTTAGATTAAAACTTATTTTAATCAAATAAACAGTTGCTAATATTCTTTTAAAATTCTAGAACTATAATACATAATATATTATATATTATACTGATTATATTTGATTTTATATGCATACGTATATATATACATTTTTTTTTGGCATAATATTAATAACTATCGGGATTTTTTATATGTATATAAAACGGTGACTATGTGTATACAACAATAATTTTTCAATACAATTATCGTAGATTTTGGTTAACGAGAAAACCATAGAATTAGAAAATAGCAGATCTTTGTCTACTTTATCATTAAAAAATTTAAGTGACTAGAGTATGACCTCTTTAATCCTTCCAAGGTAGATTATTATTAAACAATATTTAGGACCTAACGCAGACTACATCTTAACAATGATGTTTCAAAAGCTTATTACTTTAATAAACAATAGGTTTCTATACTTAAAGACTAGTCAGCTTTCTAATAGTGTTTTTGGTTATCATGAACTTATTCACTCAGTTCTAAGAACCATTGGTAATGACTTATTAGTTAACAAAAATAAAATATGATATATATTTATTATTTAATATTATAATAATTAGGTATTATATAATTACGCGATGTTTTTAGTAAACATTAGTTTTAATAATAGTAAAAATAAAAATAATAAAGTAAGTCAAAAATCAGAAAAATCTATATGCATTGATCAATTATACTTTTAAACTCAACACATCTACTACAATAACCTTTCTACTTATTAACGAGGTTCATCTAAAATCACTTGAAACCTATAATCCAGCAGAACAATTCCCCAGATTTAAATGAAGATTTATACATATTAAATTTATTATTTTCATTTTGTAAGCCATATAATTTTAATGTTTAATTTTAAAACAACTAGAGTAATTAAAATGAAATAATAAATAATACTATGTAGATACTGCAATTCAACTGATTGACGAATAATTAATATAGTTCGTTAGCTATAGGTACATAGATAGTTTCTGATTCGCAGAGTCCAAGCCGAAAGGAATTAATTTTCAATTCAATTAAAATTGACAATTGAAGCTTTCTATTTATTACCATTAATCGAGTTAATTAAATTTTCAAACAAACGATTAATATCTGGAAATTAAAACAATAATAATGGTTAGATTTGAAAAAAAAATACGAATTTTAGGTCTTTGTGTATATATTCGTCATAATAGTTATAGTCGATTTTTTTTTTTAAAGGAAATTAAATCATAGACATATTATATTTTTAGTGGAAAATATATAATGGAAAAACTGTAAAAGCAATTTAATGTAAAATGTAACTGGCTTTTACAAGGTTTTCACGGACACGAAACTACTTGTGTAAAACTCGTATTTGCTTCGTTTAACTGACGTTAAATTAAATTAACGAAGGCCGCCTGCCATCTCAACACGTCCAAAGTTTATCTTATAACAATGAATCCTCATCTACCTCAACTTTATGTGTGTAAAAATGAACCTGTCAGGTATAATCTAACAGCCACCGGGAGTAATGTTAATTATGAATTTGCAATTCATTCGTTGTATAAAGTATTATAGTTATATAGATTACATTTCAAACATACATTTTTCAATGAAAATGTGTATATGTATTATATAAAACGACATAGCACATTGCAAATTAAAGTATATTGCTGTAAACTAAATGTAAGTGAAATAATTTAAAATATATACGTATGTTATACAAATATAATTTAATCACGCACGCAACTATTCATTACAATTATACGTCATTTTTTGTTTAAACAAACATTAATTAAGCATAAAGAATTAAAGATTAAAATATATTATGAGAATATTTGGACAAGATGAAATTTGCAACTTCACGAATGGATTTCAATCGGAACACTCCAAATTATTTTGAAACGGAGAATATATAGGTACCGTATATACATTATAGGTATAGCAATAAAAAGTCCTGTCAAATTTCAGATATAGTTTTAATTTATTATTTTAGGTAGTTTAAATAATTTCTAACGAGAAATTCGGTTAAATAAATTGTATTTTATAATAAACTAATAATATCCATTTGTCACATTTGTAAAAAACGACAAATAAAAATAATTTTATTACATATGTGTATATTAGTAATAATGTATTAGGTATTGGGTAAGACAGAAATAACGAGAATGAGGAAATGTCGATAAGAATAAACAAACTGCAAGTATAATGTAAGTGAATAATTTAATTTTCACAGTAAAAATTTACAAGTAGTAACATTTTTTTTTTCATTAACATTTCCATATTATTTTTTTTATTTATCCTTTGAATATATTATGATTTTGGACGATATATCAATATTAATTAATGATATTATTTATTAAGTTGTAGTCTCAAATTACAAGAAAGACACCATAAAAAAAATTCATCATGTAAAATATATCAGTGTACAAAGATTTGTATTTTAGTTTTTAAAATATTTATTACCCAAAAATTAATGAAGATTAAATTTTATTTATTATTATTTAAAAAAGTTTTTAATTGTGAAAAAAATATACTATAAGTAAACATTAATAGTATTAATATAAGATAAACAATATACACCCTAATAGTTTATTCACGACAAACTATGTAAGTCATGAATAAAAAAAAGCTAACATAAGAAAGAAAGTCATACAGTTAAGTCACAACTTTAAAATTATCGGATAATAACTACGGTTGTTATAAAAATTATAACTTTTTTTCCTATTTGGAAGGAGAGAATACAAAGTTAATGATTATTTTAGATTAAAATACAGACCTATAGGATTTAAGAGTCCTCCAATGTTTAACGGTTAACATATGACGGGGTGAGTTGTAAAAAACTCGATATGTGTTATGAGCCACTTCATTGTGAAAATGTATGAATTATGTGCTAATAGAAAAATATAATCACAATAAAATAACCAATGATAACATTAAATATTTGAATTATAAAACAGAAGTTCTTACTGTCATATATGTAGGTACTACTGGTGATACTCAGAAGATCATGTGGTGTATGGGAAATAAATTTAATTTTTTTTATGATTATTTATATTTATGTTTAAACATATACGGGCGATTAACAGTAATTGAACAACTATTCAATATTATATACAACAACAAGTAAATAAGTCACATGATAATATATTAAATATATTATTTTTTTTTAGTTATAATTTAAAAAAAAATTATAATTACATAATATATAACTATATAATAAAATATAAACTACTAAAACTATGTATACTCGAGTACTATAGAATTTGAATAGGTTTAAAATAATATCAGTTTTTTTATAAATAACAATATGAGAGAAAATTAATTGAATTAAGATTACTTGGAATAGTTTCAAATAAGTTGAACAATTAATATCAAACTGCCGATCTCGATATTATATAGTTTTATCCCGTGGCCACCAAAGACATTTATTAATACTTAATATATTCACTGTATCAAGCCTATATTTATATTTTCCTCGAATTTCGATGACAAAATCCAAGTGAAAAATAAAACACTATAGCAAAACAAAATCGATTTTTTTCGGTGAAGGGGAAAATACAATTGCAGCCATTAACGTTGGACGAGAAAATAATGTACTCACGTATTAAGGATGCACCCCCACATTCCCCAAACACTTTAACCGATTGAAAGAGAACGTTTACCTGAAACAAATAGAAACAATAATATTAAAATCATGATATTATATATTATACAAAGACTGCAATTCAAATCTATTATATATACATCATATACAATGCACAATAATAATATTTTAAATAATGTTATTTATGTGAATAGCTGATTATAATAACAAAAAAAAAAAAAAATAATAATAATAATAACAAGGAATAAGTATAGCCTACTTTTAAATTAAATCAATAAAATACTCCACAGATGGTTTAATTATTTTATAGTATTTTTAATTATATATTTATAAAAGTACTGATAACTGAAAACTGCACTTATACCTATAATATAGATTTCAGATATATACATTTATCAGTTTTAACATATGTATTCATATTTATTATAAAAAAGCATATTATTGTTTGACCAATAGATTTACGTTAAATTATCTTAAATTATATATTATATAAATTAAAACCATAATATACTATATTTAAAAAAAAAAAATTAGTGTACTATGATTCATATTATATAGTATATATTTTTAATCCAAAGTTTTTTTAATCATTAAAAATATGTATTTCAGTACAATAAATATAGAAGTTTTGATATCAGAGTACTTTAGTTTTTCAAATGTTATTTTACATAATTATACAAACAATTTGACAACAATAAAAAAGAAACTTATTTACTTTACCTACTGAATAACTGATAAAATTAAATAATGGTATTATTTTTGTATCTTTATTATCAAAGTTTACATAAACTTCATACGTTGTCATGATAAAAGATTAATTGTTGCTTAGCCAAACAATAATACATTTACTCTTTTTCCGAACTATTATACTACTGTTCAAACTACTGTTTTTGCATTAAAACTAAAACTAACCATGATAAAAAATGGATGCATATTACTCGTAATTATTTTTTTCTTAATTTAAGAAAGTTCCTTCAATTAAATGAATAAAATATCATTTTTCTGTTAGTAAATCACCAAATTTTAACTGGTTATTACTTTCCTATCTTCCGAAACTTTATTCTTATAAAGAAATATTTTTAAAATAATTTAGTTTCATTAATTATTATTTTTTATAATTTGATTTAATCTACTTTAATACACGTATATTATATAAGATGACATACAACACGTTTTTTGATTTTATTGACATTTTTTTTTTTTCTAGACGAGTTAGGAAGTAGTGGTTGAGAAATAAAGCCAACACTATTACAATATATTGTGCACGCAACTGTGTAAACAAAATGTGTAAAAAAGAATAAATAAAAGCAAGCACAAATACAAGTTTTTCTTTAACTCATACTATCTATTTTTTTCTTACAATTCAATCTAAATTCGGGTTCGACTACAAAGTTTTCATTCTCTTGACGTCTAAAGAGTGGGGGGAAGGGGTCAGCCGATTATATTTTTGTCTTGTTTCGCCATCACTGTATTTATACTCCGTGTCATTTCCCTCTTCCATTCATTTTTAACGTAAAAGCAAACAAAAAATTGAAAATAGCATTTCCTGCACACGGGAAAATAATATATCCCCTGTTCATGACAGGTCCTCGGAGAATGTTACTTCACAGACTTGACCTCTCTAGTCGTAGGGAAAAATGTTCTGTCGAGTGACCGATGAGTTTTGTTTCGAAATAAAAAATAAATAAACGATTTTAAAAGTATTTTTCGATTTGAAAAAAATGAGATACGGTGGATGTGCATGCACATGAGTTTTAGAGTCAAAAAAATATGATAAGGGTATATTTTAAAACTATGAAATTCTATATATTAGCTACCTATTATAATATGGTGCGGGAAATAGTACGATAATATAAATAACAATCCTGTATGTTGAATTGCATAAAAAACAAATATTTATAATAAGATCATTAATCAATAAACAGTTTGAGACTATATATTTAAAATTTTTTAAATTATATGTATTGAACAAGATACATCGGATACTATAACGTAAAATTAATAATTTAGCTGAATACTAGTAAAATTTCACAATATAAAATATAGTTTTAATCATTGACGTAAGAGCCTTAAGGCATCATTTTTAAAGAAGAAACATAATTAATAATTATTCGTAATTTACACTAACTTAATTCAGTAATTTAACAAACTAATAAAATGGTATACAATTTTATTTCTAATGGACTAAAAATTACAAAAAAAAAGGAAGACAAATGGCAAGCTTTTACGCTTGAATGATAAATCATCAATACACAAACTAAGTAATAAAAATGTGTAGTCATTTGATGTATAGTTGTCATGGAAACAATGCAGTAAAGTACTTAAAAATGAAATAATAAAAATAAACTTTCTAGTCAGTTTCTTTTTAGTGCAGGAAATCACTTTTCTTAAATTCATGTTAATTAAGTTATTACAGAGGCCATGTTAGTCAGTCAAGAACCTACTTATAAACTATTAAGAACATCTGTTTTGCAGAAATTCCCAATATTACTTCTTTTTTTTACACTTTTTTCCAAGCCTGAGTCACAGCGGTTTTTTTTCGGTTAATTCATTTACGCTTTTAATCGCTATTCTTATTACTATTAAAGAAGTGAGTACCTTGGGGGATTTTAATTGCACTGGATTCACTAAACCGTTTTCATATACAGGCAATAGGCCACGGAAAATAATCGTAAAAAAATAACTGCTTTGCCAAATTTTTTCAAAAGTTCTAAAAACTGAATGAAACTATTCAATTCCAATTAGTATGATTCAGGTCATAACAATGTAAAAAACTGCATTCCCCTATTTTCTTACACGATAAAATACTGTCTTTGCCTGTTGAGTTAAATAATAATAAAATTTAAAACCTTACTATTTCCTCATTGTTTAATAAAAAGCTTTATAATTACCACCATAAAAATGTCTTAAAATTATCCATTATCTCCTAAAGCTATTTACTCTGGAACTTACCTCCTAAACTTTCATTACATTTGTTCAAAATCATAATCAAAAGGCATACTATTAGATCTCAATTTTTAATCTTAATTCTACAAACACGAAAGTGATTTATATATACTTGTATATTACATAAATAACTTAAATATTATAGTGATACCTAACCTACACATAATTAGAGATAATAAAGATTTAGGACCCTTATTATAGTTGTTATTTTATTACCGTTAAATGCAAAACAATAAACCACGCCCTGCAAACAACTCGTCCTTTTTTCTGACACCCTTGTTCATCATGAAACTGCATAAAATATAATACGCAGTGACTAAAAAAAGTAGGGTCAATACACAGGTAAAAAAGGGTAATCAAATGTTTCAGGATATTCATTAATTGCTTTTTGTAAACTACTAAAATGTACATAACATAACTAGCTAATTTTGAATTATTCTTTGGTCAAAAACATGACTGGGACGTCCTGCCACACCCAAAGGGTGCAGTCTAAATTGCATATGAATGTAAGTTATGGAATTTATTTTAATTATTTTACTCTATATGCCATATCAAGATAAAAAACTAACTATCAAATGAGTTACATATTATATGGATGACAAACACTAACTTAAAATATTAAATTCGGCAACACGATGGGACAAACATTTATTTCAATTTCAATATTTTGATTCATTACAGAGTTTATAAAATATTACATAATATACAACACTTCTATACTATACTATATATTATAAAAAAATATTTTCATTTCAAAAGCAATTATCAACATATATAATAGATAATTCATGAATTTATGGTATTTGAATTAAATTAAAAAAATATATTTTGTTTAATTCCTGTAGTATTAGTATCCCGAAAGAATAAAATATTAAGTATTTAGTAAAGATAAATTACATAGTTTTCCACTAAATATTAAATATGTATAAGAATTTTTGAGTAAGAAAATATAAATTTAAAAAAAATATTTTTTTACGAGATTTTATTATTTCTAAACCGTAATTTAAAATATCATAAAATGGTTTAAATTAATGATTTTTACATTCAAGTATACAATTAGTATAAAACATGATATTGTTATTAAATTTACTTATACTATTTAAAACTATAAAACTTAACTGTGTACCTACAATAAATGTAATATAGTATTCTTATAAAGAATAAGTACTACACATTAATAACAAAAATTTAATCGCAAAATTGAGTGAAATACAAATTTAAACAAAATGTATTTAATCATGTGTTTAAACTGTAGTCAATAATTATATGCAATTATTAGGTAATACATATTATTATAAAATTATGTATTATTATTATATCCAAGACTGAAGAGAAGTGTGATAAGGAAAGCCGCATTCGGTTATTTGGTTGGCGGATATCATCAAATCTAAATCATTCTCAACTGCGTCTTTTTAGTTACCTAACTATCATAAATCACAATTTGTACTTTTCGAATCCGAGATAGTGACCGATTAGTTACAATCTACTCTAACCGGTGTGAGTGGCATGATGTGGTGAAACTGTTGGTATAGGATGCAAACGATAAAATTATAATTTAATCAACAAGGAACGTTGTCGATGTGTCAGCCACCTCAACTAGTCGGCTATCTCTGTTTAACCACATTTTTAAGCGGTTTAATAATTAAATGCTGCAGACAGTTTGTATAAATCCAACTTAACGTGTAATACATCAGTACATTATTATTTATTAAGTGTATATAGTATGCTGATATATTAAGAATACAATTTAATGATGATTAGGTACTAACAGACACTGACACAAGCAGAACATGAAAAGGGATGAAGAGGTTATATTATTTCTACTTTCCAAAATGCGGGATTTTTTCATACGAATTCTATGTAATACGTAGCCGTAAATTTTTTATTGCAATTTAAAGTATTACCTTGTAACGTCGTATATCAGAATGACGTGTCTTTTACCTATTTACAATAATTCATTTTATGAACCTCCTCCCGAAAATTAATCACAGTCGTATCATTGCTAATTTATATACTGATGTTAATGCGTATGATTATTAACTTGGTTAATTAAGGCAAAGTATTATAAAAATTAAGTTAAGTATAATTAATTAGTCATTGTGTTTGTTTCCATACATTTTATTCTAGACACTAACCATATTCAAATTAATTTAGGTAAAATATTAAAATAATTATTGTATTGATCATTAATTTTCACTAAAACGATGTTATTTTCAAGCTTATCTAAATAAGTAGTTATTATGTAACTGAAAAAAAAGGTTCTTTGATATTGTTTTTTATACTACAACATTTTTAACTTAAATACCTGGTTTTGCGAAAACATTTTATAGACTTTTGACCACTACCTGTCGATTGTTAACCAGTGACATAACATAATACTCATTTCTACCTCATTTAGACAATTATTTTTTTGACATACAGAGTGTACTATGACCTAGTATATATTTGTTTTTAAATTCAATTAATTGTTCCCAACCAATAGAATCTTACTGTGATCAACCATCTACCATATACAATGATATAATTATACATAAAAATATATAATCTATAGTCTACAGTAATATATGTCAAATTTACGGAAAAATAACACATTTAGAAATATATAACAATGAAATTAATAATTTATGAGTTCAACGCTAATTATAATCAAATAGTGAGATATATATCTAAAACAAATTAGTTTCGCGAGGAAGCATACTAGCTATAATTATGATTGACACAAAAAAAAAAAAAAAAAAAAAAATAACATTTTAGTTCACATAAAAATCAATACTTCTATATGAACGTACATCAGATATTCATATTATTGTGTATTATTATCGTGGAACAGACAAAGTAACGATTCGAAAATATAATATAATAGTAGTATTATTTAAGTTATCACACATCATTGTAAAATATAATAAAGTAATTAAATGTTATGGATTAATATATTCAACAATATTACAAATAATAATACAATTATGCTGATTTAGATAATTAAATTTCTAAGGGAATATTACACAACGTTTATATTAATATATTGAAGGTAATAGAAAAATAAAAAAATGAATTCGGTTATTAAATATAACTTCAAGTTTTTATTATGAACATATAGCTATATTATTATAAGTACGTATTATTAAACCAAATATATATATGTTTAGGATAACTAATCATTAATTTATAAGTTGGGATATTATAACAGTAGTGTCGTATAAGCTATACTTGGACATTGATTTTATGAGTATTATAAAATTAATTTACATAACATAACCGTGTATATTCCATGAAAATGTGTGCATTGGAACAATTTGACTTGCATACAATAACGCAATGATTTTAAAATAAAGATATATTGAAGTAAAAATCCACAATAATATCGATATTATGTTTCTTTGTCGTTCACTTAACATCTCTATTTTCTTCAATTTTTTTTTTGATAAGGCAAAACCTTCCTTCTTACTACACAACCTTTTGCAAGTTTCATCCGTTTTTATAGAATTTTTTTTCACTTTTATACATCAGAAACTATTTTTATTCCCTAGGGTGGACCGGAAGCCGTTTGTAACTGTAATATATTATTATTTTGCGAGCCGATCGTGACCGGATTTCTGGACCCGTATATACCTTTTACTTAAACCTATCCCCCCACACCATCAACTTCAGTTTTCCCTTGTACGTATATTTCTTGTCTTATTTTATCCAGAAAAAATAGGAAAGGAAAATATTAACGACATAACATATATACGGGTCAGAAAAGACGATATTATATACGTACAGCAGAAAGAACATATACACCGTGTTGTCTTTATTGTGGGCTAAATGGTTTTTTCTTTCTACCGGACCTTGGGCATCAGGGCTTGATGTAGGAACAGTCAAGATTTAGTGAGACGTGCAGTTATACATTTACACAAAGAATAAAATAAACTGAAGATTGAAAATACATAAGTATCCACTAAGAATGAATATTGAATAACAATGCATTACATCATAATATTGATCATAAGTTATATACATTTGTCAATAATACTCGGAAAAAAGTCAAATCAAAAATGATATAAGACATGGAAACAATATCAACACTTTAAATGTATTCACCACACGCATTCAAACTTAGAGTAAACAATCATAAACATTTTATATTCTTGGAAAATAACAAAATAATATGTATAGACTTCAATGACCGAAATCGATTTACGTAAATTTTTTTTATCCAAGACGTTCGACTATGATAATATTCGATTATGGGAACAAAATATTTAAAACATCTGTAAAATAAAGTGAAGTGAAGCGACTGTTAATTGTTGAAACACGTGCATTTAAATGTTATTAGTATTTTTATGTCGATAGACATAGTAGCATAAACAATTATTTCTAAATAACAATAATAATAATAATAAAAAATCAACAATAATACTTGAGTTTTAGTTTATTTAGAATTTTTGAGATCGAAATAATAAATACTAAATACTAAATACATTTGAATTGTTATTTTTTTAGAAAATTTTATAAAATAGTATGTAATGCTAAAATAACGATAATCCAAATTGTCTAACGTGAAAATGTTTGCAATTTAATAGAATATAAATTGTTATTAATCATTGCCAGAGGACCGTGAAAGCTTATTAGAGAAATAAATTACTAAAGTAATCAAGTATGATTTTGTATTATGGGCTCGTAATACATACTAGGTTGTATATAAATTAATTTAAAATGTTTACAAACTGGTCGAATACGTTTTAAAATTAGTGTTTCCGTTAAAAAACAACAAAATTATATCACACGATAGATATGAACACGGTACGATGGTTTTCTCATTTTCCAGTCGTTTAAACATTAAATCGTAGTGTGGGACTGGCGGTAGATGAAGGGTTTTTATATTTTTGGCAATGAAAAGCGCGAAAGCGGAAGCTTTAGATTGTCTTTAAAAGGCTAAATAAAATACTACTGTGTCTTCTACCCCTCATACACGTAGTTATCGTCTTAATTGAATTCGAACTCTCAGCCAATGTTTATAAAAGCAAAAGCTGCTAAGGGAGTATTCTAACTATCATTTTTATTGGTTTTAAATTAAATCAACATTTAAAATATATTTTTAGTATTGATTTATTTATCATAAATATATAAAATTATGTAAGAATGTAAAAAATGTAAATAGTTGATGATTATAACTATTGATAATGTATACAATTCTGAATTAATATTAAAATATATAATGCTAAAGTAATTGGTGTTTAAAATTTTATAGTTTTTAATTTTTTTTTTAATGTAATAAAAAAATAATGTACACAAATAATAATAAAACTATATTTTTTGAGAAAACTATGATTTTGAAATATATTCAAATAATATTTAGGCACTTAAATAATTTTTTGAAATGTCATTAGCGAAGGTATATTTTAAAAAAAAAAAATCATAATATTGGTTTGAAATAGCATTAAATTTATTTAAAATATAATCAGCTAGATATTTTAAAAGTAGTTAAATTTAGTCTTTAAAGCTTCTAAGTTGAATACGTATAATATATTATAAATTAATATTTTAATTAAATTAATAACCATTTAAATTAGTAATAAAGCAATTAGATAATGAATAATTGTGTGGTGTGCAAACTACCAATTACATAATATTTGTAAATATATAATTTGACCGATATGACGATATTCTACTCTTATAAATTATTTATCTACAGCATAAAACATAATTTGTACTTAAATAGTTTATTAGAAACTATTGTTTTGTGGTTAAAGCTTACATGAAAATTATACAATCTCATAATAAATATATTCAGAAATTATTTAGTGTACAATATAAAACAATTTTGTCTAAGCTCGCATAAAAGCACAAATATACTATATTGTTTTATAATTTTAAATTAACTATGATGATAAAACAAAGTCATACAAATTACACGAATACAAATTAAACGTATTATATAATTTAAGATAGTTTTTCGATAATTGTGTCAATAAAATTATATAATACCACTATTTAAAAGCTCAATTCAAATAATTGTTACCGTTTTACATTTTAATTTATTGTATAAGAATACAAAGTATCATAATTTTGTGTCACGGTTTCGTTACGATAGGTAGTTTAATTTTTATTAGTCGTTTGTGATTACTGATTAGTGATTACTAATCTCCTATCGTAATGCATACATAAAAAAAATGTATACTACCTTTGTTCATTTCACGTTTAAAATAATATATGTATACTTTTAATTACATTAAACATAGTTTATCAAGTTCCAAGGAAATAAAAAAACATACATTGTTGTAAGCAATTACATTTATTTAAAGTGCAGAGAAGATAAAATATGACCAGTGTGCAGGAAGTTTTAAGAGCTTTAGTAATATTTGACGTAGAACTTCGCTGACAATGCCAACACAACGCATAACCCTCTCCAGAGTGCCGATTTATGTTTTACGACGTTAGCAGACAACGCGCTTAATGCCGAGAAATACGGAAAATTCTACGGGTGAGAGTTTGCTGGTCATTATATATCGGGTACATCGGGTTTTTATTGTCTCTCTGGACCTCTTTGCCTAAAGAAAATGACAGCTGCGGACGTCTTAAAATTCTGCTCCAGACGACTCTCTTGGGGATAATCTAATAAAATGCTTGGTAGAAATCGTAAATTAAAAAGACCAAACAACCTATCTCATACACAATTTTACAAAATCTCCTAGTGCCTTTTCTAAAATTAAGTTTGTGAACTAAAACATATGGTATAATATACAATATTACATACTATAGATAATTTAAGCTTCAAATTGAATATTTTTCATTAAATTGTGTATAATGCTCAAAGTGATCATTACATTTTTAGCGTTCTAATATTAACTATAGTTATAGTTAATATCAGACCATAATGATAAAATAATCACAAAATGAATACTAAAAATAACTAAATTTATAGGGAATACGTATATGGCATTGATCCAATGAATGTTAATCAAATTATTTTGTAATATCTGTTATAATTCAACTATATACCTATCACATAATTTTAAATCTGGCAAGAGGATGATCGAAATCTAATTATACAAAGAGAATGACAGTTAAGTGTGTAAACTTTATAAGCAACAATATAACAATACCCGGCCCCTATTAACGTCACCTCTCTCCCCTACAGCAGCCTCAGTTTAGGCTATTCTCTCTTGGTGCTAAACTTTAATCAACTTGTACCTAAAGGGATGCATATTACACAAAAGCATAGAATATACTATTCTAAGAGAAAGAGGGAGAGAGAAGAATAAAATAATGCCTCAGTTTCTCCTTTACTACTGATGGCCTATATACAATGGTTTGTATAACCAAATTATAATGTGAACAGTCTTCCCAATCCCTCCTATGTCTTTTGAGAGTTTCAAAGCTTACGCCGTTAAGTTGGAAACAGATAACAAATTATATACCGTTTTGGTTCATACAAAACGAGTGGGGTGGAGAGGTCAAACAGTTGGTTAAACTTCATCGCCAAGACTATCCACGGCCGCAGTCGAATAGGAAAATTAGTACAGATTAACCAGATCATTACAACGAAATGTTTAAAACTAAATAGAAACAAACGAATCGTATACAAAATTAATACATCACAAGGTCGTCGGCTGTAGAAGATCTGTCCTAGAGTAATTACTTCAAGACGGAAATTAAGAGTATGGAGGAATATACAGGTAATTTCAAACGATGTTTGTCTTTCTTCTTTTAGTAGTGACAAGAGGTGGAGGAGAGGGGCGGATACACCAAGCGTCTACCGGAAATGGCGTCTTGGCACACGACTAGCAAATATCCTAGTAACCTTTAATACCGTTATCTCTGCTTACTAGGGGTGGTCTTGAAACAGTTCCAAAACGAACCCAATAACTTCAACGCCGGTCGATTATAGCCGTGATGTCTGATAAAAAAGCGACGAAAATCTAGAATCATTTGTACACACGTTGATATTTTATTTATATATTATTCTATTTATGTTTTCAAAAGTTATATACACCTTTTATGTAAGCCTTATTTTCATAGTTACTAAATGATACTACGATTATATTGTAACACATATAATATAGCATTGAATAGAATGTGGGTGAATAAAAATATTTCATAGAATATGGTACACATAATTATTTGTTCAAATCAAACAATAATAAAATAACCATATTACATGAAAACGAAATTTTATGGATACAATTTTCAGAAACTAATCGAAAAATGCATTAGAACTCAATTTGTTATAAATTATTTTTTTAAATTATTGTGAGTTAAAAATTAACTAATTTTTATAATATTTATGAACATTTTACAATGAGCGATTTTTTTTCCTTGTTTGGTTAATAGATTTATGATCAATTTTATTTTTAATTAAAAACATCATATAATACTAATTATTGGTTAAATTACAATACTGCAAATACAAAATAACAAGTCAGATGCTAAAATTCGTAGTAGGTAATCAGGTGGGTTAACAAAAGATTAAAAAATACATATTTTCTAGTATGTAAACATAATGCTTTGTAGTTATAATACCACCTATAGTAATATAGAAAGTCATAACTATACAATATTCCTCATCCAAAATTCAAATGTTTAAAATTAGATTCGTTAATTTGGACGTAACTTATTCTTGTGGAATCGAATTAATCTATAACAGTATAGATATTATACTATTTGCAACATTAGATACTATAGTTAATATTAAAAAGAATCAATAATATAATAATGATACGCTAATAAAAATACTTAACACTAATGATACAAAAACAAAAAATACCACGTGTTGACAAAAAAATGGTCCGTACCGACCGTACCAGATAATATTTCCTTCTCGTATGCGAAAAGCCGACCGGTGCTGCGGCGTAAGCGAGGTTTGCATATATCACATTAGTCCTTTCAACAGAAAACATCGTATATACTACACCCCCTGAAGGCTATTATTCTTTATTCTAGTCGACAGCCGAAGAGCTGTTCTTTGTGTATGCTCGTGCGTGTGGGCCAATGTTTATTGCTTTTCTCGCCCTATTCTTTCAAGCACGCCACTTTTGCCGAACATACCCGAGACGAACTTCCGGTAATAGTTTCCTCCTGCACGTCTAACGATACTAATTTTATTTTTGCAACTTTATTCCAATAGCGCCGCTGTAGATTCGAGGCAGTCGCGAATTTTTCGGTATATGCACATCGACTACCAAAGTGGGGTAAATATTATATTATTATTTATGAACGGTGGCAGAGCGACACCTTGGGGAGTTCATATCACCGCCGTATATCGATAGTATATGCGGTGGCATGGTGGTAAAAACAAAAATAATAATGTTGACGAGTTTCAGACGAAAAGTTTGTTTCTAATGTTTCTATATTTATTCCTTAATGTGAATACTCCTCTATGCCTAGGGCAGGTGTCTCAATATTCTGCGGATTATTCAACACTTATACCAATCGATACACACATTTCAAATACTTTGTAACAAGCTATAAGTAAAACACATACTAAAGTTAAAAAGTTACTTTTGGTGCAGTATATACAAAGAATAATTTTGAATCAAGTCAAAAACTTTTTATGGCATTTATTTCAAAATACGAATTTAAACGTGATATTTTCGAATATCACAAATTTCATATTTATCCTAATAATAGTAACAAAATATAAACATTAATAATTTTGTTTTACCTAAACGTTACGACTGTGTACTGTCGTATAGTCTTAATATTTAGTTAACAGATAAGGTTTTAATACAAATTAAAATAATATTTATTTTTTATTGTGAAAAACTAAATTGGAAATCTGTTTAAGTGTTTACGTAAAATGTAAATGGATTATACTATAGAAATTGGTGTAAATAAGAAAACAAAATACAACAAAATTGTATATTAAAAGAATTTTTGAGTTTGGTTTCTATTTTTTATATTAAGGAATATTTAATATATATTATGAGTTATTTAGTTGTGCAACTTATTTAAAGACAATTTTAAAAATTAACGTGAAAACCCAAAGAATAAAATGTAAGTTATTAATAAATAACCATACATTATGGTTTATGATTTTATGGTATAAAATATTATTGTAAAACCACAGGATATACAAATTATCTAACGTTTAACCAGTATCAACACTGTATAAGTAAAAAACTATAATGTTAAATTATTTATATATCATATCATTGAGAAAAATTTTCTGAAACCATTTTTCAACAAAGTTTTTAATTAATTTTTGCAATGCCCGCATTAATTTATCAAAGGTATATCTGCGGACGAACCGTCAGATTAATGGATGTCGATCAGGAGAGCACGTGTTATCACATCCGCAACAACGGAGGAAAACACTTGACGTGAAACACCTTACAATTTTTTTCCGCTTTCGCTTAGGGTCGTCGTTTTTCGTGTTCCGTATATATGTATGAGTGTAAGTGTATAATATGTTGGTGAGTGGACCATGCTAGGTAGGTGAATATGTGGGTGTGAATACGTTTGTACCGCAATAATCATGAAATACATTCCTAGATACTATTTGTCTTTGTCTCCCGCCGACACCACCATGTAATAATTGTGTTATTTTACCTGTTATTGTTTTCGAATGTCCAGCTACTAATAACTCTCCTCTACCCACAAGCACACTCTTTCCAACAATCATCGGTGTCCTACACCAAGCACGAAACCCCCTACAGCATAACTTGCTCCGCACTTTCATGGTGCTGACTTGCAATTCAGATGATATATCATTTTTAACATTATATCCATAGCTAAGTACAGCATTCACAGGTAAAAATGAGCGTGTAAATCGTATATTGTGTATTTGAATTTAATTCACCAAAAAGGATTTTTTTTTTTATGCACCGCATTAATTTATAACGTAAATTAATAAAGACAAATAATTTTAAAACTCTTTGTATTACTAACGAATTATTATTAATCACATTTAAAGTAAATACTTGTATAAACATTTTTAGAATTTTTAAAAAGTATGCAAATCGATACTAAAATATTAAAAACAAAAAAAATTTAAATAGTTCACTTACCTAGGAAATCAATAACAGAAAGAATTATAAGTCAATTAGATAATAATGAAATAATTTAAGATTATGTAAATCAGGGATGGCCAGCCAGCGACCCATGCGATTTATTAAACATCACTTAATAGTGAAATCAATAAATTTAAACTATTATATATTATCTATTCATATGCTAATAAATTTTGTATTTTATTTTTGGATTAATACTAATATAATTCTATATTTGGCCCGCTGAAATGTCAACACAATTACCTAACCAATTTTAATAAAAAATAAGTCGCCCGTAGGATCATGATGTATTTCCAAAGTGGCCCACAAGACCATTTGGGTTGGCCATCCCTAATGTAAATACAATAGAAAATAAATATAAATATTGAAAATTATGAAATTAAATATTATATTATGGTTTATATGTAATAGATATTCAATTTACAGACGAACACATTTTTTTTTTATAGATATTAAATTAAATATTATTTTATCATGTACTTAGTACATATAATTTTGGGACGAAATTTGTTCAAAAAGGTGTGTTATCTGTATTGGTATGTAATTCATGTGCGCCTAAAAAAATGTTTAACTAACTATAATGGACTATTATGAAGTTGATATATTTTATTTCGATTTAAATAACATTTTTTACAGTAAATTTACTTCACTTATAACCTACTATGAATAATTATTATCGTTAAAAAAAAAAAAAAAAAAAAAAAAATTAACAATTTAAAATTAATTTAAATATTTATTGAACATTATAAATAAATGTTTATAAATTATATGTTAATTTGTCTATTATCAAATGAGGTAGTGTATAATAGCATTAAATCGTCAAATTCAAATACATGAACGCATATCGAATATAAAAGTAATATAAAAATTTATAAACAATTGAACGAATTTTTATTTATTGACTAATCAACTAATGTAATATTAAAAATAATAACATTTCTTAATGTTTGGTAATTATTGTTCGACATATGTATAACACATATGTATTATTTTAGTGAAAAAAATGACATTATTGTTAACAAAATAAAAATGTCTATTTGAATTGACTGGTGAAATAGATTTTGTAAATGATAAAATAAAATAATATAATAACAGTCATTAAAAACGCATAACATAAAATCGCTCGCTAACAGTGTATGGCGAGGACTAGTACAAAACACGCTTCCTTCTTTTGTCAAATATAATTATGTCTTCGTATTTGTGTACTTACTCGGTTCGAGAATTACATTTTAATTATTGTACTGCTTTCCTCGAACCGTTATTTAGTAATAGATAAAAGAAGATTGTTTCTTTTGTTTAGTACACGTACCTATACGCGTTAATCATATAGATTCAACAATTTTTTTTATTGTATAAATACTGACAAAAGTGATAATTTCCGAGCTCGTTAAATTAAAACCTTTATAAAGATATGTTTGTTTCATTTCTACGTGTGCTTAATTTTTTAAGTCAGTAAAAAATAATTTTATCTATAAATATTTCATAGAATATTTTTATATTCGAGTAAAATTCAATAAATTCGTTAGTTTCGAATAGAAAAAAAAATAGGTAGAAGAAACTTAGAAAAAGATATATTTTAATTATTTGAAACTATGAGTTATTTAATTTAATATTATAAAATACTATTAGTGAAAAAAAATATAAAAATACTTAATGACAAACGGAGAGACAAAAGAGTATTATATACATAATTAAATTTGACAAAATGATTTACTAGAACCAACAATATAGCATGCTGCTTACAAAAACATATATATTATGATGAAGTATTATTTTTGTGTTTTAATTTTAAGTGAATAAACTTGTAAGAAACCGAATAGAATATTCCGAAAACAAAGCATATTAGTATAATGATTAGCCTAAAAAACAGTATTTATTTTTATTGATGGTGCAATAGTTGGTCGAAATCATCTTAATGATCAAGTTTTTGGCATTAAACAAAAATGATAAATAGCCTCTTATCAATGACCAGTGTAGTGGCTGCTAATATTTGAAATGAAAAAGTTGGTGCGATACATGTAATCCCGGGTGTATTTTCTCTGGAAAACGCGTCTGAGGTTAGTGGGACGACAGTGGTAGTGGCGATAGTATTGGTAGTGGAAAGGAATGGGCCTTAAGAAGTTGGATATCTTTCAAAGTAAACAAAAGGAAGGATCCAACGATGTTAAAAGCGACCAAACAGAACGAGGGGTAGGAGGTTGAGTCTTCTTCGGGCAGCGAACACACACATATATAAACAAAGAAACAGTGTTCAACTTTTAACAACTTCTCCGGTGGACGAGTGGAATGGTGTCTAATGCTTAGATTTATCCGGGACGCACAAAGTTTCGTTATAAAATTGGTGAATTGTTTCTGACAGTTGAATAGAAACGCACACACAAAATACGAACGCATACGCACGCACACATAAACATACGCACGAGACTTACTCGAACACATACGCGTATATAAGAGTATATATGAGTGCGTAAAAGAGAGAGATAATGTATCCGTTTGTTTACGCGAGATGAGAAGACACATAATAGTATGTAGCTCATGGTTTTCCTATTATTTCTAAAAATTATTATATTATTATAGGTGATTTCAAAATGAATACGTATTTGATATAAATTACTTTAAAATCAGAACGATATAAAATAAAAATATATACATAAAAATATTACTATAGCTAATTTAATAATTTAAATAATAATAATAGAACTAAAATTAAGTTTAAACTTTCGAATTATTAATGAATTGTTGAAAAAATAAATCAATGGGTATAATTAGCATTCTAAACTAAATAAGTACAATATCCTACGAGGGTATTCTAGGAAACTTCTTAACAGAGCTCAATTTATCAAATGTTTTTAAGAACAGGTGATTATAGCTTACATATTATTTTTATCGTTCTTTGGAAAGGTTAGAAGGTATAATAATATTCAAAAATTACAATGTAAATTCAATAGGGATTGGATACATTTTTCTTGCCATTTTAAAATACCATTATCAAAAACAAAGTTAAACAAAAAACAAAAAAAAAAAACAAAAACCGTTTAGAAATTAAATTTAAAATAAAAATAATATGTGTGGCTGTCTCACTATATACTTAGAGCGAAAAAATATTAAAAAATAAGCTAACAATAATATTCTTCGCCATAGCCATAACCTAATATACAAACTTCAGAAAAAACAAAATAATATGTCCATTACATAATATAAGTACCTATAAGTATTAAAATAGTATTGTAATGCATATTCTCCATAGTAGAAACACGTATTTTAGTAATATGTTATAATAATATTTTATTTTACGAATAAGTTTTGTGTATTTCAAACGAGTGAATGATTTTTTTTTTTTATTCAAAGAAATATATTATATTATAAATATTATATATATATATGTATCTACCATTATCATCGTCGACCGATGTCCCGTGCATACATATATATTTTCGGGCGTTCCGGACGCTCAGACTACTTAATAACCAACTGAAGGCAGTATTATATTATAATGATAATGATATGTATATTATGTATATAGTATACACAGAAGCCGTTATTATATATATATACTGTTGCTGCAGTCACCGCACACAACAAAGATAACCGTAATATAATATTAAACGCATTTAAATATAAACACCTGACATCATACCGGAAGTAAGGCCCGTTAACAGAAAAAAATAATATGGTATAGGTACATAGGGTTTATATTTTGTATACAAACATAGGTATATGCGGAAATATAGTAGAGAGCCTGCGAGCATTTAAATTAAATTATTATTGTAGAGATATGGAATGATAAGGAATGCGTGGCTTTAATATATACAAAGTGTAACAGAAATAACTCAAAAATGTAATTAAGTTGACGTGATACACTGTCTCGTTCTATCAGCAAATATAGGCACTTTAAAAAATGTCATTACTTAAAATAAAAATTATTGAATTTAGGTTTTAACGGCATAAAATCATAAACACCTATTTCCAAAATAGTAAAAATTTGAAAAAAAATATTGTTAAATCGAGTAGATTAAGCATTTCATATACCTATTACTTACCTATACAAATGTATTACACTATTTATTAATTAATATTATATTAAAAAATAATATAACAATATTACTACCAATCTCAATATATTCTTCTTATCAAACTTAATATCTATCAATTAGGATGTTTAATTTTTAACGTGACGTATTAAGCTAAAAACTAAAATCGTTTTTTTCGTAGTATGATTTTGATCATAAGATATATCACTCACAGACGTTAAGTACGATATATAGGTGTCATATTATCTTTTTAACTATAAATATGCATAAACCTAAAAACTTTCGTATTAATAAGAATAAAATAAAAATATTTATTGATTAGAATAAAAGTTATTCCTTAATTATTTTATAGTTAATTTTATTACAGTATATTAATGAGTTTATTCTGATACATATTGTATAATATATACATGTATGTATGGTGAATGTGTGTTTGTGTGCGTGCGTGCGTGCGTGTGTACTGTGTATGCATATACACTTCCTTGATGGGACTTTGATGTTGTGCTTGTGTCACGTGAAATTCTCACCCTTTTCCTGTGTATATTTTGCAGCTTCCCGCCCATCGTGTGGTGGAATATCTCGTTGCCGCCATAAAGCTCGTATATGCGATATGGTGCCATTAGCTAAGGCACCCGCGCATCTAGCGTAATGACTGTCGTCACCACGCCACCATAACACATAATATACACCCACGGGTATATGTCAGCGATTGTGGTAGTCCCATGTAAAACTCCTCTACTTACTATACATATGGAAGATAATTGTCGTTTCCCATTATATGCTCATTTATGTCAAGTCTAGTTTGCAATATTAGATTTCTGTTTCAGTAATTTATACGTGGGTCTCTCATTTTTTTGGTCAGTGCAGATTTAAAAGTCAAAACATAAAACATTGATTATAAATTAAAAGTATTTTAAACATAGGTTAACGATTAGTACAATATTAGTACTTATTATATCTCTATCAACAGAAAAATTTGCGATATAATATGTGTACAATGTATATTGATGCAAACATATTATTTAAAAACGGCCATGATTTGATATATATGATAGTAAACATTTATATTTTATACATTTTTTTGTTTGTTTTTCTCTTAACTTTTATTTACTATTGATTTTTAATTAAAATATGTTCATTTAAATAATAGAATACCTTACACTTTATAAGTTAATACTAGATTGATACTAAATAATAATTTTCTTACAAATTTGATGTATTAAAGAAATAATATTTATTACTCATATAAACATTTAAAGTTTTGAGAAACGTAAAAAAAAAACTATACATACAGAATGTATAGTAATACTTCTATATCACTGCATTGTCCATATAAAAACATCAAACACTATATCAACTATGGTTAAAATAAACTACTTATGTATAACTTAGAGTATGTCTACTTCAACGTTTTTAGAAAACTAATTAGTACCTCAATTTTTAACTAACAATAGTGATCATTGATTAAATTTAAAATAGATACCTATATAGAATAGGTCGACTAAAAATCTCTGAATATCATAAGTTCTTTTGGTAACAAAGTTTGACTTTTGTTTGAACAGAAGACGATATAATAATAAAATGTTCACCTTGATTTACAACAAATAAAAACACGTAGGTAGGTAATAAGTATTATGTTAAATGGAAAACATATAAGTATACTGAACTATATACCCAGTAACGTACGCATGATTTTAGTTCGGATAGGTTTTCACTATGGACTGATCAGATATTCGTAAGGGGCTCTGCCCCCTCCACTCTATATCTAAACTAGTAAATATTACCAATATTTTAATATACAAAATAATTCTTTCAAATTCTTATTTTTGTATTAAATATCTTTTTTTTAAATATGAAATATTTGATAATAACGTATTATATAATATATACTATAAACAAAATAATAAAATGACTTAACAATATTCATAAAGTTATAAAAGTAATAATTTTATAAATTAAATTAATTTATAATAAGTTATTGTTCAAAAGACCATAGTCCTTATACAATGGGCATATTAACATATAAAAAAAAAATTGAGAGGTGGAAGAAATTTGGGGGAGAGTAAACCCTAAAACCTTACACTTCTGCGTACGCCACTATAATATGTGTATATTCAAAAAATTATAAAATAAATCTATCTATCTAAGTTGTTCAACCAAATTATTATTAAAATTAAATAAAAATACTAATTTTGTGTCCTAAAAACAAAAAAAGACATAACAGTTATATTGTATAATTATTACGATAATTATTAATTTATTTGGTACCAATTTTGCAACTATATAGTATAAATATATTTTATTTGCAATTAATACATAGTTTAAATAATATAATACAACAACTAATATAAAATATATCAGTTTTAAATTAGAATAATATTTAATAAATCTCACGCTATGTTAAATAATTATAAATATTATAGATTAATTTTCACCATAGAAATAGCATTCAGAATAAAATGAAGAAAATTGTAAATAGTTTTTGATAGTTTACTCACACAGTTTAGATATTACAACTTTTCGCAGATTTTGTATATACAACGTCAAGTTTAATTTAATTTCTATACAACTTGTTTTGTTATATATAACGCTAAATAATATATTTTGAATAAGTTTTTCAATTGTGTCATAACGTACACAAATATATAAAATAACGTACTAGGTAGTAGGTATATGTCAAACTGCTAGAGAACTAATACCATACTACACAATTAGTGTAACTACTGTTATCATACTATATACTAGTTACATAACATACAAATAATAAAATAATTAAGTTATATAATGTTTATAAATAAAATATCTTAGCCACTAGAATAGTGAACTATAATAAACTATAATATTTGTGTTTGTGATAGTCAGCTTCTGTGTAATGTGAAAATCTATAAGTCATAAGAAATACTAAATGATTAAGCGCATCTATATATCAGTACAACTTGTTTTTGGGTTTAACAGAATAGAACTGAACAGTTATATATACCTATAGAATACAGAAGACCAGTTTAAAATTTCAAAAATGCACAACCGTAATCATAAAATGTATTAATACTTAAAACATTGAAGGCTGAAATGTCAAGGCTTAACGTTAAAATATATGTTTGAATAATATATGCACATAAAAAGTTTTGACATCGATTCAATAATTATTTGTTTTTTCAGTTGTTGATGCAACGAAACTTTAGTCATGGCTATTATTTGCAAATACAAGTACTTTACAAACTGTAAAAAGTGATTAAATGCCATTTTCTTTATAATTTATCAGCTTATGATCGGTGATTGACTAAACTTTAGAGATGGCGTACATTTGGTATTATAATTAAATTATTCAAAACAACGGATAAAACCGATTCTTTTAATGCTTAACGGATCTACTCACCCCCTTCCTACTTTGTTGTGAGCACTTCGCAATTATTAATTTAAAACGTTTTCATGAGCAAACACCTCGCAATCATTTTGCTTTGCACACATATACATACACTGTTTCCGCGCGTATATATTTAACTGATATTCCCACCCTTCTATGGCATCATTAGATATTTTTAACACGCACGACTAAAAAGCAAAATCGTGTTTAGTCCAATTTTTTTTCCTACGCATTAAACTTTCCTGTCTATATGTTTTTTTTAGTAAATGAAATCCTGTGTATTGTTTCTTGTGACAACGGACGAGCATCCGACTAAATACTTTTAAAACGAAAGAAAATAAATCCAAAAACAAAAAAAAATACCACTTATGGATGACATTTAAATTAAACTAGTAAAATTGTAAGACAATGTGTCATCATTATTGAGTAATATATTACAATAAAACGGATAAGATGAAAATATATTGTAAAAATATATCGTAACATTTAAAGATTTGGTAAATTGAATAAAAATTAAGTATTAAGTGATTTATATGTGTATATATGAAATACTAACTGTAAAATGATTAAAACTAAAATACAAGCAAAGCAAATATTGTGTGTTTGGAAGATTGAAAATATTGAATAAACTTGATAAAATAAACATACAGAATTCAAAAAATACTATAGAACCGGTTAACAAAAATTTATTTTTGGATAACTAAAGAATATGATACAATTTTAGGAGAATTCTAGTACAAGGATTGTACTTGGACGATTATATTAAGTAGATACTTATAATTTTGCTATCAAGTTAACTTAATATAATATTAATCTTCATATCTTTAGAGACATTATGACAATGTAAACCCGAAAAAAATAAAATTATTGTATTCTATACACTCAAAAAAAGGTATACTCTACTTGATATTATTATCGTGACATATGACCTTTATACGTATTCGCGTATACATATAGCGAATTGTTTCTGAACATAAAACTCAATTCAATCAACGAGTCATTTCAAAACGGATAGGAAAAAAATGAAGACAGTAAATTCATCTGGCAAGGGATTTTGCAGAAGAGGGTACGACTGGGGATTCTAATCAACTCCCTTAAGGGACAATTCTAAGCAACTAGTCTCCGGTCATGTGATGCTAGTCATTTTTCCCTTTTATATTTTTTTTCTCTTCCTGGAGATGTCAAAATTGGATTGCCTGAGTGACGCTAGTAAAGCTTGTGCGGTTAAAAAATGCTCTAAGTGTATATATGCACTATACATATGAAATAAAATATAAATATGAATATGAAAATTAAAATGAAAATGGAAATTTTTGTCACGCACATTATTTGAAACTATACATTCGATTACTTTGATTTTTTTTTTTTTTTAATAAAAGAATACATCGTGGAGCAAATTTTAAGATTATTTTTAATTCTATAAGTTATACAGTAAAAAATCAAGTTATTCATTTTTTAAACGATCAACAAGTGTTCACATAAAGAAATTAATTTTTCATCTGTTATTCTCTAAAATTTCTATTTTAGTTAATAGTTGATATAGTATGGAAGTACAAAATGTTTTTGTTTTTTTTTGGTTTACACTATTGAAACTTTATAGGTTGTTGGTTGTAATCCAAAATAAAAAAGAAATTAAATTTGGGTAGTTTGATAAAAAAAAAAAAAAAAAAAAATTAAAAAAAAATTCCTCTGTTAAATGGTCAAAAAAAGCAATTCTGAGCAGGACAGTATGTAAGTATATGTCAGAAATATCATCTATACACTAAATCAAAAAACCAAAATCCAAAAGTATTATTTGTCAACACGCATTACACTAAATGTTAGCAACCAAATTTAACACAGATGCACGGAACACTAGAATATATGTAATAAACGTCATGTATATTAAACCGAAGATAAATGTTTTTTTGACACGGACTCACCGAATAGAATTAATTCAGTTTGCTATACGTGTATGCAATAAGCAGTGAAGATTCTCCTAAGAGGCGACAAAAAACATATTATATTTTAACAAAACGGGATGGATAATGGTAAAAAAAAAAGTCATGTTGGAAAATATTTAGTACAACATTTAATTTACAAACAATATAATTCATAAGCTACATAGTATTATTATTAGGTTGTATATTTTATATGTGTTGTATTATGTAAACAAAACATAATGGTATAAATATTTATGTACATGAATAAAAGTTAAACAAAAACTATACTTTTATTTTGAGTTACATAATATTATACTATCGAGTATTAACTAAAATCGAAACTATGAACTACATTTTATAAATATATATATACTTTTTACATATATATGTAACAAAAAAATATGTTTTTTAACTTGTAAATTCCATAAAAATTTAATGATTGAAAAAATAATATTAGTTGGATAAACATAGAGTACATGCATATAGTAATACAGATATAAATATGTTATCGTTTTATATCTGATCAGTTGTGACAATACGTGTAACTACTCTAAAATAGCTTTAATTACGAAGCACTTTTTAATTAAATAGTATGTAACATAAGTAATTTTCACTTATTACCTAACTCTAGTGTATTTATGAGTTTTCACGACCCGTTCGAATAAATAAATAAAATTTTATTTTTCATTACATAGATTCAAAAAATAAAACCATATAGATTAATGGATATTAATATCGTCAAAAAAAAACCCATTGTTTCATTAATGAATACGATTTCTTATTACATGAATATCATAATAATAAACATTATTATTAAGCTAAAACAGACATTTATGAAATAAATCTAGATTTCATTCAATTAATTGTAGTTTGTGTATTTATTTTGCCTGAAAGTATGATGTTTTCCTCTCATTTGTTGAACTGACCCAATTTTTAAACTTTAACGCAACGGAAGGACGTTTTTCCTTTTGTGTATAAACACTCGACCGTGTAGTCTGGAGTAGGACTCAAAGACATGGAAAGTGAAAATTTTGGTACCATGAAATCTAGACGATTATTACTTCCATCATCCTTCCTATACTGTTATACGTATTTTTAATGACGAATACAAGGTCGGTGGAAGAGATATCCCATTGAAAATCGAGCGTGTGCTGAATCGCTAAAAACAAGGTAGTTCCTAGAAGTAAAGGGATAGAGGGGGGAGGTGTCGCTCGTTAAAAAATGTCAACGAGTCTGTACACAGGCGCCATTTTCTTTTTGTATTATTTTTTCTGACATAATAACGACATTTGGTCGTGACGTTATTTTTTTATTTTATATAACACCCCAGCACGTGGCATTCTCAGTTCTGCATTCAAAATATAACAAACTGTGTAGTATAAATGTATTTATTTTTCTATTAAATAAATTAAATCAATAAAAAAATACATGATATATATATATATATATATATATATTTGTGTGTGTGTGTGTGTTTTCATAATCTGAATTTAAATGGAATAATAAAAATATATATCTAGTAATCTATCTAATATGAACATAATACTCGGATATTAAAATTATAAAAATCAATCAACGTTTCCCATTAAACTATATATAAAATTAATTTTATATTATTTATGAATAAAAAAATATAAAAGTAAAATATATTTACTTTAAAATATATTATTTGGAGCTTACATTAAATGGAAGCCTATTAAAAGCAAAAAAAGGTCATAAAAATTTTGCACCATGCTACTGTAGTATAGAAAATTGTATATGCCATTGTTTTAAAAATATCGTCCAACATATAATTATTGTAAAACATTCTATGTGTAATCACAAAAATATAAAAAATAACGACAAACGAGCAAGAAAAAACACACCAACGAACTTATAGAAAATGTCCTGTGTGAGTGTTGGCGTGACTTTTTGCTAGCGTGCCAAAGACCCACAGGAATGCAATAAAATACATAGGCTATATGAATGAGAGAGAAAGACCGGAAGGGGTTGGAGGGTCAACCCCAAATTTAATGACACCTCCTATTTCCGCTCTCTACCTACTAGTTTTCGCACTGTGTATATATATATGGGTATGTATATATTGTGTGTGTGTGTGCCGCGCGCGCGCGCGTTAGCGACGGGTCAATACGAATATTGTCCTTTAACCGACACCCGTCACGTAAAACAATAAACGGGGGCAGAGAAAATAGAGCTTGTGGCACACTTGCCAAAGGCCAAAAACTAATTTCTCTCATCGAACCCTTGAGAGGGGAGGCAAAGGTTGATTAACCAATATTTTTGTCAACGTTTGTTGATACACCATATAAAATCTAATTGAAGTTAAAATTAAAAGATTAATTAAGTTTTAAATTCATACAGTTAAAATGTATAAATGAAAACAATTTCTGCTATATAAACAACTTATCGGAAAAATTTTAAATTAACAATAAAAATAAATTAATAAATTATAGTCATTTAAATGAAATTAAAATTAATTGCATAAACATATGTCTATAAAAATTGCGCCTATTCATTTTTAGAATGCTACATATAAGTCCAACATCTGAAAAGTTTCCAGATTTTATCTATTTAAATTGAAAATTTTATAAAATTTACAAACTAACAAAAACTACAAAATAATTTGCAAATTTTTAGTATTATTTTTGTTAAATCAAAATTTAAAATTCAAACGTTTCAAAATATTGTAATGAATAAAATATAAGTATTTTTTTAATGCTGTATAATTTACGTAGTAATTTAAGTAACTGATTAAAATTTACTAAACTGTTCACTAAAAAAATAGCAATTTTGTCATTCATTAACCTAAAATAATGTGAAAAAAAAATCAAAAATTTCAAATGTGTTTAACAGGAAAAGTACTGTGAAAACGTAATTGTGTTTAGAAAATGCATGCTAATTTTTTAATAAAAATCAGAATCGATTTTATTTAAAATTAGTTTTAGTAAATATACTTTGTTTTTTCTGTTTTTTTTTTTTTTTTTATTCAAGTACTAGCATTTTTTCACTTTTAAACGATTAAAATATCAATAAAATTATTTTATTTTTATTTTTTATCAAAAACTACTTTTAAAGTAGTAAATAAAAAATACTACTCCAAAAAGAAACTATTGAAAAAAATAAATATCATTGTAAAACCAATAGGTACCTACCTACATTTATAACTTCATTCAGAATCCAAAACAAACTATAATAGTGTGATACAAATCAGACGTTTAAGGCTTTGGTTCGCATATCACATATTATATACTGGTATAATATGAGTCAGCTGCGTACCACACCAATGATATATTAATCTAATACTATTCAATATGATTTATTCATTCAATTTTATAATAACTTTAAATGTAGCCGTTATCTGTTATTTATTTATCAAAACAATTATACTCATCGTTCATCGTTGCATATTGTATTATATGTCTAAACATTACCTAAATTATACCTAATAATAATAATAGTCATAAATAAATAGAATTTATTTTCGATTCGCTTCCCTATGTTTCACAGTCTAAGAATTTCTGATATATGTTATTTATCCACCAAAATATATACTAAGCAATGTAACCTAATTTTTTAATTAGGTACGAATGGTACGAAAGTATTTGATTTTACCTCATATAAATATATGATAATACCTAATAATAAAAATATATTTATAATAATCATAACCCTGATACAATAACGTATATATAATATATATTATATATTGTGATATGCAAAATTAACTTACATTAGTTAACATAAATATGTGATTACTTATTGTTTAGTGTTTAAAAATATCATCTGCGTAAATTTGATTTTTATTGTTGTCAAGGATTTGGGACTCAGTACACTGGTTCCAAAAGTTTTCTACCATTACCAATCTCTTACACGGTAATGGTTGAATACATACAAAACTAACGGTACCATTGCGTGAACTTTGATACAACGCCGGCATATAAACTTTGGAACGGTTAACGACTAAAGTTCACTTAGTCCTTGCTAGGGCATTTAACATCCAGCATTAGTAGAATTTGAATAAACCGCACACGCCTGGTTGCCTAATAATTCTGGTTTAGTATTCCAATCGTTAACTCGACGCGAAAATATAGTGGCAACGTATGAAACAAATAACGAAAGATAATTGAAATGGTTTAGATTAATTAGGTAATAAATCAAATTTTCTATTTCTTAAAAATATTGTTGATTGTAACTATTTATAAATTAAAGCTAATATAAACAAAAAATCACGTATAAAAGTATAGTTTTTATTTACGAAAGTTTATTTATTAAATACTTACATCATAATTTATTTACATTGAGTAGATAAAAAAAGTCATATATCAAGTATTTTAGAAAAGTTTTTTAAGCCCTAAGTTCAATTGAAGATAATAACCTTAAAATCATCTTATTTTTCAATACATTAATATGTTTCACTCAATTTAGAAAAACCAATGTATTTATTCATAAATAGTATTAATAATATTTGATATTTTATTATGCTAAAAGCCTAAATTGTTGAGATTATAACAAAAAAAAAAAAAAAAAAAAAAAAAAAAAAAAAATTATTTATTAAAAAAATTAATAAAGAAAAACCATACAGTATTTTAGAATATCAGCCATGTTCTGGTTTTATGACATTTGGTTTTTATAAATACAGTCATTATTTTTTTGTGTTTGTCCAACTTTTTAGAATGGATAATTTTATTCAATTTTTAATTTGTTTAAAGTTTTATCTGATACAAAATTAGGTGGTTTGGATGATCAAAAATTATAATTTTCCTAATAGTTTTTACCAATTTTGAAAACTACAACATAACATAAAGTAGTGAGAAATGAATATAAATACATAATACCAATTTCTACAAAATATTCATATATTTATCTATTATGTTTCTGATTTTCAACACTATTAAAATTTGTATTCTACCAAATATCTTTAAAATGTTGTACAAAATTCTTAAAATTCTTAATAAGTTGCTCTTATAACAATTGTTTAAAAATATTATACTCGTAAGAATAGTTATTTTTT
The DNA here is from genome assembly GCF_002803265.2 of Melanaphis sacchari. Lineage (NCBI taxonomy): Eukaryota > Metazoa > Arthropoda > Insecta > Hemiptera > Aphididae > Melanaphis > Melanaphis sacchari. The sequence goes on along the minus strand of NW_020271193.1, from coordinate 3,277,655 downwards.
TAAGAATTTAACCTCAAAGTCAGTTTAAAAAACTTATTATGAAGTTGAAATTGCAAACATTTACAATTTTAATATTTAAAAAATAAAACTTCATTAAATACTTTTCATTAATTTTTAATACACCACTTAACAAATATGGAAAATATATAGTCATAAATTGTAATAAGTATTTTAGGTGAAATTTTGATTTAATTGTATATTCAAATGAACAATAAGACATTTTTATTATTAACATAAATAATGTTTATATTGAATAATATAAATTTCATTTGTATATAATATGAATTATAATTAAAAATAAAAGCTGATCTACCTATATATCTAAGAATAACTTGTTTTTTATTCAACAACTTATCATTAAATTAAAATTTAACATATCCGCTACATTTTAAGGTGACTTTTTCAATGATCACTAGAATAAAGCGAATTACATGTTTTTATTCATAATATAATTTATAATCTAACGGTTGTTTAATAGTTACTGACCAACAGTTCCTTATGAGTTATAAGTTTATTTTACCTTAATTAATATATAGTATATTTATCAAGAAATTTAAAATATCAAAATTTGTATTTAATTTTCTAGTACGATAATAAATGTAATAGTTGCATTTCATTAAAAGTAATCTTAATTCTTAATTATCAAAATTAAAATTTATATTTTAAAAAAAGAACAAATCTTTAAGTTAAAAAGTAAAAAATGTAATTTTTGTTTTAATATTTATCAACAAAAAATGTAATCATATAACGTATGATACGTAAAACTACTTTATTTTTAGTAGATAGAATATTTTTTTTTAAAGTTTTTGTTACATTCAACAAATATACAACATAAAAGAAAAATTTTAAAACCACTAAGGTTTTTTTTTCTTCCGTGGCCCGTTGAATGGATTTTTCACAGTTATCTCTTAAAAAAAAAACAACAAATACTATTCATTCCCGGGGAGTGAAATGCTTTTTACTTAATTATTATTCCCTGCACGACATCTATGTGCCATCCTTTCTGTCTTAACTATTAAAACATGGATTTTGTAGACACTTAAATTAAATGTTTCATACCCGTTTTCTTAAACAAACATCAGAGAATTTGGATGTGATTGAAAAGTAAGTAAATATATTAATTATATGAACAGATATTAACTATTTCCCAACCAATGACAAGGTATAATATTTAAATATATTTAACACAAAGAATTATGTAACATGAAATGTTAGGGTCAAAAAATTAACGGGTTTAGTTATTCTTCTATTATAACTATATAATATGTTTGTTATTATTTTTTCGAAAACAGTAACCCTCAAAAGACACAATATCTATATTATAAACTTTTCAATAGTCTTTTGTGTTCAATTAAAACCATGTTTTTGTTTCGAAAAAAAATGTAGAACAGCCAGGAAAACACGGGTATTATGTTTTCGGTTGGATGCGCATGTATATAAGAAACCAAACACACGGATGATTTAATGCAATTTCAAAGCTTGCTATCTTTTTGTTACAAATATATTTATTATTTTAATATTAAATATTTAAAAATAATACTAAGTTAATAAAATAATAAAAAAGAAAAAGTAGAAGAATGAAAATATAAATAAAAATGATGCTTTAATTTTAATATCATAGTAAACAGCTCTAAGGCCAAATATTTCAACAGAATTAAAAAAAAAAAAAAAAACAGAGATTAAAAGAAAAAATCTAAAATTTGGCTACAAAATGATGCCCTCTTTAAAAAATTGGAACCAGATTTTACTAAGTGAATATGTAATTTCTTAAAATTCTCAAAATGTGAAAACAAGATTTCTTGGAAGAAAAATGTTGACAAAGTTATAAATTTTTTTAAATAACTAATTGTATTTGAAACATTTTTCGAATAGGTATTTACAACAACATTCTAAACATGTTTTATTATTATATTAAATTATGATTAGATATTTGAAAAATAGTTTTAATCTCAAGATAAAACGACCAATCACGGTAAAAAAAGATAAGTACACTTAAAAAATACCAATTTTATATTACTCGGGATAAGGGGGTAAATATCATATTCTTGTCTCTTTTCTCTTCCTTAAGGGATGCAGATGAGCGTGACCAAAAGTGCTTTTGTGGATTTAATATGTATAATATATATATAAGTGTGTGTGTGTGTGTGTACAGTGTGTATATATATATATATATTATACACACTAGCGTGCGTGTGGCCTTGTGCGTGCATGCGCATACGATGTTATATGTATATGTGCGTCGAGAGCTCAACAAACACACGACATGACCATGATGAAGGGTGATTATAATGGGAAAACTGATCGATATATTATGCAACGAGTGGTAAAGGAAGGATTATAGTATAACATAAGTATAATACACATATACATACTGTATACATTTTTGATAATTTTCCGTGCACGGTAAAAATTATTTCTATGACAATGATCTAGTGTTTATGTTTGAAATGTGTAAAAAAGTAAAGTATTAAATTACATTGTAACTTACAATAAATTTGGTGATTAAAATACATGGATATTTAAATTGAAATTTGCTAGGTAATTACTTAAAACAAAATATATATATATATATATATATATATATGTGTGTAAAAAAAAAACTTAATATTTAAAAAAAAAGTTAATGAAATATTAGTTATCTAAAAATAAATTGTAAATTTATATTGTTGAACATATTAATAAGTTAAACAACATAATAAATTATTTACACTCTATAGTGTTTTACATTAAACTTATATTCAATAGGTAACATAATAATATGTAGATAAATAATAAATCTCTTGAATATAAGTTTTAAAGAATAATCACAAAAAAATAGCTTATCATAAAATAAATTCTAATTATTGGAAAATATATAAATTTTAATTAGGTATGATTAAATAATTTGAATATAGTACAAATACTTAAAAACATTTCTAGACGTTTATTTTAGCTTGTATATTATAATTTACAATCAACGTATTATTTTAAGTTTAAGTTTTATATAATCAGTACTTATAAGTGTTATTATTAATACTGAATTATATTTTGATACTATTTAAAATGTTTCCATTATTTTTAATTTATTTATCATATTTTTACATTAGAGTACGAAAACTAAATTTCATTACAATTATATTTTTGGAAATACTTTTTGTAAATAATAATATAGTAATATATTTATTTACACTTTATTTGATAAATACTAATTTTATCTCAACTTAACTTTCCAGATACGGTATTAAAACTCGTATTGTTTATTTAATTTAAAATTAATTGAAACAGTTTTCTTAAAATACTTAAGCATAAACAAAAAAATTGCTGAAGTTTTTTATATGATATTAATTTAATAAATAAAATTATATATTATTAAATGTAATAAAAATTATGAACAAATATCCTATTGTAATTATTAAAAAAATATAGACACATTAGTTAATCAATTTATACATTGTTTTATTTTCAATTTTAATTTATATTTTAAAAAAAATATGAAATTAGAAAAAATAGAATATTTTAATACATCAAAATACATTATTATAATTATAATTATTTGCTCATGTATGTTATAAACTCAATTTTTACACGATATGGTTTATTTGCATAAGTTATGTAATGTAATATAATCAATCGTTATCGATATCTAATATTTAAATGCTAACCACCTACATACATGAACCAAGGAAATGTAAGAAGTTAAATTTTTCAAATCATTTATAAAGGGATAAACCATGTAGGTTATTAAAATGCAAATGAAAGCCCCAAATTATCAAAAGTCATAGCCATATAAGGTGTGCATGAATTATACGACAATGTACATACTATATAACACGTATTGTCACTATTAAGTATTTATATTCTAAATATCTACCCATATTATAGAAACATGTATCAAATTTCTAATAGTTTATAAGCAGAAAGATATTTATAGAAAATCTACGAATACAATGATTTAAAGCAAACTTAAAATTCTTAATTTATAAAGAATACAGTTTTGACTTTGATAAAATAATTAAGGTTCTTTTAAAATTAATGAGTCCTCAACAATGTCCCAAAAAGCAGGTGACTAAGATGAATACAGATATATGATAGGTATATAGAGATGGTACAGAATTTATATAACTATACAGACTATATATAAGTAATATAATATATTAAACACACATACACACAATATATATACCAATGTAAATGTATATATTATACATTTACATTTCCATATATTTCGTATGATAAAAACATATTATACGAGCAAATGAAAAGACAAATGTAGAGTCATCATTGAGAAGGTACTGAGAGAAAATACGCTCCGATATTCACTCTTTGCAGATTGATATAAATGGTCTTATAAATAGAGAAAAACAGTGGTTTTACGCCATTTTTCTTTTGAAATACAAGTAAATAGCGCAAGCTACTGAAAATAAATTCAAAACTGAAAAGAAAAAAGAAACTCTCTATGCAATTTTACATTCAAAAAACAGTTAATATTTATCCAAGCATTTTTATTTTTTATCATTCTACAATAATAATAATTAACGATTTTTTTTTTAAATATTTTGACATCACACATAATTTTTCTATTAAACATTCAATATACATAAACTTTCTTCGCTAACAAGCCCCATTATATGCATCTTTCATATTACGAATACCTACTATATAAGTTTTAACTTTCACATAAATTGTATTCTCCTTGAACACTCGAAAACTAACTACTAATAATGTCTATATATGATACTACTGTAAAACAAAATTTCAACTCGTCAATCTCGTTAAATAATGGTTATATGGTGTTACATAGGTTTTTTTTATATTTAATTTTTTTTTTTTTTTGTAGATATGTGAAAAAATTAGGTTCTATTGTTTTTTTTTTTTTATGATTGTATAGTCCTCCCACTCAGACAACAATAAACCTTATATATATATTTTTTTTTTTTTTTTGGTTATCACGCCCATTTTTTAGTAACATAACCTAGAACAATAATTACACACGTAGTATTGTTTTTATGACGATAACACTAATTACTGTATGTTTAATTGAAAACAAAAAAAATTAGTGTAAAATTAACCCATGCAAGTATTTTTTTTTTTTTTTTTTTTTTTTTATATAAAATTATACTTATAATTACATGGATATAGCAACAAATTGAACCATTACAAAAGATATTTTAATGTACAAAAGTAGAAACTAATTGTAAATAGTCATAAAAAATGTATTTTGTTTTAAATGGGTATATACGTTTTATAACACTAAGATGTAAAATAAGTGAATTGTAATTAATTCACAATCGATGCACAAAGTTATCACATTATCACGAATTAATAATTATAATCAAATGTTTATTTATATTATAAGCTATTCATTTGATAAAAATATTAAGCACGAAAATATTTTTATTTTTTTATGATAAAATATACATACTATTATATACTTGATTGAAAAGTCCAATAACTGAGTAGTCAAAAAACGCTTACATTTTAAAAATCAATATTTGAATTTATATTATGAATTCTAATTCATCCTTACACAGTTAAGTATTGCGATGTTAACGAAATGGATTCAGTTTTATCGAAAAGAAAAACATTGCTATGCCCCGACCTAAAAAAACATAGTCGAGGAAGGATAGTATCGATATAAGGATACAGCATTTATCGACCTCGTAGCTAGTTGCTTATCTGGTATAATATACCTTACACAAAAATAAAATGAAAAAAGGGAATAAGAGAGAGAAAAAAAGACCTTTGTCACAAACTCGGAAACTGTTCAAAGTGAGAGACACCGGCCGTTCTAAAATTTATCGCAAACCATTAGACCCAGGGAGATAAGAGAACGGTCACAACAAAGGCAGCAATGGTAGCGACTTTTTATTTTTTCCATCCCTGTTGAACAGGCGAAACGTTCCTGTGAGCACAATGGACGCTATGGCTATTTGTAACCAGCACATTTAACTCTAGGCCCATTGAATGACGCAATTAAATATCCCCGGTGGCCCGGTATCACTTAAATTCTAAAATGCACTTAACTGAAACTCTTAAAATTATGTATTCAATTTTATTACATGTACAATGTAATATACTTAATACAATACCGAGAAAAAAAAATAAAAAAATAAAAAAATAGTCATTATTTCAATGATTTTATCAACCAAGTTATAAAATATTAACTGTTAGCTATACATAGATAATATAAATGGTTAATTAGCTAAGACTAATAGATATTATACATTTTTTTTATTATGATGTTCTTATGTATAATTTAAAAAAAAAATGTAATACAGAATTATTATATTAACTATGTTACGGTACAAAATATAATAACTAAATACGTTTTACATTCAGTAAAAATAATTGTATTAATCAAATTAAATATATTATAAAGTATCAATATTATTTTGTTATTTGCTAAGTCTTTAATATTACAAAAGTATAGACACATTTTTAAGGATTCAATTTATACACAAATATCGTACAAAATAATATGCTATTGCATAACTACTAACATAATTGACTACTACATATATATAAAGATATTTATTATATACAATAGTCATGTGAAAACAATAATGTGTATGCAATAATAGATCAAACATTAATTATCTTTAAAAATTTATAACAACTCAAAATTTAGCCCATCGTCATTTGTCTAAACATAATCAATGAACTCAGTGCGGTAAATAATGTTATTATTGAATAAGTGGAAACATTCATAAGTAAATATATGTTTACTGTATTACCTAATCCTAAACTGCAATACAATTTAAAATCACTTTGTTATAAGTTACTTAATAATTATAAATTACTCATAGTAATTTCAAGAAAATTCACAATGATGTACTATGTACGAACAAATTAATAGCTGATTAATGATGTAAACTATGTATGTGGTTACAACTTACAAGTTATCTATAAACTATAAGAATATATGCCATATTATATAAAGTATATCAAGCTATAATCATAAATATTAAATAGTTTTCAAAGTAAAAAGAAAGGGAAATTGAATATTATGAACAAATTACAAGATTGTATGTAAAAAATGAGTTTAAAAAAGTAATATTAAATTCAAAGATTTATAGAGTTAATTTTATTATTGATAACAATTAAACACCTACCGAACTTAAATCTAGAATACATATTAAATTTAAATTATACCACAATAAACATTAAGTGACGAATAAATTAATTTGAATGTGGATTTGGATGTATTAATTTGTACTATAAAAAATAAAAATTACACATTATAGACAAAATTGATTGAAATAGCAATAGTAAATAAAACTTGAAGTTTTTTAAATATGCCTTCTTTTTTAACTAACAGCAAAAATATACAATTCCCATTAAAAATATACATACAAGTTCAAAACGTTAAAAGGTTTTAATCTATAATATTTATTGAACATAAGTGGAAAGTGTTCATAAATAATTAGTACGTATGTTTAATCCTTTGTATTGAAGACATATATTTTGTAAAAACTGTTTACTATTCATGTTGCGTAATCAAAAAGCTTAATACAAATAAATTACGACATTTTGAACGATCTAAACCATTATCAAGAATATTTCTGTGAATATGATTAATTGAAACGTGTTCAAACGCCAACCAGCTATTATATTATTATACTACTGCAGCGTTCGGAATAGTAATTGAGCACTTTATTATTTAGTTGCAAAAAAAATAAACATCGGTATTCGTTACATGTTATCATTTCTATCAATCTCATCTGTATGAAGATTTCAAAAAATAAGCACACATAACAGATTCAAAATATCCATCGCCTTATTAAAATTGTTTAATGTTATTATTGTATAATAGCAATATAGCCTTTACTATAACAACCAATATAGGTACAATTTTTAATAATTTACAATAATTTTAATAATACTAACTTTTTTTCAAGGCTAAAGAATTAAACTTTGTGATAAATATATCTTTTCTTTTATGTAAGTAAGATAAAAAATAACAATTTAATGAAATAATCTTTAAACCGATCAAGTTCAAAGGTTAAACAATTTGATCTTATTTTTATAGAGTCAGGTCTTTATCGATAGAATATACAGAAGAGGGGTGGTGCAGAATGAACAATAGAAAAACAGGTGTTACTCAAGTCATTATTCATGTCTGTTTAGGTATGTATATAAGTATAATATTTCCAAACCGATTCCCGTCCCACGCGCACATTTTAACGGAGCTATACGTGTATGTTTATTGTATACTTATCAGACACATCATTATATACGAAGAGGAACATGTATATAAGTAATAACAAAGGTTTAATAATGAATATAAAAAACTAGTTTGATTATTTCTCTTAGAAAAATAAACCAGTCAAGATTCAAATGAAGATCAAAATTGTATTTTTTTTTTTAAGGTAGAGCACACCTATGTATAGATTGTTAGTTAACTGGCTATCTATTATTCGTAAAAGGCATATATCTCACTTAAACAACTATGTCATATAATATATTTGAATTCCAATATACGATAAGTGTAATTCTTTAGAATTCCAAATAAAATAATTTAAAACATATTAAACTAAAACTGTAATACTGCAAAGATAATAAAATATTATAATATTTTCATACTGATTTACTAATATGATTAGTTATTACGTAATATAATATATTAGGGAAGTTAGTTTGTTTTTATTTTGTAATAGAAAAAGAAAAAAAACTAATTCAACAACTCAAAAAATATGAGTCACTGTATAAATAATATAAAACAAATAAGTAAAGAGTCTATGATAGAAAATTATAACAACAATTAAATCGTATTACCTACCTGACCTAGTTGACTAATATTTAAAATAAATAAACTCTGCGAACATCATCATGTATAATTAATCAATTTAACAGAATAAACTAGCAATAATTACAAACAGAAAGTAGAATATTGTATTATAGTTCAAAAATAATGACGAAGAAAAAATAATACACAAATTATGGACATCATTTAACTATAGATGTTTTAGATATGTAAATCATAAAAAAAACATCAATCCAGTTGAAATAAAATGTAAAAGGTATTTTAAAAATGTAGGTACTTATATCATAAGTAATTAAATTTAATATTTAGAAAAAAAGCATATAAATAATAATAAAACAAAACAAAATATTAATATATTAACGAATATAAACTATTAAATTCCAAACACAAAATAAAATAATACAAACACTGTGGAGGAATAACAAATAATAATATTTTACTGAGTTATCGTTAAGACAAACGCGTAACACGGTAGCTTCAAGATTTCCTGTTCGGAATAATATAATAATTTATGTGGTTGCACGGTACTCACACACGCGCACGCACTACACACGTATATAAACATACATACATAATATGTGTGTTAAAAATAAGACATGGGTTCTCTTTACAATAGCTTAACATTATTGCAACCCGTTCTATTGTTGACAAACATAATATATAAGTTATTCATTGCGTATACCTCCAATTTAATTATAAGAATATCTTTCAATTCATTAAAATCTATAAAAATATATTTAAAGATTTTCATAAGAAATTAAAATAATAATTGTTTATATAATCATAAAATTTAAATGCATATAAGGACATATATGTAAAAATAATATTATTTGCAATGACTTATTTAATAACTGAAATAAGTGTTTTCAAGACGGAATTTAACGAATCATAATATAATGTACTATAAGTACAATAATTCGACGTAAACATAGCATTACGATAAAAATCTTTAAATTCTCTAAGTTTAAAATTTTACTTCATTTTACAGTAAAATGTATAAACATTTTTTATTTTAATCCTAATACATGGTCTATAATATACCTCCAATAATGCTATATAGTGAAACACATTTTGAACAAAAATCAAATATAAAATTAAAAATGTAATAAATAAATAAGTACTAATCTATACCATACACTGCTAAAAAAAGTCACATTAATATAAGCGTAGATACCCAAACAGTCTAGATGATAGGTATGTCCGAAATGTGTATATTAAATAATATGTTTAATAGTCTGCTATAATTTTTAAACACACAAACCAGTTGATGATTCAAGATTTATGAAAATAATTTTATTTAGAAAACTCTTGGTCAGTTAAATAGGCCCACGCACAGTACAAAAAATAAAAATAAATATTATAAATTATTTAGGTATTTTTTTTTATATATATATAATATATATATATGGCTTCAATATCTATTGTTATTAAGTTTGTATATTTAAGTTTTACTAGTGTACTAAAAATCAATAATTTTTAAACGGGTTAATCTCATCTGTTATTTTCTGACATATTTATACAATTTACTGATATCTTGGATTTGTGTTTTAAAAAAAATTGATTTCTAGTATAGGGCGACACACATTTGTGTTTTAATGACATGTCTAGGCTACGTAAATCACATATTAACATTATTCAATTACCCTTTGACCTACTCGAAAGTAGTTTTAAACATTTAAAAATATTATCTATTTACAAATTTACATTATTTAAATTATAAAATTTACATTAGTATTAAAATTTACAAGCGTTTAAAGGTGGAAATACTTTAAGCAGTAATTGTCTTGGTTATAATGTTTAACAGTTAATGGTTTCCATAAATATATCATCCACTTGTAAACTATATGCCAATATGTAGGTATTCGTATTGTTTTTTATAATTAAATAATATGCAGTGTATAAAAATACCAAATATATGGCTATTATAGTACTGTACTTATAAGTAAAGTAAGTTGTTTTCTGAAAATACAAAAAGAATAAAAAATATTTATAGACAATACAATATTGAATATACTGATGTGCAGGGAAAACGACCACACTATAGCTGCCTGTCGAGTTAAATTAACTGATAGAACACGCGCACGTGGGATGAAAATATATTTCTAAACAAAATAAATTAAGGTTTATTATCTTATTGTAATCTACAATAAACGTATGCTAAAAAATTACATCATAACTATATTATACTCTCCACTAATCTCATATTTTTAAATTTCAAAAATATACATAAACGATATTTTTCTTGCCAAGAAATGTGTAAATAATAATATTTAGAAGAAAAAAAATTATACATCTTGAAAAACGTGAAGGCGATTTATGACATGACTCAGGCGAGGTTTAGGCTCATGTACGCCGAACCGGTTTGAAACGAGGCCAAAACAACGGTGTACATGCATGATGTTTGCACACTATAGTTTCATCTTTTACTATTCTACATGTAGCATTGATTTTTTTTTCCATTGCAATTATAAAAGATACAAACATTTAATGTATGTTAGTAAAAGCTCCGTAATAAAATAGAATGAAAAAAAAAACTTTTAAAGAAGGTCAACTACTCGCCAGTAAGAAACAACTGATGCAGCTCAAGGGAAAAACAACAAGTTTTCGGTGTTATAGATACTTTATTATATTTTAATAAATAAATAATATTAACCATAGAAATATTAACAATAATTATTGTTTTTAAGAAAATAATGATACATTGATTTTTAGTTTGTAATAATAATCAGCTAATCAACAAACTGTATTCACTACAATACAAAACATGTATAAATTATTATACTTCTTAAAATATGTATGATTCATTTACTTTTAATCAAACTTAAACATTATAATTAAAGTAGATATATAATTACTATTATTATATAATGGTAAAACCAAATCTAATTATACTTAAAATTCAGCAATTCGTTATAGTAATCAAGTTTAAAAGAAATTAGTTTTTAGAATTATTTTAATATAAATATTTTACAATTATCGTGGTTTAAGATTTCTAAGTATAATATAGGTTTAACTTTAAATTAAAAGCAATGTCTAAAATGCTGTTGTTTTTGTATTATTATTTATAGGTTTTAATAGATATAACCTTCAAACTTAGATAAGTTTTTTTACTTACAAATAGCAAGTGAAATGTGTAATGTATTTGCTAAACATGGTAGCGTGTAAGAGGATGAATTATTACAGACGGTGAAGAGGGGAGCTCCATAAAACGCGCTTAACCCTCGTAAATTCGGTCACAATCCCGGCTTAGTGTCAAGAGATCTGCTCAAAAACCATGGGAGTCCAATGTATCATGATATACGGTCACATAACTTAATATTCAGTCATGTTTATCTAGGTAGCTCATGCGCATGCAAATTTCATATATAAATTTTAAAATTTCAATTAATAATAGATCCTTTAATTTGTATTGATAAAAAAAAATACTGTACTTACAACACTTCATTCATATTAATGACTATTTGTTCAGTAGTAAGTAATATACTATTAATACCATAAAATATACATATTTTATTTTATATTTTAGATATAAAACAAATTATAGTGTCAAATAGCATACATTTTGATAATACTGCAAATTTAAATGCAATATAATATTGTGAATTAACATGTACTGGCTATATTTGTATGAGTGTAAAAATATCAGTTTATAATCTCGGAAAAATGTGTTATATAATTTAAAATTTAAGAGAATTAAGGTAGTATACTATTATTACCAAATTCTAAGCATATAATTAATATTTTATGAAATCAATTATAAATAATATTATTTTCTTCATAATATAATTAGTGTAACTTTTGATAATTATCAAGAAATAATGATAAATGCAAATCAAAAAAGTATATTAACTTTTATAATATATATATACTACGATGTTATTAGAAAAATAAAAACAATACTCTGTTTTTAAATTATAATAAAACACTATATTTTCTACTTGCAATCATAAATTTAAAAAGAAACAAAAACAGTATACTCTTAACTTAAATACAAGACGAATTAACTATTAATGGTTCAGTAATATTTGCGAATACATAAAGGTACTACCACAGCAGTATTTATAATCTCATTTCTATTACCTATAATATATCCCTATAAAATAAATAGTAGATTCATATAGATAAAACAAATGCATTTATTGGAAAACGACGAGATTTCAAATAAGGCATTGAGATTACTATCGAAAAAACAAAGTGCAAGTATATAAGCCGGATTAGATCTTTTATCAAATGGATATGGACGAAAGTCAAAAAGAATAACTATTATTGTCGTTTTAGCACAAGCAAGCGTTAACTATATTGGTGCCTATGTATATTATATATATATAGGTACTTTTTTCAGTTTATATTATGACGTGTACACCGCCCTAACGGGTCTCGTGGTGCATGTTCACTATAGGTAATATACATTCTTAACAATAAGCCCGGATACGACTTTCAGTGTAGTATTTTTTTTTTTTTTTTTTTTTTTTTTTTTTTTAGTCGTTAAACACACCCGATGTGTATGCTTCCGATATGGTCCCGATAAGACACGTACATACCCTTCCAACTCTTCTACTACAGAGTGGAGAGTGGCCAAAGACCAAAGTATAATAATAATAGTATATAATACGTACAGTATTATTTTCGAATGTACGTTATTATAAACCCGAGTGATGATGGTGATGATAATCATAATATGTACCTACGTAAAAGAGGTGATTTATGTGATCGGCACAATGTGTCGTCAAAAAAAATTCAACAAAAACACATTATAAATCAATATTATATTTATTATCATATACGAGCATGCACCATACTACATTATATTATGTTGAACCACCTATAATAGAATGTGATACTACAGCTACCATAGTAGTCTAAAGTCGATTTTTTGTCGTTATAAGAATATTTAACCAGAAAAAAAACCTTAAATTGCTGATAGTAATTTTTATCACTAAGTAAAGTAATTAATTCAAAAACAATTAATATAAGGATTACTTATAATTTTATCAATCACAAATTAATGATAAAATCTCACTATAATTCAAGCTAGACAAATTCAATATTTAAACAATACTTAAATTAAATCTTTTAATACAATTGAATAAATTAATGTTTTACTCGAAAATTTAAAAAAAAATGCAGTTGATAATGATCCCATTGTAATAGTTTAAAGAAATATAAACGTTTAGATAAGAAATATTATACCTATTACAGTTTATAATTATTGTTATATAAGCAGTAATTTAATATTTAGTAAATCAATATTAAGCTAATAATGGTCCCTTAACATGATTTAGTGTCCCATTATGATTATTTGATTACATTTTGGTAAATCATTAAAATATGGATTTATTTTTTTTATGTAACCCGATATTTAATTAATATATTATTTATTTTATTACGTAATATTATAAAAAGTAATTTTTTTCAACAGTTTTGACGGAAAAAAAATATTTGTTTCTACACGTTTGTCATTAAATTAAAAATACTAAGTCTCATGCATGCGCATTATATAATATATAGCATTGTGTACTTAAATTATATATTATTAACAGTTAAGGTTAAATCTGTACACTTAAACAAATTACAACTATTTATTGTTTTAATAAATTCTAGACAGATATATATATATATGTACATATGATTTTACAAGAACATACTATTTTGTGGAATTTGAGAGACGTATAATAATATAGAAATATATGAAGGGAAAACCCATTTTTTTTCAATACAAATGGGTAAAATGCTTTTAAGTTCTTCTAATAGTCTTGAAAATGATAGGGACACAAGGGGTGTGTATGACTGTGTGAGTGTGACCATTACGTTTATTCTCCCAACCCTTGGACGACAGCAACCTTTCAGTGTGTCTATCCGATCTGACTTGTCGCCTGACGACAATGTGATGAATGAGTGCTCAACCCGTTAGTGAAAGAGGCGCGAAAGTCAAAATTATCTCGTCCGTAACACGTTAGAAGCACAAATTTCACTATTGGCGAAATATATACACACACATATAAATATATATATGTATATATACCGAGCGTGGGCGTGTTAAAAGCTGTATGTATAGACGCTTTCAATAAGTTTTATTTATCATCCTTACTTTTGCGGGAAAAGTTCACCTATTTTTCTAAAACTACGCACCTCGCAAACCTCCGTAAATTATTTTAAGTATTAACATCGTTGTTCTTTTGTGTGGTTCGTTTTAAAAGCTCCAATAAATTACCGAAGCGTGTCTCAGAGAAGAACAAGAAGAAATAAATAAAAAGAGAAAAGGAGAAAACCTACTTTTAACGATGAACAGGAGGCAAACACCTCCTAATGGTGTTTTGTGCGACGACGAACCATGTTTATGTATAATATACTGGCTAGGACCATGCCGAAATCGGTCGTATTAATAATTATCCAACTTTGTGTGCATATGTATTACTTCACCCTATTCTTTAGAAATATAATAATTTACAAAAGCCTGAACAAATTTTTAAACGCCAAAAAGACAAAACCAAACTATAAATTATAATTTATAGAGGTGACTGTTTGCTATGATAAAGTCGGGCAAGTTAAGTTTGTGACTATATGAAAAACAAAAATAAAATCTTTTAAAAGAATATACTTTCATCGGATTTTTCTCAGTTCATAAAAATAACTTATACACCTATTAACCAAAATTATTACATTTTTTTATTATTTTATACAAATATATTAATATGTATATAAAAATTACCAAAAAATGAACTGAGAAATTTAAAAAACAAATGATCAATATAATTCAGTTAATTTTTTTTTCGTGATTAAATATATTTAAGTATAAATAGCTTTAATTTTTATAGTAACTATGATTATCTTACAACTATAGTATAATTTAAAAACTAAAATACTACATGATAAGTTATTTTTCATTGAAAACAAACACCAAAAGGTATGTTATGTATTTCTATGAACATCTGTTCAAAGTATATCGTATATACGATATTCCATCTTTACAGTGTTGAAATCGAGAGTAAAATACCAAAGAGAGAATAAACCTGAAGTGACGATAGTTTTGAAAACCGGTTCAAGAACGTATACAGTAAATCTCTCAAACGCACGAAAGACTGTCTCTAAACGATGATTTTTTTGAGGACGAGAAGAAATGATGCGAATGCACACTGTTTGACGGCACGGAACGGACAGTGTGCAGTGTATTACACATTTACATTTTTCATTTTTAGTTTCATGAGCCATGAAACGTTGAATCAAGCCAGTGGTGTATGTTATTATATACGGTCTATGTTCACTATATAGTTATATAAAGTCATCATTGACTAGATAAGTCAAATTAATCGAAGTTTAACCTTAAATGTCTGTGAAATAAATAACGTGACTTATTTAATTTATAATATAAAAAATAAACTCTAGTAAAATTATTACATAAACGGAGATGTACACATGCGTCAGTGCAACTCTGGTCTACATATACAATCCTACATTATATTTAACTAATGAGTTAAAGTGAATAGACACTAGTCAAAATGATTGCGGCTTAATGACGTATTATCTATCATTACTTATTTAATTATATATTATACAATATATGGATATGTATAGTTAACACGATCGTAATATTGAGAGTTGACATTGTAATTATAAGCTACATTATGTCTTTATAGACTTTATATGTTACCAATTTAATATTTATAATATACTTTAAAAATAATGTTAACATTTTATTCTATATAGAATGACAACATCAATTGAAGGTAACAACGTAAACGAATTTCGCTTTCACGCTGAAAACTCGTATCATATTATATTAACATTATGTTACAGATTAGTGCGGTTTGGTTATATACCAATCACGATTCTAATCGTTTTTTACGATACATGGTTTTCAAAACAAATGAGAGATAACAATGTAGTATTTTTATCACTAATAATATATCCATATGGATAAAAATATGTAATAGTTATTGCAAAAGACATTATACGTATGTGCGAATAATCCACACGAATAATTCGATCGCAATAATCATAGTTATCAACATAATCAACAATTTATATAAACACACGCGATGATGTTAATAATGGTACATGACGTGACGAATAATTATTGAAATAATAGTATTTATGATTTTTACGCCTAAATCGAGTTTCATTAACTAACACATAGGTATATAATATATTATGGAACGGTTGTACAATAAAACTCAATAGAATATCAAAGTTTGAAATTAGTTAAATATGTGACGTAATAATAATTATTATATTATACAATAAATAAGTATAATATTGTTAACGTTAAAATTGTAATTTAAAGGTTATGTCATAAAACATAATAAAAATTGTACATTCGGCAGATATACAAAAACGATATCCACACATTGACACATTATTTAATCACAATATAGTAGTAGCTACTACTATTAGTAAATAAATTATATTATTGTTGAATATAAATTCATATAAATTAAAAACCAATTATAATCTTAATAGTTTTTTAATCAATTTAAATTATTTTTTCTTATTTTTTTATTGTTTTTTTTTTAATAAACTTATAATTATTAATATATGTAGGTACAGTAGTGCTTTTTTTTCGCAATTTTATCGCTATAACAGGGTGGAAGTGTGGAACCTTCCGCTTTATTAGTGGAAGGTTACATTATAGCATTATTTATTACTCACAAACTGGAGTATTTATATCATCATTCATCGTACCTACTGGTTTGTCATCATTATAATTGTTTATAAATTATTTAAATTTTTTATTGTCTATTTTATATTATTTTATACTATTTTATATCAAACAAAAGACTTGGATGAATAGTATTCAATTAACTTATGTAAAAATGAATTTATTTAACTTACAAATTGCGGAGTTTTTAATATTGAACTTGAATATTTACTAACCTGAAACAAAAAAATAATATAAAATATTAGCAAATAATAAATATGTCGACAAATTCACACAAGAGTACGACAAAAACATTAATTTAAATTAATTATATTAACTACAGTTTCTATTTACGTACAATATAAATTGTTTTTAGCTAATATCTTTAAATACGCATATTTATTATTCTATACTTTTACAGATTTATCTTTTACAGAGATATAGTTTCATAAAATAAGTGTTTTATTATCCTTCGGTACTGTCATAGGTAAATCTAATATGGCAATGCATTATAGATATATGTACGAACACTCGGTATATTACGCCCGTTAAAATTGAGCACTAATCGATACTTCAGTGTAGTGGAGCGATAAAACTAAGTAGGGAGGACCACGGCCACAACTGTCTGGTTTCATGCGTAAAAATTGACCCTGGTGAAAATTCATCGTTTTACTCTGAGGAGGTATTTTATTTGAAATATGTATAAATAGAAAACAAAAACAACAATAAAATGTCAAAAAAATACTCGTTATGTAATAAAATAATATAAATAAAAATAATAAATAGTAATATTATTAATATTGTAAAAAAAAAAAAAATACTTTGATTAAACTGATGACAATTGCGCAAAGCATTTAAATAACATGTGAGTTTTGAGTATATGTGACATTTTATTAAAAATTTAAAAAAACAAAATTATATTTACGACGTAACAAGTAATGAGTTAAAGATAATAATACACAT
Organism: Melanaphis sacchari; assembly: GCF_002803265.2. Taxonomy (NCBI): domain Eukaryota; kingdom Metazoa; phylum Arthropoda; class Insecta; order Hemiptera; family Aphididae; genus Melanaphis; species Melanaphis sacchari. The sequence goes on along the minus strand of NW_020271193.1, from coordinate 3,259,314 downwards.
GGTGACACTAATTAAATGACAACCTAGATACTATGTGTGTGTGTGTGTATATATTATTTAAACTATTGAACAATTCTCCCCGATGTTTTACCTTTGCAGTACATTATTTTTATAAAAAAAAAAATAGTGTATATTAGTGAATTGTAGTTGCTCAAAGAAAAGAAAAAAAATCCGTGACTGGTCATCCACTACAGCGGTCGTGACGGCCGCCATATATACCAGGCATATACCTACACATTGGTAGTTCTGTGTAACTCCCGAGAGAAACAACACGAATAATGAAAAATGTTTTGGAAGGGCACTATGGGCACACATATATGTATAGGTAGGTACTATACAGTACAGCAGTTAGGTATCTCTATCTATTCATCTCGAGTTTGCGGTTACTGAATCCGCGCACGATTGAACTTAGGCCTCCTCATTGTTTCGAGAATAATGACTACCAACAGCTTGGACAAAGTAACACGTGTGCGCACGCGTGGTGTAGTGTAGTGACTATAGGTAGGTATTATATAGTATGATTGTATTAGGTACTGTGTGTAATAAAATAGACAAATAGTCGAAGATTTCGGTTGGCATAACTGGATGGAAAATTAAAATTTTAGGCGTGTACATTTTTTTTTTTTTTTTTATGTTTGTTTAAGTATTGGACGTGCATTAACACCAAAATTAACGCTTAATAGTAATATTAATTTGTTAATATTTTATAGACATCTGGATAAAAATTCAACTATAGAATCACCAATGGAACATTAAACATTATATATCTAAATTTTTTACTATACTCTGAAAAATTTACTCTAAACGTATTTTTATTCAATGATTATTTTCAAGTTTTTTTCCTAAATCAATAAAAATTTAAGTATCTGATTTTACTAACTTATGCTTATAATGTTTATATAATATAATATTATATAGGTATAAATATATATTTTTAAACATTAAATCTTATATATTTTAGTGTATTATATAAATTGGTGTGTCCGCTGAAATACTGTGTATGTAGGTATATTATATAGGTAGGTATATCATGAAGAAATGGCGGTAAACTGCAATTATATTATCATCGTTATAAGAGATATGAACTTTTTTATATCCAACCAACTATTTATTTATTTAAAACACATGACGTACACGTACTATAAGTACCTGTGCAGTATATACATTATATTATACTAGAGAACGTTTAAAAAAGAGGATAATTAATAGATAAGTGTTTTTACTTCAGCGACAGTTAATATAATCATTACGTATTCATATTATTCAAATACATTTTCGGTGATGTATGAAAAAGAAAATAATTACGTCCGAAAAACTCAACTTTGACAGAAATATTTTTATGCAATACAACGACGTTTATTCTACAATTATTTTCAAAAAGTATACCTATCGTACATTTTTATTACTATTATTATTATTATTATTATTATTATTATTATTATTATTATTTTAACTACCATCACACGAGTTTACTGCAATACATACATGTGATAATAACATTTAACGATTTATTTCACATTCACTTCACAGCGCTTGTACAAACACGCAACGATAGTATAATACGCAACATTATACAGCGTGCTACAAACATCTAACACGAAGTGCGCATATGGAAACTGCCGCATACATAATATGTAAAAACAATTTTGTAGCCTATAATATGTATAGTGGTGTATAACGTACTTATAATATATTATAGTGCATTATTAACAATTTAAATAATAGTTGTCTCTGGATAATAACATTATCGTTGCATAATATATATATATTAGGTATATTTCATTGATCCTAACGCTGATACAAGCCCACTAAAAGTCCAAGGTTTAATACTTGGTTGTGAGCCCCCACCGATCAGGACTTAGAGAAGTTTCTCTCTAAAATCGATTACAAATCATAAAAGAAATATTAATTTGAATTGTATGTTTATAATATTCTTTCTGATTTAATCTTATTTATATGTACATATATATATATATATATATGTTTGGAAAAATGATTTAAGCAAAATCGAATAATTTGAATTATTAAAAAGTGCTTTATTACTATTATCAGTATTATCTCAACGCATGCATAACAAATAAAAATAAGTTTAGTTCTAAATTTAATCTAGATTTTTTTTTCATTCAAACTAAAAATACAAAATATCATCTACGAGTATTAATTTCCAGGCACCAAAAAATGTGTTTAAAAAGTTTAAAATTACAAATTATAAGACATACCAAAAAGTATAAATAACTTCAATATTATTTGAAAATAAATAATTTTACTGTAAGTTATTAACTATTATTTTGAAATAATAAACTGAGAAGTTTATCTGCTGCATAATAGGTGTCGAGTGTATCTCATGCGATAGATGATAGAGTAGGTCACTGTAATGAATGTATTAAATTTGAATTTAATGATTAATCATTGCATAAACGAAAAAAAAATTAAGAGGACAAATATCATGCTGTTAACTTATATTTGTATACATTTTTTATAATATTGCTAGGTATAATTTATTTTCCTATAAATAAATAAAAATATACTATTTTTTGGCAAAAAAAAAAAAAAAACTAACAACATATATTATCAATATAAAAATGATCATAAAATAATTTCGTGTAGGTAATATTACCCGTTATTATTAATTCACTATTAACATTGTAAGTTAATACTAATGTACAGTAAAATGGAATAAATGGCTTAACATTAAATTAAATATTTATAAAATTCCAATGTGTTTAGTAAATAATAATATACACGGTATCAAAAATTTTGTAGTTTCAAAGAATAATAATTTTTAAATTATTTATTTAAATTTTATCGAAATTTGATCTTTGAATGTGCATAGAAAAATTGTTACTTATGTTTTATTGAAATATTTATACTACTGTAAGACTAAGTTTTAAAACATTTTGTATAACACTTTCAGGCCTAATAAAAATTTTAATTTTTATAATTTCAATGAAAATTGACAACATTTAAAATTAAAATAATTATAAAAAAATTTAGCCTATGTATATTTAATATCTTAAAACTGCTATAAGAATAACTTATTAATAATCTTTTTTCAAATGTCAATTTTTTTCCCGAGCTTTTTTAACCAACATTAATTGAAAACAAATTTTTAAATTGTAAATGCTTATTAATTAAAATAGTCTATATATATATATATATATATATATATATATATATATAAAAAAAACATTACACACATAATTACGTACACAAAGCAATAATTTAAGTAGATTAAAAAAACGTATCGTTGTTAAATTCAGAATTTAAAATTATAAATGTCTTTTTTCATTTTTCTTTAGAAACAGAAGTAATTTACCTACCCAAAATTAAAACTCCCCGAGCCTCAAAATAAATCACCTACGCCCATCTTACGCATATAATATAATATACGGCAGTCTTAGCATTTCGCGGAGAGCTCCCGTGACCCGTATCGTTTCCTTTATGCCCACATGAATAACGCGCGTAATATGTACGTACACATACATTGTACCTTCATGGTGGAATAGGGGCATTGAAAAATGTATATAGTGGGCGGGTTTCAAACTTAATCACAGGTACCCGTTTCCTGGACACGGCGAATTGTTTCGTATTGTTTAGGTTTACGTTTGGAGGTGCGAATTTAATACACAGACAATACCACTATAGAGAAACACCTTTTCAATGTTTCTAAACGGAGAAAAAAAACAAAACAAACCAAAAGTTACGTTTAATTTTGTTGTTCGAATGATATGCAGCAATCAAACTAAGAGGTGCAGTTATTGCAAATCGTGTATAAAATTAAAATAACTAAACAGATTGTAAGTATATTTGTGAATCTATTATTTAAATACGACGGAACAGTCGACAATCATAATATTATTTTATGATAGTAAAAAAAAATTATAAACATTATCATGACAAATACTAAAATGCAATCATAATTACCGTAAATAAACGGATATTAAATAAATAGTTTAAAAACACATTTCTAAAAACATAAACAATGTGAAAAAATACATAATTAGGGGAATCAAAACAGCAAATACAATTTTCTATGTACACGATAAGACCAACACACAAAATTGTGTTGGCAACACATCAAAAAATGGTTTAAAGATTATCATGTTATAATTATCAGTTAGGCAAGTTACCAAGTTTTGTAGAACTATTCAAGTTATTTATTAAACGAACAAAATACTAAATGTAAACTTAATAGTTATATGAATAACATTAATATTTTGCAATGAAAATTATTACATATTATACATAACAGTCAACAATTTACTCGTATTTTTGATAAATACTTGTAATCTAAAAACTAAACTTTTTGATCACTTAAAATACATTATAATACATATTTTCTAGTCATAAAATATATCTGTATGATATTCACAGAATATAAGTATACTACTTATCGGAAACACCCTTACATAAAACGAAAAAATTATTAAAATTTAAGCTATAGAATAAATTAATAAAATAATTAAAAATGTTCGTATTTCTTATTTTTAGGACTTCTGAAAAATATCTTTTTTTTGGCTCATTAAAGTACATAGTTGATCAAATTTGCTACCAAAAACCTCCCTTGGAGTTTATTATCCGAAAATTTGTTCTGCTAGAAAGTGTCTTCGGCATAAAAAGAAATATAAAAACCACTCATGTAATATAGTAAATTAATATATTTATTCCTCCGTTCAAAATCTAAGATTTATTGAAATAATTTAACTTTAATTTTCTATTATTATTTTAATAATAAAAATGTAATTTTTAAAAATAATAACATTAATATTTATTAGGTATTGACTGTTTTAATTTTAAAAATGTTTTGGAAAAAATTGTTCAAAGTAATAAAAATTCTCAAGTTGTTTGATCATACAAATATGTTTAATATTAAAATTAAAGTTTTCTTTTTAAAAAAACCTACAGTTTTATAAATACAAATCCATTCTATAAAATTATAAGCTACTATATTTACATTTATGTTTTGCTTGTATTATATAAAGATATATTTTTTTATTTTTTAATATAAATAGGATTAAATAATATTAAAAATACGCAATATCGAAATGCAAGAAATGTATTTCCAGTTTCCACCGCAATTACTACTAAACATAATGTATTATATCGTACGATTAGAAGATATATTATTGTACCTGAATTAACTCAACATTTTGCAACTTAATTAACTACAACTCTATCATTGTTCATTGAATAACATATTAAGCATATTTTTAAACATTGTTTATATTATATGAAATAGATTGTACCTTTGTACGTAACTATTGTAACTAATGTAATAAATAATATAGATATTAGATATATTACAATTTAGCCAAAATTAAAATACTACACTTAATACTTATGCATACTGTTAATATTTATTATTTAATACAAATACATCAATAGTTCCCGTTCAAGTCAGTTTTTAATAGAAAACTTTCGTAGACATATTGGAAAAGTGCCAAATCACTGGAGACAGGTGTACGTAATTGCCGTTTTATTGAAAATCGCTTGGTCCAGAAACTCAAAACTTGGCAAACCATAAGTAATTTTACCGAATATATTCTGTTTTATACAAAAAGGTAAATAGGTAAATCTAAAATAACGACAAGACTAACAGCAAAACCATAATACAACAAAAAAATTGCAATAGTATTAAAATGGGGGAGGGGGAGAGAAGACCTAATTACTTTTTCTCTCTATCTTGTGTCACTGTAAATAAAGATAAAAACCTTGGTTGAAAAAACCTAAAAACACAAATAAAATAAAAGCGAGGCAGGCACAACAGATAAGGCCGAAAATTTATTACGGTTCGCAAACAAAATGACAACAAACGGAGGGGTGGTAAAAATACGTAATTCTTTCAGGCGAAGACAACCGTTGGAAATAATTAATATCTCATTAAAATAAACATATATCCACCACACACATAAATAAAGAATAAGCTCCATAATAGTAAACGGTATTAGTTTTTAAACTTTTATTTTATGTTTTAAACAGTTTAAACTAAATTTGTGAGGTCTAACTATTTAAAAAAAAAAATGTCCTTACAATACACGGATCATCATAAATTTATTTAGCAAACAAATATTAATTATAATGGTCATAGAATAGCTACTATAGTTAAAAACAAGACAAAAAGGTTAAAATGGGTAGAGCATTAAAATTAAGCTACAGTGTTATAAACCCTGAAATACTTAAAATTGAGATATCATCAAACGCTTTTTAACGCATTTATCACATCGTTTAATCAACAAACATTATTCATATTTTGTTGGTTGAAACAAATCATAAATGGTTATAATAATTTCTATAGATATACTGGTTAACTATATGTACATATTAGTTGTATATTTCTTTTCTCGTGATTTTTCTCCTCTCTTCCGGTTACAAACTTCCGATTTCGACGCCATTTTCTAATACAGACATAGAGATTGGCGCTTGGTAACAATTTGAGGAAAAATAAAAATAACCCGAAGAGCAAACCTTATCACGTTCATCGAATTCTCCCAACACATTATCTGTCAATCCGTTTCATTTCCGACCCTCACAGCGGGTTTTCAACATCAAGATCAGAAGAAGGAAAATAATAATAGTCTATGACGAAACATATTCACTCTTTGTTGTAGGACTATTTTTTACTGATACTTTTTTTTTTTTTAAATACAAAAATAAATATTATAAAAAAAAAAAAAAAAATATTTGAGAAAAAATATTTATGTGAATATAACTCATGCATAGATGCCTACACAAACTATTTTATCTTTAAATAGACAAAAAGGTGGAGTAGATAAATAGATTATATAGGTATATAATTGATATTTTTACTTTTAAATGACTTTTTTTTCTTTTATATGAAAATTTTTTTTCAAATTACATTTGTTTATTAATATTTAAAGAACATTAATTATAACCATGAACAAAAAAAAAAAAAAAAAATTCTCTTTGTATTTCATGGGTATATAATATTTATAAAACCAATCTACCTACCTACGATATTCATCGTTTTAGCAGGTCGATTTATCATTACGACCAGATGGCGCAACACATCCACGGGTATATTATAAAGTACCTACGATATAAAATGACCAACATATAATAATAATTATACACGCGTGCGAAGGTGAACCGTTGCATACTTTATTCATTCTCACCACAATTTTTATTCGTTTTAAATAATTTATAGATATTTTAATATCTGTGCATAACTGTAACAGTTGAAAATAATTAATATATATAATATTACACATATATTATTCCTAATACAATCTCAGCTAATAAATTGATTTACTTTTCCAAAAAATGAGGAGAAAAAATAATATTATGTTTTGCCAATGCCATTATATAATCATATAATGAATATAATAATACTGAAAATTTTTTAGAATAGAATATTATAAAATGTACATTTTAAGTATACCTAAAGTAAAATACAATTTTTTTAAACCTTTGTGAATTACAATTGAAGGCCGGCTCAATGCGTTAATTGCAGTTTACCCAACAATACCCGTCTGATTTGGGACCATTTCCTCACCCATCGACCGCAAAGCAAGTCTCTCAATAACGAGAGCAAATTGTACTTCCTCGCTCAACTGCTATGTATACGCTGAGATGAGAGAAACTCATTGTACGTTTCTATTGTTCCATTTTTTTTTTATTTCCTTTTTTAGGATTTACCTAGAATGATATAGTAACAAAAAATAATAACCCCTAGGGGACTCTAGTTATACATATTATTATTATTTTTTTTAAATGTAATTTAACATTCAAATATTATACAATTGATATGCTAGCGGATACACAGATTGTTCAATATGTTTTTTTTGTACACGTCCGACTGCCATAAGTACTAACTACATAATAAACATTTCCATCCATACTAAATCCCACCTATATACTCAATATTTTAAGATTTACATAACTATTTGAATACTTTATTGATATCTCATGTTTTAAAATATGTACATAAATTAGCACCATTAAAATTGGCTATCTTAAATATTTAAGTGACACAAGCACGATCAATTTTATTTTAAAGTTAAATATTGTATATTTAAAAACATAAAATAAAATAACTTTAAATTATACACGCTTAAACGAGAACAATAATATCAGTAAGTTTATTTTTAGTAGGTTTTAGAGTGCAATATTATTATATACAGCACATATCATTAAATATCCACAGTCGTCGTCGTAAGTACAGGTACCTACCTAAATCGATTATCAATATTATAATATCATATCATATTATTTATAAACCTAATATCACTGCAGAATCGAGTTCGATTATTTTGAGGACGAATAACATTTAAGCATAGTTGTAGGTACCTCAAAACAATGTCGTATATAAAGCGTAGGTAATACACAAACGCGTGCGTGTGTGCTACATTCGTGTTCGGTAAAATCGAATCAGATTTCGCACGTAATGGAGCAGATATACCCCCGCGCACGACATAATGAAAATATCACAGCCGTTATTATGAGCGGTATATAGGTACGCGTAACTCGGTGTGACTTGCGCACTGCAGGCACGTCCTTACACAATACCTATCAGAAACTGCTGCAGATCAACGCGTTTACATATTAATATCATAAATAATATATATTTATATAATATTATACACGACGGTGTAAAGGCGTGTAGTTAAGTCGCGCGAGATCATAACATAGCCGGTATACCTACTACCGAGTAAGTCGTGATGATGATTTTATAACCATTCACCGCGGTCCGGGGATTATAATATTATTTTTCATTTCGCAAAAACGTTAGCACAGTTCAGGAAATCCGCGGTACGAAATCGCGTCGCCAATCGTATTAAATACAACACACGCATATGTGTGTGTGTGTATGAGCACCCGGGCGCCCGTTGCACCAAGAGGCTTTTGTACTACACACATCTGCGGAACAATGAGCTAAACGTACGCGTGGGGCGCTCGCGGATTGGTCGGAGGGCCGTAAATGTCGTCATAATTTGCGAACGCATATACATACATATACGTACGTATATATATATATATATATATATATATATACACACAAACACAGTCGGGAGTTCTCTCGCGCGCCACCGTCACCCTCTCCTCGCCGTTCTTTTGAGCGAGCGCGCGCGCGCGCGCAAGTACGTATACATACAAACGACAGGCAGTATATATACGATCGGGGAATAGGCCTTTGTGACAGGCGGCGGCGGCGCGAGACCAATACACGCGGAGGGGTTGCTGCTCGCGCGCGCATATACACACACACGTAAGAGTTCTTTGTTTCTCCAAACACAGGGTGTTCATCGAATCACGGGAATGCCTAGTATTTTTCCCCGCGGGAGAAACGTAATATTTTTTTTTACCATATTATTATTATACAACAACCGTTTAGTGTGATGTTTTGTATACCGCAGCGGGTCTCTTTGTCCGTGCACAATAAACAAAAAAAAAAAAAAAATTAAAAATGTCCAGCGCGATAGGTACATCTATATATATATATATATTGGATGATTAGGTTTGTATTCGCATTTTATGAGTATTAAAAAAATTTCGATCGTATAGAATCTTTGATATGATTAATCAGGTCTTAGTAACAACATACAAATCGTGAGGGTACTACGCGATTCGTTATCGGTGATATCCAATTCGATGAGGCAGCGTATATTTTCACTGTGCATTTATTTTATTAAGAATCCCTCTATAATTTCTCGTCATTTATTTAACTTATCTTTAGGTAATCGGATGGGTTAAAAATATTTGGGTGCCATAAACTATTGTGTATACACTCATTATCAGACCCACTAGTTTTATAATATAAAATTACGTCTTTTCAATCACATCTTTTGCCAATATTCCAGAGCCACGTTCCAGTGGCTACAGAAAAATATAATGAGAAAGTAAATATGGAAATTATTTCGAATGTTTTTTAAAAAATAACTAATTTTTTCAAATTTATATTAAAACGTATTACAAATTATGATTAAATATATTATTAATAGAAAAATTACATACTACAACTACTTATAATTTATATTTTTCATAATGTTTTGATAATATTAATATTATTAAGAAGTATTTTATGAAATTAAAAAAGTCTAATTAAGTTTCATCTAACATTTAACCACAAAATCATAAGCATTTTGATATTTTAGTAAAACATAATGACTATGTAAAAATAAACACAATAATTAAAATTAAAATAGATAGGTACTTGTATACTTGGTTTTTCAACATTATATAGTAATTTAGTTTAGTAAGGCTAATAAGCAGTTAATTGACAATGCATAAATACGTAATATCATTGTTATTGAATTTAAATCAATAAATTTAATCGACCAATAAACGTATTATCTTTAATATATTTTAATTTTCGTAAAATATAGATTTAAAAAAAAAAACGATACGTAACCGAACTCCTAACTTGAGCTAACTGCAGTGATATATAAGTATACAATACTCTTTTAAAATACATTATTCTTCGTACTTTATCTCATTTTTTACCAAATAACGTAATTAATAATTATGCATCAAATTTAATCAATTCTGAAATATTTTTAGCTTTCCTTTTGTAGTTATAATATACTCAATATATTGTAAATTTAAATCATATGTTTATTATTCAATATTAAGTAAACAATAATTAAGATTCTATTGTAGTTAGTAATTATATTGATGTAATTTATCACATTACTATAAAAATTAGAAAAATACAAGAGATATAATATAGATTGAAAACACACAGTGTGTGTTTATAGACTTGTATTTGTTCTTAAACTAAGGCATAATTCAATGCATTAAATAATAATCATGAAAATCACATCATAATACATTTAATATTTAGAAAACAATAATTAAATTACTGAATTACGATTATTAAATACTATTTTGATTAGGAAAATGAGTTTAATTCACAGACGAAGAATATATTCAAATAATATTTTAATGTTATTGCAATGCAATCGGTCCACTGCCAAAACGACCTTCGCTATGCAAATAATAGTTTTATATCTCAAAAAAATTGTATGAAACAATCAGAAGGCAATTTAAACATTTCAAGGTTATCGGTTATTATTTTAATGTTTTTTTTTTTTTTTACACAGTTAACACATTTATTATTATATTAAATTGTATTGAACATTTTTTGATATCTAAAAACAAATAATTCTGTGAATAGTATTATTAAGATATAAAAACAACGGTTCAAATATATTATAGTTATAAATTCATAATTTGAGAATTAAAAATATAAAACATATGTATTAAGTATCCAAATATTTTAAGCTGATTAATGTATACACTATCAATAACATGTATATCTAATAACATAAATTGTTTACAAAAATATTAATTTAATATTTGAATCAAATTATTCTGAAACCTATGATTAATACGAATAATACATACATAGCTCTTTATATTCATATTTATTATTACACTTATTTAAATCAATATAATAATTATGTTAGTGCTACCTTCAAACGATAGTAAACTTGCTTTAAACTCAGTTACTAAATTTATATTCTTAGCAATTCTTAAATTATAAACTGTATTAAATAAAATATGAATTTAAATTTTAAATTTCAAATTTAATTAACAGTATATACTCTGTATGCAGTTATAAATGTTATAACATAATACATCATTTGTTAGTACACGTTATGACGTCATTTAGAATATAATAACAAAAAGGTGAAAGTTGGCTGACATCATATCATGAAGCGTACCGCTAGTCGCAAACTCATAACGACGAGTGGTCTTTGAAAAGCAAAATAGTCATTAAGCCAATGTAAGTGATGAAAAAAAAATTCAAATTTAATGTTATAAAAATAAGTGATATAGGAATTCAAAAAATAACAAGTTGATGTGATATTATCTAATACAAATAGAAATCATTAAAATAAATATATATTCGATTCCCCAAAGTATAATTTGTTTACTTCAGTTGATCTGAAAGAAGTGAAAAATACTGAGCAAAAATTTTAAAACTTAAAATATCAAATTTTAATAATAAAAAATAAAAACCAATCTTAAATAATTTATTTTTATTATTAGGTAACTATTTTTCAATTATACGATAGCTAATAATACTAAATCTTTTTACACTTAATATCGTATATAAAAATATTTGTTTAATGCTTTGGTAAATATTTTTATAAATAACAAACATTTTTATTTGAATATTTATTTATTTCATAAGACCGTAAGTTCAAGTTAAATAATCTTATAATTATTATGAAAAATTCATAATACATAATATTATTATACTCATACTGTACTCCCGACGTTTCAATGAAATTTCGAGTGCCAATCAAAAATATAAAATAATGATCAGTACAATAAAACATTGAATCACTTTATTTGTGCAATATACGTATATAATACAACGTACATTTCAAACGTAAATTCAGAAATATAATAATTTGTACAAATATTATGAACTTAAAAATATGAAAAATCTGGTGCCTATACAATGTAAGTCCTACATAACATACCATTATAACAAAAATAATAATAAACTCATTCCTAAGTTTTACTTAATAAGTTTTTGAAATAAATATTATGTTTAAAATGGAAAAAATTAAAATTAAAATTTTTAATGAAAATAGTTTATAAATTTGAAAACTCAACATTATTTATATTGTGCAAATAAAATTATTTTATTTAAAACTTACATTTTATCACCGTAAGTCTATGTAATTCAGATTTACAAAACAAAAAAAAAAAAAATTAATAATAATAAATAAAACCCAAAATATGTTTATTTTCTTCTTGCTAATCTAATAGAAAAATCTTAAACTATAAATTTGTATTTTATAACTTTGACGTCTTATAAATATTGTTCTATAGATTAAATGATATATTCAATTAAATATGAAATAACAACCGCTATTAAATTCATTAAAAACATATAAGTCCAATCAAATACCGAGTACTTTATAAACGAACAAAAATAATTAAATAAATAATATTACATCAAATTTAAAATGTATATTACTATTTTATTGGGTGACAAAGGAAAATCTAAATCATGGCAGGACCAAAAATATTAAAAAGAAAATAATTCTATATGGAAACAACTACTATTGTATTATTAAAATGTGTCAAAGAACATCATAAGGCATAAATAATAAAACTGAAAGTGAAATGTGTTAACAAATTCACTGCACCTAAACTATCATATCATATTGTTTTGCTGTAGTACCACATTAAAGTGGTAGTACTCGCTAAACCACAAGAGCAGCTGCAAGATGGATTCAACCGTACACGAATGTTATTGGTACTGTTCATTTCATACACAGGTTCTGTTTGGTATATATCTAAGAACGATACGGAAAAATTTTAAGATTTTTAGAATTGAACTGCATTGCTAGCGATCATCATCACTATAAACTATATGGTTAGTTACGCGTAAGTATCATCGTCGTCATCATAGTCATCATCGACATCGCAATCACAGTTGCCCGGCCCTACGTTGCCGACAAGGTATCTCGACCCCGTTTGAACGTGGCAACGATCGTGTTGCAGAGACTATTGGGGAACAAGACTGGCAACGTCGCACAGCGAGCTGCTAGGTGCTCACGGTCGTGATTTCCCCCGCAAGCACTGCTGCCTGCCGTATAGTTAAAGAGGAGGAACACGCGTATCGCCTGGGTCCAGTGGCGGGCGCGGTGACGGCGGACGGATGATTCGACAACGTCGTATCATCACTTTATACTTCGACCATAATATTTTGCTTGGTCGCGTGAATGCTCTTGGTCTACGTAGGTTTATTTGAAACTTCTTGGAGGATTAATTTACATATATATATATATATATATATGTGTGTGTGTTTATTTAATCAATGTCACAAAAAAATAAATAATATTAAATTTTACATTGAAAAATTGTATATTATCGTTTTAGAATAGAATATGTATCAACATTTATATAGCCAATGAATAATTGTGAATATTATAAAGCCAATATTATCTACATCAAATACTATAAATAAACAAATAAACAAAATACATTTTGTTCTTGTCGATGAAAAACTAACGAAAAGCAGTTTTTAAAAACAGCGGTAAGATTTAGGCAACTCAAATATATAAAATACAATTATAAAATTATGCAAGGTATATCCGAAAATTATGTTATGGGCATATAAAAAAATTAAAATTAAAAATACGCAGACATAAAATTTCTTAAGAGTATTTAATTATTTGCTTCATTTATTTTAAGTATTATATACTGACATAATATGCAAGAGGATATTTATTTTGTTTTTATACAGATATAGTTAATATAATATTTAAAACAATATTATGTGTGACCAATATACTACACTAAATTATTGAATACTTAGAATTCAGGGATTGTGTCCAAACATTATATTAATATTTAATATTGAAATTTAACTTTTATTAGTGATGACTGACGTTTGACTAATTGATTATACTATGTAAAAGTGGGGCCTAAGTTAACCGTCAATTAAAGAAGTTCCTCTATTTTTAAATAGAGGAATCTTCTTTATTTTCTAAATTGGTTTAAATTCATAAAATCATATTATCTTACAAAGAATACAAAATTCATTAAATAGTATCGTTAATATTATTATTGAATACGATTACTTTTACAATTAACTAAGACAGATTTTACTTATTTTCTTCTTTAAATTAAGTATAAAATTGGCTTAAAATTGATCAGGTTCTCAGGATAAATAAAAGTTTCTTAAGGTTATTGCTTTTATATTGTTGTCCCTCTACTCAAACTGGTTTTATTTGTGTTATTATTGTATAAATGCCCTTGCATACCTAGTGAATGTGGTCTCCGGCCCTCTTGAACCTTGTTTTGGATCAGACCACAAAACAAATTTATCTAGACGATATTATTGGTCTATCTTATTGTAAAATCGATCTAATAAAAATCAGCACGAATTCAAACATTATTTCGAATAATTATCAATATAATAGTCGGTTTAAGACATAAACCATCCAATAAAATATTCTGATTACAAAAAGGGTTGATAAATCGATAAAACTCATGTATACGTAACAAAGTTTTAGGAGAAATAATTGTCTTCTGTGAAATAGTGCACTCGTTATAATGATCTTACCTAAAGCACATAATAACGTACACGAGAGGTTGAATGGAAAACGCATTAATTATATAATTACGAAAGAATATCTGAAAATTTATACCATGTATCTGCAACCACCGTAAGTCTCGAAAAACTTTGTGTCATTTTAAAAGCTAACAAGTCCCATAATGGCCGCACGTTGAACATTATCTAAGTTTAGTTTCTAACAAATATACTATGTTTCTATGTTATAGATATATTTTTATACTTTTAATAACCACGCGTTTAGCAAAAAATAAAAAAAAAAAATAATATAACAAATAAACTAACAATAATAGTGAACATTTAAAAATTATCACATATAGTTTACAACAAACATATTATATAAAACACATTACCATGATAGGTAATGATTTATATAAAGACTTAAATAATTAATGATAGCAATATGTCGAGCTTAATATGTATATAATATGAAAAGAATCAATCACAAACTTATGACAATTAAAATTATTTTCAATGTTACAATCCCCATTATAATACTTAAAGATAAACTATTATTTATTAACTTTTAATTTTATAGTAAAATGGCTTTACACACTTTAAATATAATCAATTAAGTTTCAAGAAATCATGTAAGTACATTACAAGATTTAACTTAGTAAAATATCTACAACTTTACAGTTATTTAATTAAAGTATTTGAACTGATTATAAAAAATTGAAATTATATTAGTGTTCAATATTTTACATCATTAAATCATTTTAAGAATATAATAGTTATATTAAAACTGTAAGCAATAGTTATGGATATTTGGCTAATTATTATTATTATTATTTTTTTTTTTTTGTATTTTTGTATATATTTTAAACATGCGCATTTAATGTCTAGTTTAAAATATAGATAATTTGATAGCGAAGAAAATAAAATTAATATAAACATTATTAAGTACATAATAGCATTAATAGTATTATAGTTAGGTGAGTAATATTTATAAGATTATGTAATATAATATATAGTTATATATATATTGGAGTATAAAGTATTTAAAACCTGATTTATGTATCAATCACTTAAATTTCGTATAAAAACAATTACTGTTTCTAGGAATAAGTAATAATTTTATTTGCGTATTTAATACATATACTAATAATTGATGTATTATATATCTAGTTGATTTTGTTCAATTGTAGATCCAATAAATATATTTTTGTATTAATAAATTTTAATATTCAATTTCTTTACTATAACTGACTAACAGTATCAATATTATTAATTAATACGTAATTAATTAAGTTTTTCAATTAATTATTTTATTTTATTCGATTTTATGATAAGTAAAAAAAATTGTTAAATATATTATACCAATATTTCACACAGGTCTACATAAATCAATATTAAATAAATTCTTACAAAAAATTTACAAATGGTTCTATAACGTTTCACTAATGATTCAACTTTAATGGTTTTGAGAAAATGTGTTAATTGTCATTTAAAAATGTCTTTAAAACTCACATTAGGTACAAAACAAAGGGACTTATGTTTTAACTATAATTTCATACATTTTAATGTCAGTATGTCAAGTATAAGAAAATTAATCATAAGAAAAAATTAATAGGTCAAATTAACTTTATATTGGAATTTAATCAAAATATAAATACCTTCAACTAATTGTTAAAATAAAAAAAACAAGTAGAATTTCTTTTATTGTTTATGTTAACGGAAACAAATTTAAACTTGTTTATTTGTAAAACAGTTAATAGAATGCAAATATATATTTGCTTCCGGACCCTGGTCATTATACTTTAAAATTCAAAGCTTATAATTAGTTCACTATTAAGGCATTATACGGTGTCAGATAGTGTAAAATATAAGCCCATCAACAAAATAACTTTTTTTAAATGACTAAATATTATAAAATGTTGTGCATGTCAATAAATATGTGTATTATAAAATAAGCACTCTATTTGGTTGTATTGTTATTTTTAAGCAACACATTTTTTTTTTTTTTATTTAATAATGTACAGTTGCAAAATGTGTATTGTCTCTATCGACTAGAATATTATTTTTTTAGTAACTATAACAATTATTATTTTTATTTTTTTATTTTATTTTTTTATTAATCTAACCACTATTTAGCTATAAATTACTATACAACACACGAAATACAGAGAAAAAAGTATATTATAGAGCACTAACACAAGTCAATTAAATCAAATTTTTACGGAAATGAATAATTTTATAACTCAAAAAATGATACCATCTAGTCAAGAATTATTATTATTCAATTTTAAAAATATAATTTCACTTATCTAGGTATATAACTAATATACGGTGAACACGTATACGAATACATCATTTCAGCGCATTTAAGGTGATTTAAAATTTTAAGATTTTAAACTATAATATAAGTATGAAAATAAATTTGACAAAATGTAGAGATCAAAATACTAAACTGAAAGTTGGAAATGTATTGGTTTCCTACTTTTTATTTTAATATAATTATTATCTGTTTTTTAACCCTTTACCGCCTAACCATCGTTGTTACATAGGTACCTCTCGTCCACGCCCTTCATCCTAACGCAAGTTTTCTGGTCTTTGAATATTTATGTACACTATATGTACGGTATGCAAATGTTTGTAAAATGTAGGGACGCGCATTGTGCAAATATATACACCACAACGGGCTGTTGGCAACAGCAGCGTTGGCTGACATACAAAACATCGTCGCGGGACGAGGCAGGCAAAGAAGAAGACACGCAGGACGAACATTCAAGTGGTCTCACAGGCGACAGGAGCTGTCTTCTTTAAATTTCCATATTTATTATTAAATAATTTATACATACGCGTATACAAAGTATAAATGCGTATGCGTGCGTGCGTGCGAGCGTGCTTGTGTGTGTGTGAGCGAGTACCTACAAGAGAAAGAGGTGTTTTATTCATTGACTTTACGACAGACGAGATTAAGCGAGGGCGTGTACCTACATTTACAAAATTGGTGCTCGAAAACATCGTGTACAATTTAGTTATCAATTCAGTCTGCCATAGATAATATAATAAGAGGTAGCAATGGGTTCAACAAAAAACGAGAGAAACGACGAGAGAACCTAGTGGTGGTTTGGCGATATCGGAGGGGAGGGGTGAGACCGATTGCCGAAAGACATGCCTCCTATATTACCTGCTTAAAGTAGGTACATTATTATAATAAATATATATTGCAACTTCTGTTAATCTGGCATAAAAAATGTATTGGATTTTATAAGGGCATATTGAAGTAAACCAACACAGTTTATGTTATGTTTAATTATATATACTCCGATTATTCCGATTGGATTTTTAGAGTATTAAACGATGGCCCTATTGTGTGCAAAATTAAAAAATGTTCTTAACATTTAGAATGCTTCAGACAAAACTTTACTCATTCAAAGAAATATATTATTTCTTAAAATATGTTTTTAGATAACAATAATCTATTCTTCAGAAAGTTAATATAAAATAGGTATTTTTGTATTATATTGTACATACAACATTGATGCAAAATAAATCTATTTTTAGATGGTAAAAGTCTATTAATGGTCATTTATGCACTCACACCGAGTATGAAAGACTCCTCACCTCATTATTAATTCATCGAGCTTTCACGAAACCACTTTCTACTGTACGAGAAAAAAATCATCTTCAGTCTCCTTGGTCGGCTATATACAAAAAGGGATGTAAAGAGGATTATTAACGAACCATACGGGACTATGAGCGGAAAGGGTTTGCATTTACACAACAAATAGAAAGTCTCTCTCTATATCAAGGTTATTTTGAAAAATGCTAGCGTTAAAAATTTGCATCAGTTAAAAAAGGGGTCAGTCATGATGTCGGATGTGTTTATCTCAAAAGAAAACGATAGTGAAAATAGAATTTATTAATCATTAGTTTATAACAAATTATTTATACTTAATATTTTAAACATCACTATTTAATATCTACAAGTAAAATAATTATTTATTTTGTATTTTTTTTTACATTGTACAATGTGTTTAAAAATCATTTTATCTGTGTTAAAAAGGTAGGTCAATTGTTATTCTTTAGCTATATATATTTGCGTAACTGTGTAAAGCTTAATGTTAGCCAATTGTTTAGTTTCAAGGTGACAAATTCATTTATAAAATGCATCATGGTTCAAAACTTGTATACATTTAGAAACAGATATTTATTTTCATTTCCTCGTAAGTAATTTATAATTCAATTTTTCATGTCTTACATTTTTTGATAAAATGTTTAAACTAAATTATCACAAAAAAAAAAAAAAAAAAAAAAACCAACAATAATAAACCGATGCTTTATTATAATATAAAATCCATAGAACATCAATCATACTTATTTTATGTTTTAAATAACATTTAGAAAAGAAAGAAGTGTAATACATCAATAGGGAAATAATCATAACATTGTAATATTCAAATTCAAAGTTTTTATAATAATGCTAGGAAAATATTTTTTACAAACAAAAAGCCTAATATAGACAGGCATTTTCGATCAACTTTCTTTGCTTTCATATAACAATTAAGTTTATTGTGAAATATGTTTCATAGATGTGTTAACCCACAAACGTATTAGTATATCCTATAACGATAATTATTGGAATCCCAGTCTATTACTCATACTATTTCGCATATATAATAAATTGTAACAAGAATTAGTCAAGACTTGATAGTATAGTATGTATAACTTTATTTTGTTTATTATTAGCTACATATTTTTTATTCAGATGTTTTTAGTATGACCTGACATATGTTTTATAGTTATTATTTAAGAATAAATATGTTTATATGTTCAATGTCTAAAAATTAAATTAAAAACTTAAAATGTAATATGTAATTAAATGTTATCAATAATATCACCGTTCAAATTTAATTTATTAAATCAATAAAAATGCATAACGATTAGGGACACTATTGTTGGAAGGCTATAAAACTTTTTTTTAAATAAATATATATATATATATTTATAAAACTGTAACTAAATGGCTTATCGGTAACAGTCTAACATTGTAATTTGACCTCGTCTACACTTGATAATGAACTCAAAATTACCTAAGCTTGTTTTGATAAACATAATAAGCATTAATGTCTTAATGTTGATTTCCGGAATGTGTTAACGTCTGGTCAGAATTTTGATTATGGTTTTAATAAAGAGGTACTACAAACATTTTATATAAATTCATAATATGCAGTCGTCGAATCGTAAGAAACTATTATTAAGTTAAAATAGGATAGCTGATTATCTATAAGTTATATTGTAATGAATAATACCTAATACATTTTAGGTTTAAATAACGTTTAGATTTTGAGTAAAACCATAAAGTATATTTGTAAAAATTAACAATAATATATGTGTTTTTTTTTTTTAATTTTGGTGCAGTAAAGTATTTAAAAATTTTGAAAAATGTTTAACATTGATGGTAGTTTTTGGTAGCAAATCGTAAATAGTTAGATTTTTAGGAGAGGGAATAAAAATTAAATGCATAATTTCCAATACTTAAGTTATTTTTACTAAACGTATTTAAAAATAACAAAAATAAATTACCATGTAAAGATTTAAAATTATCACCGATGATTTAACATAATTAAAAAATAAATGCATAATTTATTTGTATAGTATATCAGTAATTATTATAAAATAAGCCAATATAATACTTGGTAAGTAGCTAAATAAACCATGATTATTTATTACGTATATTAGACATTTAAATGTAATTAATATGATGATGTAAAAAAAAAATAGTATGAATGTATTAAAAATAAAAAGTAATAAAAATAGTATAATATAATATAATATTTATTTATTTAATTTTTATTTGCACTTTGCATATTCATAAATAGTCTTATAGTACCAATAATTATTCAGTACATAATATTATTGATTAAATTTATCATTATATTATTAATTTTTCTAGTGTTTTTGTAAGTTGCAACACGAATCTATTTGAAATATATTTTTTCTGGTATAATTTTACACTCAATGTCACTGTAGTCAAGGATTTCATTAAGTAAAATAAATACAATTTAATTTATTTATAGCATTATTATTATTTTGTTTTTTCTCAAAACTTAATTTAAATATTACAGTTCTGTTTTTTTTTTTTTTTTTTTTTAATATTTACAAAATTAGATTCCTTATAAAATAGTATGGCAACTATTGCATCAGCGAATAGATGAGTTTATAATATTCAATTATATCTATTTATTTATGAATGAATATATTAAGTAAAATTATTTAGCTTACCATACGTACTTTTTTAAATAAAACATTAGTAAGTATGTAATCTATACAATTTTTCTTACGTATACATTCAAATTTTCTTATATAATATTACTATTTAAAAATCTAATAATTATGGGAGTTACAGATATAAATTGTAAATATATTTATTTTTAATATGAATAAGTAACCCATATCGCCATATCGTTATATTTAATACAAAGAATAAATCAATTTTTTGAAGTTTTTGGCTTCTTAAGCAATATAATTCATACAATTCTTAGATACATTAATATGCACTTTATATATCAAATACCTAACTAAGAACTTTCAGAATTTAATATATCAATTTTTTTTTCTTTATTAAATCAATAGGTACCCAAGGTTTTTTTCCGTACATTATATACTTTCCTTGTGCATAATAAAACGATTCTTTACGATTAAAAACAAAACCGATTCCAGCAACTTTGGCAACCATCTAAACAGTGTAAAAAAGATCGTTGGAGTTAGGACACTCTCGTTCATGCCTTATCCATTCTATAATAAGCTTCAACAACTGCTACTATCATCATTCACTATTGCAACTGATGAATACGTGATTTACATTAGAAATAATAATTCATATAATAACTATTACATTATTATAATATTGGAAGCCGATGCGCATATATACTGATGAGCAAAATAAATATATTTGTAAGGAATAATATCAAAGATTTATAATAGTTACAGTACTTGTGTAGTTATGCATATAGATTGTAGACATATAATAGCTATAATAGTCGTGTTGAATATCAAGTAAAATTGAATATTGCTATAATAACTAAAACTTTTAAACGATATTTAGACAGCATCACTTTATTGGTACCATAGGTAAATGATAAACTTACATGCTAAAGTCAATAAGTACACAATAGCTAAAAATAGCGAACCAAATTAAGATTTACACTTAACTGTTTAAATATTTGTTCTTTAACAAATAAAAACGAACATTTTACAATAGTTAAGGAAAATTTAATTTTGTTTAATTTGGTTTCATGAGGATAAAAGTTATTTTTTTAATCTTCTACTACACGTTGATAAATATAAGGAATAAATAAAAATCATGCAAATTACAGTATAGTACAAAAACACATTTGTTTATTTTACTTGTGATTATAATAATTGAAAATTAAAAATCATAATATTAAACATTTTAATATTATTAAGACCTAAGTTATTACAATGACAAAAATAATCAATTACCTACACTGACTACACTAATCTTGTATACATACATTATAAAACTATAAAATATTTGTTTTATAATATTTACTTTTACTTAACACTTTGAAATGTAACAATTAATCATAAGCATAGCTGATTTACAAATAATAATATGTATAGCAGTAACGTGCTATTACTACACGTCTAGTTAAAAAAATATATAATTTCAATAGTCTGTTAAACTCTAAGTATTATTTATTTATTCATTTTTTTTTTTTTTGTTTTGTTTAAATATTTTTAGAAATAAACGTACTACTTATCTTAAAAATTACCTATATATTACATTTAATATTTAATTTTTAGCGGGATTTTTATTTATCTAATGTAAACACGCAAATTATATATGTCATAAAAAACTAATTTAATTGATATTGCTTATTACGTATTTTATATTATTTATTAATAAAATTAACAAAATTGCTCAGTTTAGAAGTAAGGAAACCTATTATGAGTTTCAAACTGTTTAATAAAAATAATTAAGAGAAAAAATGATAAAAAAAAAAAAAAAAAACAATACACGATAAATGATGATTGATCGTGTTGACATTATACCTATGACGATATATAAGTAGTTACTTGAATAAAACATTAATTAATTGTTTTTAAAAATGTTTAACATAAACAAATTCGTTAGAAATATAATATAAATAACAAATTGAATCATTTGACTGGTGCCTATAATATATAAGATAATACAATTATTCTATCAAAAATATATTCAATATATGCCAACAAAAACTGAATACCTCATTTGAAACATATACAAGTAAGTAGCCGTAAAGAAAAAAGAAAAATCACACAGAAAATAAGAATCATAATTCACGATCTAGGTGGATGAGTGCCAAACGCGCGTTGCCGACGATTTATAACACGACCGGCCGCCAGGGCCAAGGCACGCGCCAACACAGTAGCAGCCTGCTGCCCAGTCGACCGCTTGTTTTTTTTTTATTATTATTATTCGCGCGGAGCACTGCTGACCCGTTTGCCGCAAATGCGCGCGCATTGTACGTTTGAATACAATCGGATGACCACAAGGCCAAAACTGCATATCATACAAGCGATAGTAAAAAGAAGAACATAATATACAGAGTAATACTAATGCATCTACATTTTATTAAGTAGGTCGTGTTATCTATAAAATGATATATTTTTATTTTTTTATCAACGTGCACGGAACTGATTAAAAAACGCATCGTATGTAGCTGTGATCAATATACACCATGTACGTTCGCTTGAGGAAGGTCAAGGTTTAAACTTAGGAAGGGGAATACTAAATCCCAACGTTGTAGTTGTTATTATAACTGTAACATGTGAAGTGTTCAGCGTCGTTTTAAATTGTACGCATATATTAAAATATATGCATATAAAACGTCATGTTTTTACGAGTAATTAACTTTAGCGACAAACCTATAATACGGCATTCAGGTATGTTTTTCTTAATCGACATTTCTATTGTATTTTATTATTCTAACATAATTGGGATGATTCTTGCTAAATAGTAAATGTAAATACGATTTCAATAATTTGTAGAAAACACCATCCGTACAGAAAATGTGTTTTATTTGAAGATGATAGCCGTTGAGGTATTAAGGTGGTACACATTATTAGACTAAAATAAGAAGCATATATTATCATACATTCTTAAAGATACAAGAATTTACTAATTCCAAAACGATTTAACGATGTTTATTCAGATTCAATACATTTATTACACATTCATACACACGTGTGTATTAAACTTGTAAAAGTTTTTAGTTTTTTGTTAATTGTTGAAATTAGTTATTAGATAAACATAATTCTCTGAAATAATATACTAGAAGTAATTTAAAATGTATGCAACTAGTAAGAATTAACTGTTTTTTGTTAAAATAAATTGAATACCTACAATACTATAATAATTTACAAATAAGGATGATTTACGAGAACGAATACAAAAAATTAATACAATTTATATATATTTTATTTCATAATATACTATAGATATGATATAAGTAATGACGAATGAAAGCAAAAGCTACAAATATTTTGCATACACTAAATTTTAGTCTATCGATAAGTAGAACCTATTTTATTAGGTCTAAAAATCTATTTTTTTTTTTTTTTAATTGAGCTAGAAGATATACATAGAAAAAAAATATAATATGATAAGATGAATTATTATTCAATAAATACAGTTAAAACTTTAACTAATTTTTAATATTATTCGAAATTTCTTTGGCATATATTAATATTTTTCATATACTTTCATTATATTTTAAGGCTATAAACTTAGAAAGTTTTGTGTAGGTAGAAAATATGAAATAAATATCATATGCGTCATAATCTCTCAGTTTATATTGATTTGAAATGATGACCTGACATTATGGTACTATAGGTACATGGAGACACCAGCACATCGCTATGTAATTATAATATTTTTGAATTTGACATTTTTCCAAAATAATTAAAAAATAACATTTTTATAGTTACTTTAATTGAAAAAAAATTTATTGTGGCCATTATAGGTAAAAGCGTCAACTATAATAGGTCACAAATAATTTAACATTAAATTTGACAATAAGTCAATAATTTGCATTTACAGGTAATCGTGTGATCACGTTTTGACGACTATTTATACAATTTATCAGGACTAATACATACCTGCTTGATTTTAATGTTATAAATACAATATGACTTAATTTATATCTTATCATGCAAATAAAACCTAAATTGGACGATCCATTTTTTCTTATATACTCGCGAAACTAATCAAACTTTGTTTTGTACACGGAATTTCCCAATCATATTAAGTCATTTCATAAATTGATACAATATTGCGTTATCTCAGTAAAAATTAATGAAAGAAATTTAAATTTAAAAATCAATTATTTCTGTCATCCACATTGTATAACATGAGTATTTATCATATTATACACACAAGCATCTAAAACGCTTTACAACACCATCAACAAGACCACTCCCTATAGGTCCATTTTATTTTTATTTTTGAAGGGTGTTAGTTTGGCCAAACTTTTTGCACGATAAACTTGCGGTGTTTTGTGGAAACAGAGGAAAAATCGATTCCTCTGACAATAAAAATGTTATCTGAACAATCCTCTTTTCCCGCGTTGGTCGCTCTACCATCATAATTACTGTGCACAACCATTCGATCGGGGTTATAAAAATATGTATAATACCTGGTCTATTTTATGGACGCTATAAAATTAAAACCGTCAACAAGAGTAGATGGTCTGTTTTCGAATACATTTTCAGAATTTACTACCGCCAAAAAGCGAATCTCTATATAGTATAAATGCCTTGCTTAATGTTTGCACATCCATAAAAAAAGCTCAACAACCACACCCGGATATCATTTATTTTTTTTAATGTTTTCGTAATCGGATTTTTATTTAACAAAAACTATTCACTTGAAACTTGTTAAATATAAAATACTTCCCAAATCAAACAAATTATAGTAGAAAAAAATTTATTTGTTTAAACTAATTAATTTTTAACTGAGTGTCTAATGTAATGGCGAATTAAAGAACAAACTTTCTTTTTAGTATTCAAAACTCATAAACTATCTAAATATTATGACAATATAATACAAAAATATTAAAAATATTATATTCACGTGAAAATGACATATATTTTTTGAAATTACAAATAAATATTATAAATACCTAAACTTATTTCAAAAACAGTTAAATAAATAAATAAATAAATGGTATTACAAATTAAAGTTATTTTTTATGTATATGTATACAAGTAAATATTCTAATTATATAATAATTTCATAACCTATAAAATCGCTAATGTTTTGATTACGAGATAACTAGAAATTAAGAAGAAGGTATAACGAAACCATAAATCATGTAATTTTTAGTAAAATTGGTTGTTATTTATTATAATAATTAAATTATAAGTACTTATTTCCTTAATTATTTATTGCCAATGAGAAAATAAAACTATATATGTATATATAATATTATTGATTATGAATTCTAGTATTTATTATCAATGATAATACTGAAATAAATATATTAATTTGAATTTATGAATGTTAATATATTTATAATCACTTTTAATTTGCCAAAAAAATAAGAATACCGGTACATTGAAAAACGAACTACGAGATTTTTATTTCTGGTACTTTTCCAAAAGATTTTAATTTTAAACTAATAACAATATTAAAATAAATTAAAGACTCAGAAATGTATTTAATACGAATATTAAAAACCAATAAATTCACGTGAGTGAAAAATTATAATCAGATCAATCAAACAAATTATGAAAAATGTCTATATTTTTTAATAATAGGTATACTTATTTATAATCAAATTGAATTAAATAATTATAATACAAACCATATAACTCATATATCGATAAAAGTAATGAGTTTTCTTTTTCTACTAAAATTATTATATATAAATTAACTAATGTTTATTTTTAGGTGTTTTTTAAAGATACTAACTCAAAGGTTTACTAATATTTACCAGCAAATTAAACATTAAATATAAGATATTTGTATAGAAAACGAAATTCAAAATCAAAATATATTTTCTATTAAATACTAATTTGAGTAATGTGTAACTACTTGTTATATACAGTCGTCAGCCATACATTTATACATTTTTATATTTTAATCATCTGTAAAAGAACGATCGTTTTAATCGTGGATTACTTATCATTTATCTTATAATTTGTTTAAAAAACATTGGAATATTTGTTTTTTAATAGGCCATTGATAAACGAAAAATTGCACCAAATTTTATTCCTCTAATAATAGTAGTAGGACAACACATACTGATATTATTTGTTATTTATGAAAGGTTGATCGAACAATACAAAAATCTCAATACTTTTATAATCACCACGGGGTTCATCATATCTGAAGACCAATGACCCCGTTTGATTGTACCTCTACTTTTTTCATGCCAGTATAATAGTTATGGTTTTAGCGAAAGTCATTTCCTTCAATTTTTTCCACCAAACTAAAAATGTACCCGCTTCTTATTGAAGATTAAAATGTTTTATGTATTAACTAATGTACTTAATGTACTATACTTGTTAATTATGTACTTAATGTACCAACTTAATTAATAGTTATTTATAATTTAACGTTTATTTTTAAAAGTTGCCTATTTTTAATTATTAATAATATATTAAATAATCTAAAATAATATCTATTATCTATATATACATAAATAATATGATGTAGGTAACTGTATTACCATATTATTTTATATAACATCAAAAATGTATAAAACTATTATAAACCATTAAACCATAGCATACTTTTAATATATAATAAAATGTGTGTATTATATTACCTAACACGGTTGATATATTACGTATTATAGTTTAAAAATATCTTACTTTATAACTATTAATAACTTAAAAAAGACCTATAGTAGCTAACTGTAACAATTTCAATATAATTATCATAGTAAAAATCATAGATTTTTTTAATTTACTGAATGTTTAAATAAATATTATACATCTAAACTAATTCAATCTATTCCCTACTCATTCGAATCGTTTTTTGATAATGTATCGTATAATTATAAACGCGAGGTAGTTAAAGCCAAAAATAACAATGATGATATAGAAAAACAGAAAGAGATAGGTGTACAGAAAAAGAAGATGGTATGTTCATAACAACCGAGAGTATTTGGCCCTTTGCCTCTTGAAATGAGCAATAAATAGTTTATAGCTTATGACCGACTTCAGATATAGTTTAAATTCGTTGTATCATAATTTGCTTATTATTTATCGAGGATAGTGAAAATACGAATGTCTTACCTGTTTTTCTCCAGCTCATTATGAGTTGTTCTGAAACAAAAACAAACAATAAATTAATTAATAAATATAAAACAAGTACTTCGAAATGTACATAATGTTTTCCCTTTAATTTTTGTAAAAACATCATTGTTTGGCTTTAAGCCAAAACCTCAATATGACAAGCTCAATAACTGGGCCACATGCATATATGGTTATTTAAAAATGTAATGCATGCAAAAATAATATACTCGTATGTTACATAGGTAACATATACAGAGTTAATCAAATATAAAAATACCTACAAAAATATTAGGATTAAAAAAATTGATTAAATCCTTTGTAACAATGTAAAATGTTTAAATAATCTATGATGAGTGCAATTTAATAATATAATATAAAGATTACAAGATGATCAATGAACAATAAACAATGAAACAATAATTATCTTTGCCATGATAAATCATCGTATTCAAATAAATACGAGTAATAAACAGTATTGAGTGAACACTAAACCTTATAACTAGTTAACTATCGTTAACTATATTATTTAATAATCATAGATAAAATTCAAAGAACTCTTATGGGTGTTAATATTTATAAGAGTAACTAAAACAGTAAAATTGAAAAAAAAATATAAATAAGTATACGAGTATAACTTTACTACAAAATGTTAAAATTAATAATCAATCAATACGCTTTTAAATTTTAATCTAAGATAATCATTTTTTTAATCATAAAATTTACAATTAAATGTAAAATAAGAATAATTAAAACTGAATTTGAAATTAAATTGTTCTTTTTTTATATAATTTTTAATTGCAAAATCTACTGATTAAATTAATCCTATTTCTCTATGAATAGGGCAATAACAAGTTTTTGGACCAATAACAATGCTCTAACCAATAATGTTTTTATAGTAACATACTATATTAAAAATTATTCTCACAAATTGTTTTTTCAAATACATAGAATTTCATCACGAAAATTTTGAAAATAATAGAGTGAATTTTCTATAATAGCCTATAAATATCAATCATTAAAATGTATAGTTAAAAACTATTCCTTAAAATGTAAAAATCATAGGTAAATTTCTTCCCTATAATTTTCTAATATATATATTATAAATAAATATTAGATTATAATTTAATAATAAAATATATTTTATGATAATATTTTATAATGTTAATACATTTATAAATTATAATACGTATTTATAGAATTTATAAATATTTGAATCTAACTTTGAAAACAATTTTTTTTGTATTCTGCAATAATAATTAACTTTTATTTAAAATAAATCCAATAAATGCAAGTACCTAGGTGCATATAAATAGTCTTAATCAAGAGTTTAAATCAAAATAACTCAAAAAATAAATCATTCATACCAAACGTCGAGCAAAATATATCTACCGACTACTTTATAAAAACAAGTTTTTACCGATTATTGATATTACTGTGGGTATACATATTTATATTCTACGCCTATACTGAATTATTCTTAATACGTGATTAAGGGTTTTAGCCTTTAGATGATAGGGTAGTAAAGTTTTCATACTGAAAAAACCCCTAGTAAAACGATTGGCCGCTAACAATTGAAACTGACAAAGAGGTCAAGGACAATAAAGTATTTTATCATATTTTTTTATAGAATTATAGAATATTATATAACAGCTCCAAGTCAATATTTTATTCAATATTTATAGCATGAAGTACATAAAGTAGTTACCCACTATCATTTATTTAAAAGAATAACTTAGAATATAAAAAAAAAAAATCAACTGTTTTATACATTACTGCAATTTAATATCAAAATAAAGAAAAAGTTTTTTATAAAAACTTCAATTATTTCAATAGGTAGAAACTTTTTTTTTCCAGTTGTAATTAAAAATAAAATACCTACTACTGAATATAAACTTTTAATATAATTAAAAAAAATCTTTAATGAATACATTATCAGATGTCATCCTATCATCATTATACAATATTCATACATATTATTATATAAAGGAAAAAACCTGATAAAATATTTTATCCTGTGCCACAAAGGGTTTGAAAAACCAGTGAATACACTCCCTCAGTCGTATCAGCGAAGTGTAAACACCATAGAGTGCACGTATACGTGGTAGCAATTTCCTCCCGGAAGCCTTTGTCTCGTGTAAGTTGGCAACTACAAGGGATGCTTTAGGGTAAGGATGAAAAAGATAAAAAGTAGTAGATCTTCATAATTACGAAGAAAAGTTTAGTAGAATGAGATGGTAGAGCAAGAAGGAAAAACACAAACATCAGTTTTAAAAGAAAATGTGTTAGTGTCATATTATTATACTTGGGATTTTTTTCAAAAATATCCTCTTCTTTTTAAACTAAGAAAGAAAACTAAAATTAGTTTCAACCATTAAAATAATTAAACAGAGAAATTAAGTTAATGGACTAAAAACTTAGAGTAAAAAGTTTACATTTGGCAATAATTCTTTATCTCATTTGATGATAGTAAATCAGTAAAAAATTAAGCAGACACGATCGCACGAACAAAAAATATATACTTTAATCTCATACTCCTAGACTAAATACATAATTTTTTTGTTTTTAAATAAATATAATTATAAATTTCACACAAACTAATAAAGTCTTGTTTATCAACATTAAAATTGTATACATGAATAATAATTTAAAACGCCTAGCTAATTAAATACACAAATTTTAATTCATTTTCAATAGGGAAACTTAACTAAAAATTATATAAATTCAAGACTCAGAACATAATTTAAAATATTTAAATATTATTGATGGAAATAAATTAATAACATGTTAATAAACTTTATAATTAACTTATATTATCTAATATTTACAGAGTATATATTTAAATTCAAAAAAAAGAAAATATAAAAACTTTATTAATTTATTAATAATTGTTTTTATTTTGATTAAAAGCATTTTAATATTAGAAAGTAATAAAAACTGCAGTGTTATTGACTTAAATATTAAAATTTTTTTTTTGATGGTTCTATTTCACGTTCTATATTTAAACCTACCTACTATTCAGGAAAGATAATATTATCTCGGTCAGATTTACTGTATAGCCCTTTAACGAATAAAATTAATTATTTATACGATTGATACGACATTATATTATGTTATCATCATAATATTATGATTTAATAATAATTAATTTCAACAAAAATAACAATAAGAACGATGTATACATATTATTTTTGTCGAAACAATTCCCACACATAGATACACATACACACATACAACTACTATTAACAGTATTCGTATATTCGTATGTTATTAGATTGGATCATCCAAATAAATATAGGTAAGTATACAATAGTTTGGTAGAGTGGGTGATCACTAAATTAAATTATAGAAAACGATAAAATTAAAGTATTAAAAATGTGACTTTGTGTTAGGAGCTTAAGTATAATTCTCGTGGTTTTGTAGTTTATCACAGTAGTATTCTCTCTAACTGCAGTATAGGTACTAAAGTATTCGATAAATGACCTATCGTAGTTGTTATTTGCGCTCTTTATACAATTAAAAGTATAATTTTATGTTGAGAACCTAATAAATATGCATGTTGTATGTACCTAAACAACATTAAATTTATCAAGTCTTTTTACTGCCACAGTTGTTTACTTTTTATAAAATTAAAGAAATAAACAAAAATCCACAGCAATTTGAATTATCTTTTGATCCACTTGGAATAAATATATTATTAAATAATTAAAATATGTTCAGTAGGTATCAAATACAAATATATATATATATTATACATAACGTACACACACGGAGTGCACGTGCGACTCGTGAGGTTTTCATCAACAATAACTATAACTACAGCGGTAGACCATAAGCCTAAGTTACGTATTCCACAAGAACCGTTCAGCGGCAGTTGTGTTGTCGGCAAGGGAAGAGGGGCAGAATCGGTGGCGTTGTCACCCAGGCGAGCACGCGGGCTCTATTAACCTTGACATTTAAAAGGTCACGTCGCGACTTTTTCTACCCGTTTAGCCACTGTGTTCGGCAATATCCTATACCTAACCTCCGCGTATAATAATATGCTGACTGACATATATATTTCCTTTATGTTTTCTTAAATACCGTTTTCGTACACATTTTTTTTTTTTTTTTTTTTTGAACATTAAAACAATACACCGTTCGAAATGCCCAGGGATTTTCAATCCACGTTTTGAAAGGCACGATAGCAACACAAAAAGCGACTACTTACCGGCTTCCCTGCGACTTCTTAGTCTTTGGCCTCTTCGAAGACCCTTTGAGATCGATCGTGATCGGCATCGGTGAAGCATATCCGTGTTCCGCTTCTGCAAAAAATACGACGGTATTTACGCGGTCGGTGGCGGCGGCAACGGCTCCGTCGGTCGCGACTGCGGTGTCGGCAAACGGTGGCGGGGGGTACGGTGGCGACGCGGTAAACTTACCTCTTTCGCGCCTTTCCAGGTACTCGGCAGCTTGTAATAAAGCAGCGATACTCATATTCGATGGCTGGACGAGTAAGTTTGCAATCGACACACGTGTACCTACGCCCACGCACACTGCACGACGATCGTTCAAATGTAATTTTATAATATAATGTGATACCTTCCTCTTGGGAAACACGCGTTTCTACCTATACGGTATGCGTGTTCGTAGAACGGATTTATCGTGACGATAGATTTTATCGAGGACTTTATTCGTCCCGGATTCGCGTAGGTAGGTTATAAGTAGGCAGCTAGGTATGTAGGTATATTGCGACGGTGTACAGGCGGAGGTCGCACTCGCCGTGGATGTTTTATCTACAGCCGGCGGTAGATATTATTCTATACTTATTATTGATTTGGCAATATTATGACGATATCCAGGTATGTCGATCGAATTGCGATCGCGTAACTCGGGTGCCGAAATCTGTACTTGTTGTCAGTATTGTGGATACGATGCGAATCAATATTTCGCTGGCCAATAATTCGAAACCGGACGGGAACTTGTGTTGTTATATTCTTCCAGTGTCCCCCGGGGACGAGATGATACCAACACTAGATCGCGGACGCACGTGACGACATGTACATACACACACAAACACACACGAACACACACACACACACACACACGAACACACAAGCGAACTCCACGGAGACGCGGGCCACTGAACGGTCGCGCGAGGGTAGAATGCGGCGCAGAGATGTAGTATTATACGCACAACACTGCGATGGTCGGAAAAATTAGAGAGACACACGACACTAGAATAACAACAGCGTCGGTGGCGGCGGCGACCACGAGAATAATAGCAACGACGATGACGGCGGCGGTAATGACAATAAAAACAACAATAACAACAACAACAACAACAATAACAATATTATGTAGCGCGACGGCTGCGGCGGCGGCGGCGGCGGCAGGCAGCGACGGTACGTCGATACCAGGACTGTGTTTGCGACTGTGGCCAACGGGTTATTGACGTGTACCGCGGCCGTTGTGTGCCAGCGAGCCACCGACGGCGGTCGAACAAAGCCGAACGGATTGTGCTGGCGGCGTGCCGGGGGGGATCACGTGAAACGCACGCCGCGTACGCGCCAACAGCTGACCGCGGCCGCCGCTCCGTGCGACGTGTACAGCCGCGCGACACGTCACCGTCGCCATCTATCCGCCACTCGGATACCGGACCGTCGCCGAATGCAATACGTTTTGGGAGAACCAAAATGTCCAAGCTCCCGCACACTTTTGTACGTTTAAACGCGATGGGCGACCGACAACCGAACTGTACCCACTGCATTTGCGCGAATTACGCACTACAGTCATAATAATATGCGTATCTACTATAAGTGCATTACATATAAGTGTGGGTAGGTATGGGTACCTACACAATACACACCTCGCACGGTTATTTTGCCACTCTATAACGTAGTTAAGCAGTACCTATGTTTATGCTCAAACAATAGGTAGTTAACAAAGATTTAAAAAAATCACATTTCATGTGTTCTAAATTGCAAGGTTCCGAAGTTCCGAGTGCGATTAAAAATATGCGTTTGGGGACGTTTAGGGGCTTAGCGCTAAACCGCACCTATATAGTGAATTACATATACCTATAACTATTAGGATTTAGGACTCTAAAAGTTTAAAGGTGGTTTGTGGTTTCTTGTAGTTTTAACGACTTAAACTAGACCTAATATTCGTTCCTATTGGGTAGTTTTAATTAAATACTGCAAATGTACGAATTAACATTTTTAGAGTAATTTAAGAATTCTACAATGATTAGATACTCACAGTAAATTTCATAAAAACGATTTTACTCAAATATCATAACATTTTTATTAAAATTTGTATTTTAAAAGCCCTAATGTAGTAAGAAATGTTTGTAAACAACGTAATCTCATGTAAGGCACCGCTTATATTACAAAATATTATAATATGTAATCGACCAATAACTTTGAAGTAATTAATATTGCGAAATATAAACATTCTAAATATATTATAAGTACCATAAATCTCATGAATGCATCGATTATGATTCATGACCAATGGCGGATACGAGAAGAACGATAGGACAATACTCCACCACGCATCTTGAAGGTGTTTTTTTACGTAATTAATATTTAAAATATTATTATAAGCTATAGTGTATACTCTATAGATATGTTTGCCGTCAATAAAACTGTATATCATAGAAATTCTTCATAAATATAGGTAATATATTACTCATATAGCAGTATAACATACAAATATATTATAAAAATCTGCTGGGTCTGCTACTGTTTATGGCGTTATAAATACATATCACGGAGT
Source organism: Melanaphis sacchari (assembly GCF_002803265.2). NCBI lineage: Eukaryota > Metazoa > Arthropoda > Insecta > Hemiptera > Aphididae > Melanaphis > Melanaphis sacchari. The sequence goes on along the minus strand of NW_020271193.1, from coordinate 3,224,240 downwards.
GACAAAATAGAATTAACTTTGTATAATACTGCAGTATTTTATAGTATCGTAATATTAAAATAATTACCTATTTAATCAACTACCATTGGAATAGTTTATAAGCTTAAATTAATTTGACCTATTTCGTAATATTATTATACGTATCTATTTAAGTATAGATACGGTTGGTAACGCTAGTTATGTATAGAATATAGACTATAGCCATGGTTCTCAACCGGTATGTCGCCGAGTAGGTAAGTCCAAATGTGTCGCGTGAAGCACTAATATTAAATGACACAAAGTTTTTTAAACAATTAATGAGCAAAAAAATGGTTTTTTTTTTTTTTATAGTGTATCTATGGACCACCTGGGTTAGTTGGCCGGTATCCTCCCAGTCTGGGCCTGAGTGTGTCGCCTTTTTTATGGATTCAAATTAGGGTGTCCTCATACAAAAAAAGTTGAAAACCACTGGACTATAGAATATTATAATTAGTAGATACTAAGATATTTTACCTGATACACCGGACAGCATAACGGATGACATGTTGTGGTTTCGACTGTCGTGCGACGGAAACACTATATTGTGTTAGTGCTATGTATTAACACGACGAATTCAGAATAACACTTGAGAAACTTACATGCACGGCGTGGTACGGATCGGTTACGGTTCGAAGGAAAAACTTACACAGATCGGTCGAATAACTTACACTTGACGCACTCGGTTCACAAGAACAAAAAAAAAAAAAAAACTTGTAAACGCGACACGGATGACACAACGCGACGCCATGGATGGAAAAGCTCTATACCCAACTGTTTGTCACGGCTGGTCATAACGGTTTATGTTAGTCTTGAAACACGAAAATATAAAATTGTACACCGTCCGCGCGTCTTCCATAATGTATGGATAACTCTGATTCTCTTGTTCCATTATTTTCCATTCCATGTACTCGTATCGTGATTATGAAAATATTACCAGAGTCCTATTGTATTAGCATTATACATTTTATCATATGTAGTTTAATGTGTAACTATACACTGTATATTGTGTGTTATGAAATGTAAGAGCAAGACTATTATTTGTTCGTAATAAAAACGCAAAAAATTCAAAAGTTCAATATGCTCGAAGCTTGAGTTATGACGCGTTGATCTCTTTAATTATCTTTTCCATGTACGTTACCTTTAGCCATTAGCTAAACATAAGTACCAACTTATTATTATTATTTTTTTTTTTTTTAAATTTCAGTCAACATTAAAATTCATTAAATAGATTTTTGTAATTTTGTTGTAATTCTAAATTATCATAATCCTAGACTTTTGAAAATTATTCTCGAATTGTGTGTTTATTTCAATACTATGTAACTATTAAAAATGATGATCTTTTGGCAAAATATATTATATCGGTACACCATTTATTTTTCAGATACCACTTGAACAGTATACTCGTATACAGTAGTGTCAGCACCTGATACCATATATTACATGGGTTGACGCTTTTGACAGTTTTTTCGGTATACCGGTTCTATTACCATGATACTGGTATCCGATTTCAATACCGTCATCCTGAATTCTATCAAGGCTTCTCGTTGCTTCTCCATAGTACTTATTTATTTCTGATTATTTTTGTGAGGTACCCACAGTAAATTTTTAATTTTAACTTCACATAGTAACTACCAAAAATTATTTGATTTTTTTATACCATCACTTAACTTAGAATCTAAAAAAACTAAATTCCCTGCAGCATAAACTATTCGAAGGGTAATTAATGATCAATATTTATATACTACAGTCTACATTATTTACTAGGTAAGTCTGTAAATCAATAACTTTTTTATAACTCAAATTATAAAAACTATAGGTACGTTAATAAAATGAATTAATATTAATTGTAGTCGTTTTATTATTTATTACTACAAAAACAATAAAATGTCTGTTTAATATCGACGGATAATACAATTTTTCACTGTCAAATACGTTTTAGTTCAAATTTTAACAACATTCTTTTTATTATTAAACCTTAGAAGATGTTTATTACTTATTCCTAAAGTTTTACACTATAAACAATAATTAATCTATTTATCCATTGAATAAATTATATAACAGCAATTTAGTATAATACATTAATACACCATAAAAACTAAATAATTAGTATATATACAAAGTTATTTTTAAATTTTATTAGTATAAGTTGATATTTTTGTAGTTGTACAAATCAAAATTTTATCATGTTCACTTATTGTCTTGTTAATGTATATGATTTTTAAAGTTGATATTTGAAAATAAGAATTTTTTTCGTAACTTTGCTTCCATATAAAAGTAATAATTTAAAATTGACTACGTATACCTACAATAAAGCTTATTTTCTTTATAGTTTTTACTCGCCTATTCATCATCATAAATAGCGTTTACCTATATTTTTGCAATTTTAAAAAATCAATAAACTTTTCACTTTTTTTCTTTTTTTGAAGGATCGTAACAGATAAATCATCATATTTGAACTTAGAAAAAAAAGAAAACATTTTTTAATTTTAACTTAAACCAATAAAAATATTTTATTTAAAACTTAATTATTTTAAATAAATTTGTTTTTTAGTGTTATTTTCCAATGTATTATTATTATTATTATTATTATTATTATTATTATTATATGGTTGTAAAATAAACATAATTGAAATTGATAAAATATATAAGATAAGCTACAAAATGGTTATTTATAAAAAGATAAAGTTGACTTTCATGTTTTTACCACTTAACACTAATAAAATGGTAATAATTAATAGCATATAGAATAGTGTTATATAAAGTAATTTATAAACTATATGATAAGTACTATTATAAAAGTATTCAAATGAGCAATAAGAAATTAATACTGAATAACAAAATCATATCATCAAATTTAAAACATATCGTTTTTTTTTCAAATGTATCATAAAACATTTTTAGTTTCTTAAATTTACTAGATAATATTAAGTTTTTATAACGTGTTATATTAAAATTTAAAGTTAAAGAAGTTTTAAAAATCATGAACATGTTCATATTATTTTGTGGTTCAAACTTTCAATTTTAATACCTAAAAGACTTGAACGTTTTATAAAACTATTTTAAAGAACAATAAAATTAAAAAATAACAAAAATATGTCATGCATAATCTCATAGACACATTTTTTTTTCATATTTAAGGTGATGTTATTAAAATCTAGTCATTGACAAGATACAATTAAAATCAATTATACAGAAGAGTGAGCTACCCGGGTTATTTTAATTTATACATTTAGTAAACCTGAATTCTCGACATTCGTTTGATCACATATATTTTTTCTGTAAGTTTTATTTTACAATGTTGTTAAACTTATATTGTATAGCTTATGTAATAATTGAGTCATACGAACTTTACTGAACTAGTTACACTTATAAAGACAACTTGAAATGTACAGTAATAGTTTAGCCCGTGTACTGTATTTGTATGATATAACAGATGTATCTACTTACTTTCAAAAATTATTCGAATTCCAAAGTCTATCATAATACAATTTGGAATAATAGAATAACTTTATTTCTATCGGTTTCATTTAATCTTAATATAATTTCATCTTTATTATTTTACTTAAAATAAATTACAAAAGACGAAATGTCAACATCAAAAATTAAACAACTAATTTAATTAATTTTTTTTTTTAATTTATTGGGTATGTATGTTTACCTAATACTTGCACTTAGTTCACATTATCAAAAATGTGTACTTAATATTATGATTCCAATAAGAACTAAACCCTATATAATTATATAGAATCAAATTTACTAGTTAATTAAAAAGTAATTAAGAATAAAAGCTATTGTATAAATTTAATGTGTAAGTTAATGTATAGGTAATAATTTTTATATTTTTAACAAAATCATATTTTAATAAAATTATTAGAATTAAAAATTAATAGCTCTGATGAAATTAAAACCTGTTAATAACATTATAATATTATTTATTGTTTATGAATATTTTTTTAAAAAATAGACAACTTTTGGGTCAAGTATAGAGTTTAAAAAATAAATAATTAAATAATACCAGATAACTATTATATTGTAATATTTCTTATCACGTGACACTACTGCAGAGGGTCTTCCTATCCAAATGTTTAAATGTTATTCTAATTAATTTTGTCATCATACTTACTTGTTATTGTAGAAATATATTGTAAATATTCTTTTAAAAAAAACTAAAAAAGTATCGAATTTAAAATTGTATTTCTTTCAGCTTTGTTAATAGGTGTAATATTTCTGTCATTATACTACCGTTACAGACACATTACATAAAATATTAACTTTGAACCATTTAAACAGAAAACAGCTAGCGTTATGTACACTGCCACTAAACAGATTTCCGTTTAGTACGAAATTGATCCGATGGTAGAGATAGTGTTTGCGTGAGTTCGACCCGTTACGAATACGAGTCTTGTTAACGATTTATAGTAAACTATACGCAAATACCTTTTATCGTATATTTCTCCAGCCGTGGTATACTTGGTATAATCTAACCTTTGCGATAAAAAAATCGTATTTGATATTGAGAAAAATCATCGAAATTCAGAATATTAGTTTGCATGAGTAATATTAAAAAAATTCATCATCGAAAGTATTTTATTAGAGTATCTTTTTTATTATAATGTATAACATAACGTAAAAAGTGTTCGCAGTTTAAAGGTATAGCGAATGAGGTAATTATAACATTTGGTAGATATATGCTAACAAAAATTTTACTGTATATCTATATTTAATTTATAATAATCCCAATACATTTTACGAATCAAACGGAAACCAGACCATTGCACTGTAGTTATAATTATATACATATTAACGCTATACTAATGCCTTATTTTAAATTATAATAATAAACTGAACATTTCTCAGCAAAATCTTATGAGATTCACGTATTTATAATTTATATACATGTTACATATACAGCAGCTTTATAGTTTATGGGGCTAATTCCCCCCTACCCCCTAGTAATGCCTAAACCGTTAGATGAAGACAATATGGTATACGTATACAAAACTACCGCCCGAGACGCTTTATTATATTATTATATACACTCCGACAAATTGCTTCGCGTGTGCCACCGACACCGCCAGTTAAGTTTTCGTTTTTGTAAAATGTCCATATTGTTCTTGGAAAACCCGTTTTGAATTTTAAACACTGCGACTTGTTTTTTTCTTCTTTTTCTTCTTCTTTACCATAGGGAATTTCCAGACGTTTACCTTTTGGTCGCTATACGGTTAAACAACAACGACGTTTCACAAAACTCACATTAACTTTTTCTTATTTAGGTATACTGCCATACTGGTATAGGTCTAAAGTATATGATATATTTATATATACATAGGAACACTAATATCTGACATAATCAACTTAATGGTTTCAGAGATTACAATATATAACGTCAAAATACAATGGTACTCTTCTCTTCTTTATCGTCAAATAAATCATTTTTAATTCATAAGCTGCTCGTTTTATCTGTTTATCGTAATAAATGATAATATTATACAACTCTTTCTACAATATAATATTATATATATATATATATCAAGTGACATATATCTGATAAACCTTTAAATTTAAACTAGGTTGTTATCGATTTCGTAGGTATTCTTGTTATTAATCAATAATAAGTAATTATAATTCTTATTAAGCGTATTTTTTTTTCTTTTTTTTTTGCTAAAGTCTAAATCGAGTCAAATTGTTGTACTTGATAATTAATTCTTATTGCATAGGTTTTTTGGGATGATTGTCAAAGGTTGATTGATTTGACTGACAAGTTCCTAATAATTGAAAAACTATTAATTTCTTTTTTCTATAATAATTATTCTCATTGACACATTGTACATATCCGTGAATCTAATAAAAACAAATATTGATTTAATAATAAATTTCAGTTTGTTATTTTCTTTTTTTTTCAATGCACTTTAACGTCTTTTATATTTACAATTTGATAAGCTATTTTTTAATTCGTGTAAGCACTATATTTTATTTATAAATAAAAATGAAAAAATATTATTTATCGTAAAATTTAAATTTACTTTTATAAAAGGAACATATAAAAATAATCTCAAAATAATCTATGTTCACCATAAATTAGCAGTTATAAAATATAATTTCAATTATACATTTATGGCACATAACCTTCAAATATTTATGTTTATTTTCTTTTATATTAAATTTGTCGTGTTTATATGTTACATAAACAGCAATAGTATACTTACCATTAGATAGTAAGTGTTCAACTATATTTAATATAGGTATCTAAATATTTTCTTTGTGATAGAATAATATATATGGTTCATTTTATTACTGTAAATTAAATAAAATAACTTATTTGATTATTAATAAGGAGTCACATAATTAATGTTTATAATTATCCATGATATTTTAATTATATTATATTATTATGGATTATAATATGAAGACTATATTATCAGAAATATCATAACATAAAGCAGTTATTATTTTATTTTTATTTTTAATATATAATCCTTACAGCGCCACACTTGTTGAAATTATTGTGGTTGCAATTAAATAAACTACCGTTGTGTTATATTTTACTCATCAGTTTTAAGCTATAATGGGGTGTTATAACGTGTTTTTTTTTTCATTTCAATAAAAATATAGTCATTATTGTGCTTAAAAGTAAGTCCATAAATAAATTAAAGTTGTGACATTTGATTAAAAAGTACCCCTCTTTTTCCCTCTTTAATAATTTTATTAGCTTGTCACTTTTGATAGAATTTATATATTATGAATAACAAAACAGATTGAATATGAAATATTCTACTAAATAATTTCATTGATTCTTCTTTTGTTTAATAATATTTTTATTCTTATTTAATAGGAAAAAATCAAAAAACAATTTTCTTTGACTTGTAATATATAAAATATATCGACTATCGACTAAACCTATATAATTTAAAATTTTTACGCATAGGTAATTGATGTAATGATCGGTTAAATTTTCATTACTATCACCATAAAAAATATTTAAAATCTAAATAAATGTAAACAGGACATAATAAAATAAAATTGAGAATAAAGAAAAAATATTAACAAAGAATAGAACATTGGAGATGCTAAATAATAGTGAATGAACAAGATTTGAAATTATTAATTTATTATTTTTTCTTTTATGTGTTAATGGTTTTTATAACCACGAGAGACATTATGTTAATATCATTATTATAAAATAAATATTGAAATTCATTTTCGATTTAACTAATCTATTTGAATCCAATATTATTTTATATATTGATAAATAATAGATTATAAATTGATTTGATTATATAATACAATAATTAGAGTAATATAAATAAAATTGGAAAATAAATTCATATTTTATTATACTGGTAGTTTATAATTATTTTAATAAAAAAATTAACGTAATTTATTTTGTTATTTCTCAAAAACAAATTAACTTAGTTATTACGTAAACAATCAAAATTTCGAAGATAACAAATAAGTTTTATTGATAAATTAAACACACAAATTAACAAAAACTTAAAGAAAATGATTTTTTTGATATTATTTTTGATAGTTAGATACATCTTACCTACATAATTTACTTTAACAATACTTAATAATTATTATATTTTCCGTATGAAATATCATGTATTAGATTTGATATACTTAAACTTAAGAATATTTACCATTTTGGTCTTTAAAATATATATTTTGTTCTAAAATATTTACACGAACACATTAATCATGTATGATTGATATTATCAATATATTAGTCATTAAAGAAAGTCGGTTTAAATTGGTCGGGTATTTTTAAATGCTTTTCGATCGTTTTCTTAAACTAAAGAAAAAGAAAGTTGCACTTAAACTTCTGTAGACGACTTTACAAAAGTGGCATTTTTATCGAATAGCAGACACTAAACATTGGAGACCACATTTACAGTTTTAACCCAAAACTATACTACTTGGAAATACCAGAATTCTTTGTAATAACACTAGACAGACGTAGTAGAGCAAAGCTCTTAAATCGAAATAACGACCCATTTAAAAAAAAGCTTGCAATCACCCGATAGAAGCTCCTTCAAATGTATTAGGCCATCATTCGAAATCCCCTAACTGCACAAATTGGATCAAGAAAAACAGATAGAAAAATGCATTGTTAAAGGCGAACCCGCGAACTACCTTCAATTTGATTTTAATGGAACTTAAATACATGTATCTATATGTGGATTTTAGCTGACTGTCGAAATGTTTTTATTATTCCAGAACAAGGTGCGTTCTTGTCGTTTAGGGAATACCCATCATTATCTCAAAGAAGATTTCCAATTATTACTAATCGAGAAGGTGCTAAAAAACATTCATATTTAGAATAACATATTCTCTTCATGTGGGTTCTTATCTATGGTACCATACTACTACCTATTGCTTTCACTAATTTACACAAAATGTATAACATTTTTATTAATTTTCTTATTTAGAGATTACATATTTATAAAAAAATTGTTTTGGTATCAATGAAGCCTATATGAATCGTATTCTAACATTCAATCATTTGAATTTTTCATATTATTTTATAGTGTATACTGTATATTACAAGCATAGGTATAGTACTGTAAATCAATTAAATTACCCTAGACTATAAAAATAACATAAAAGAATCTCTTATAATATTTATTATTAAACACAAAAAAATTAAACTTTCATAATTATAAAATAAATATGATTTAAAATTATAAATATAGTATATTATATATTGAAAAAAAATATGTATCTAAAATTAAAAAAAAAACTTTTCGGTATTTTTGTGTGTTCTCAAGACAGAAAAATTAATGTTTTGTATAAGCTTAATATTTTTTATATTCTCAAATATTTACAATTTTTCCAGAATCGTATACATAATCAAATTTTTTAAACTTGATGCGGAGATTGACTTATAATTAATTACTGTCATTTCATTAGATTCCGCATAGTTGTGTATATTCATCGTAGGTATATCTAAACTATCATTATTATTTACTTCATGATATTAATTTGTGAATATTTATTATCTAACTAACATTCATCATTATTACTATATCTTAAAAAACAATAATAGCTATAATAATCAAATGAATAAATAATTTATTATTTTTAATATTGTTTGTATTATAATAAATTATTTAAAATTTTCATAAAACTCGATTATTTTATCACGAATTTAATCTTATCTATAGTTTATATTTTAGATAATTTATTTTTTAACCTCTCGTCAGCTTATTTTGATGCAAAAAAATATATATCTAAATAAACATAAAATTTAAATAGTAATGACATACTAGTTTCCACTTAAATCTATATAGACTAGTTGAAGTTCAAAATCATATAAATTAGTTTACATCCAGGGAGTGGTTCCCGAGTTCGGACTTCCCCCATTAACTATTTTCATAATATTCAATTTATTGAAGTATTTCAAAAATTAGATAATGATTTGGTATTTTTTTAATGACACGTCAAACACGAAATAGAAAAAATTATTGGTTGTTATTAACCAATTAATTTTAACATAAAAGTTCCAACACTGTATTTCTATAATTACATCTATTATTTATCAATAAATATTACAATATAGCATTTTTATTTGTGCCAACGTTGATACTAATATTCATCCATGAAACGTAATATAAATAATAATTTTGCATCTAATGTGAAGTGTAAGAATAATTCTAATGTAACGAATAACAATGATATTTTTTCAAATTCAATACTAGCTATTTAGATCAAGATAAACAAAATATTATTTTATTTCGGTGCCTAAAAAAACGATAGTACCAATATCAAATATAAAACTATAAATTGATGAAAAATTGACGAAGACCAAAATAACTCAACTAATAAATACAATTTAAATCCCAGATAAGAGTTATATTCTTCTTATTACGTAGTATGATAGTATTAACTTACAGAAGCATAATATTGATTAATATAAATCCATTAATCATAATAATCATATCAACATTATCATAAGAGAGTTAGTGTCCATTCGAAATAATGCTTAAAATGTCTTTAATGATTTATTTAAAACAATTTTAATTACATTTGATAGATTTTTTTAGACCACCCCCCCCCTTAAATAACTTTTGGTTGCGCAACTGATAGAAATTTAACCTTATAAACTTAAAATAAAAATTTCTGCAATTTTCAAAATTATAAAAAATAACGATTTCAAAAAGTCTAAACTCATTTAAACTTAAAGCATCAGTGGAAATTATAAAAATATGATTAATTAATATTGATTTCAGTTTTATCTTAATAGATTTAATTAAATCGTCATATTTTTAGTCTGAAAATTTAGCATGCGTTTATAAATCGTTGAATATTCTTATTATAGCTAAAAATACATTCTTTTGTTTCTTTATAATAATTTCATTCAATTTAAATAGTTTAATGAATAACTGTTATACTTTTAATTTTAACGCAAATATATCGTACCTATTACTATATATTAAAAATAAATAATATCAATATTTTAAATACATAAAAAATATTTTTGTGAGTGACCTAATAATTCTTAAATTGTAAAGAATAGTGGAGACTGTAATATATTAAAACAGACTTTGCTGAAATTTATTTTTATATTTAGTAAAATCATAAATATTCCAATGAATAATAATGAATTTTTTCAGGAAATGTAAGCTAAAAAGAAAAGTTTAAGTAATCTAAATTTCAAGCTTGAGATCTTTTTTAATAGTTTATTTAAATATTTGCTTAGAAATTTCAAATCTATCATAATTTAAACATTAAAATAAATACTACTTTTCTTTTAATAATTAAAAAAATGTTTGTATTCATATTTCCGTTCAATAAATTATAAAGTATTCTTCTTATATAATATGTCTTATATTATATAATTATTCATTTTTATATTATGTCATTTTTCATACATTTTAAGTTACGTTTAAACAATAAATGTTAATTTAGAAATATAAATAATATAAAATGTCCATAAAAATCGTGTTTGATTTTAACCCAAAATTCTTTGATGAAAACTTATAAAACATAAAAAAAGGCGAAGCTTCATAAAAAATTAATTGAATGACTGTATGTCAATTTTTCCATTAATAACTTTAATCTTGCAAAAACTAAGATTTTCACATTAAACAAAATTTAATAATTTATCATTAATGACAAAAAAATAAGATATCAACAATAATAAAAGAAAAAAACAGTAGTTGCGTATTCAATAAGATTATTAAAAATTTTATTGCATTGTTGACACAAAGCTAAAACAATGTACAAATAATAAATATTTTAAATACAAATACAAATAATAAATTATAATTTATATTTTATTGCATGCACAATATTAAAAATGCTTTACAAAATTATATGCGAATTATTGTATTAGTATCCAATGTACATATTAATAAGAAAATTGTGTATATTTTTTTATTAAATATAAATACATAACATTCAATAAGCTTATGCAATACAATTTGTATAAATGACATTTATAATATTTTAAAAGAGTTTTAAATACAAAATATAATATTTATAAATAATGTCTAGTTATATTTTATTGATAAAGATCTTAATATCTATTAATACTACGCCTTACTCTAATATAGAAAATCGAAAATAAACTATAACGTTTTTAAAATGTATATATTAATTATTATTTATTACTAATAAATAATAATAAACTACTATTTAATTTTTGAATGCAAAACAATTATATTAAATATACATGTAAAGAACCTTTAAATGTAGATAAAATTTCTGATAAAAATCGATTGATACTAGAAGTCCAATAGATGACTTCCTAAAAAAAAAAACGTAATAGCAAAAAATCATTACCATCTTGTAAATAATAAATGTACAACATATAAATGAAATGATAGTTAATGTTAAATTTATTAATAATTAACGTTCTTGATAAACCATAATATGTATTAAGTATTAAGTAAGCTTATGAATTTTAAGATATTATTATATTCCTTATAAGTCAAAGTGATAATTATAAGTATATTATTATTTCTAATAATATATAATACATGTTTATATTATATAATATGTACAAATACAAAAAATTAAACTATTTATAAATAGAAATATGCCTTATAATCAAAAAAAAATAAAATTCAATGTATTCTTATAATCGGAAGTTAAGAGTGGGTATAAATTAATATACTTAATTACTGGATAATTTTAAAACATCAGTCAAGAATTGAAGGCTGGTAAGATTAAATTATTTAATGACTCCTCTTATATCACATGGTAAAGTGTTTTATTTCGAATATAGTCAAATTGTAAGAAGTATATTATTACGGTCATACCAAAACAGTGTTACTTCATAAAATTTTCAAATTAATTAAAAACAAAAAATAATATTCTTATAAGTTATGTATTATTAAATAAAACGTAATTTTAACAGAAAAATTATATTTTTATAGTAAAAATATCCGTTTCAAAACTAAACTAAATATTACATATATTTAATGTAAATTCATTGTTATATACAAGTAGACTAATATCCTAAGTACAGAATTTAACAAATCAAAAACTAGGTAATCGTTTGAATTTTGATTTAAATTATTCTATTATTAAATGATAAAAGAGCGGTGAGCATGTTTGATAAATAAACTTATATTTTATCACACAAAAATCAGTTAAAAACAATTTATGACGTCAATTGAAAAAAACAAAAAAAACAATAATGTTATTTATATTATAATGCATCGCAACGTTTAACGTTATAGAAAATTAACGTTAGAAAGCGCTTGATAAAATTAAGTAAATAATTTAAATAAATACTGTTTAAATTTTAAATAATATAAAACCTAAAGACGGTGTAAAATATGGAAATATTTTAATTTTTAAAATATAATTTACAATTAGAAACGATATATTTTTTTTTAAATCTAAGCCCCGAGTATAATATTATCTTACATCATAGTGTATTCATGAAACCAATTTTTTTCGACAGGACCGTTGACCCTTGGCATATATACATTATTGTACACACAAGTATATACATCGCGATAACGTGCCGTACTTTTTTTTATGAATAAAGTACCTTTTTGGCTGATCAAATGAAAAACCATTGTCTGTCCCGCGGCCACGGTGAACATTTTCCACGAAAAAATATTTTTTTGCTGAGCAGACATAACTCGTAAATCATAACTATAATCAACAAATAACATTAAATTATAATTTACATTAACATTGGAATTTTAGTATGTTCTAGAACAAATAAAACAAAATTCTAATTGTTAAAAACTTTTTTACAATTCGGTTGAATATTCGACCGAAATTTATCTACCTTTATTTTCAACTGAATTCATAAATTTAAATAGTTTTAGATATTGGTATGAGGTCGGTCATCAATACGAACCTATATTATATACATTCATGTTATGGCTACACACGAGTTGTGTACCAAATATGAAATTGTGTCAAAAACCTTATCATTTGGTTAAACAAATCGTATCATATAGTTTTTTTTATATTGATTGTGTCCGATAGATTTTCGAGCATGTTTTTTTTATTTATACCTATAATTGTTTAATAATTTTTAAATTAGGTTTAATCATATATTTTTAAAAATGTTATGATGTTTTTTTTTCGTATTTATCTACTATAAAATAAGCCAGTGGGTCTGTAATGGATAACATACAACTGATGAATAACACATAAATAAACCATTAAATATTTAAATTGTTTGTGTGATCAAAATGACATGTACCATTGTTTAAACCTTTGCAAAGGCGTTTTAATGGAAGGTTTGTATTTGCATTCATAGCATGTGGTTACAGGATGTTATGGACGATGACCAGAGTATTGGCTGTTAGTCTGGTCATCTATTTAATAAAATAATAGTGTGAGTTATGAGGGTGGTCACGAGACATCTGCCAACTTACACCCCACGTTAAAATAATACAAAAATATGTGAAATTTTAAAATTGATTTGTTAGCAAAATTTAATAATTTATCATCTGAAATAATAAGCTATTTTTCATGGTAGGTACATTTGTTTTTAATTACTACCATTTCTCAAACCACGTGAAATTTAAAAACAATTAGCATTTGATTTTTAAATACTCGTTTTAAATGTTTGACATTTTTGAGAATTTATAAATTTTTACGCATATTCATAAAAACTTATTCTAATTTATTAAATTATATTATATGACTTGTTTTTTTTTCCGTCGAAATACAACTCGTATCTCAATATTTACTAATTCCACCGGGTATAATATAAATCATAATTTACCTATAATATAGCTGATCACTAGTTTTAAAAAAAACTAAGTAGTCTATTGATATATTTAATATATTATATTACATTTGCGTACGTAAAAAGTGTTTAAATAATTAGCAAATATTTAAAAAAAATCGAAAATACGTACATAGGCAGTACCTGTAATATAATTTGATAAATTTCACTATTAAAATGAAGATTTAATAACACATAAAATACTTGTACTGATTTAAAAGATATAATTAATTAATAAAGTATTATATTTCTGTTATATTTAATTATAATTTAAAATACAATAAATATAATAATATTGTGTTTAATAAACACTGGTGAGTGATGACCATTGAGCCTAACATTTACGATGATTTTTAAGGGGATTAATGTAGGCAATAAATATCAGATTTGTTAAGTTTCCAATTTCAGCGACTTTGACGGTATAAAATAGGTACCTCATAACGTCATAATTTATAAATATTATTAGAATTACGGATAAAAATATTATGACCAACAATAATATTATCATTTACCTTAGATATATCAAAACGATATTATCGGTTACACGCTTTTTTATTTTTTAACAGAGAACTGTGATGTGTTCAAATATGTATTAGACATGGGTAAATAGGTATCAACTATATTATAATTTATTATTATACAAAGTTTGTTAATATTTTATTTTATTTTTTAAGTAATATATTATATTTTATACGTATAAATTTATATTTGGTATACTAAGCAAAAAGTTAAATATTTCTAAAACCATCAAAACTTGTAAAGGTATAAATGTCTAATGGTGATAGTCTAAAAGAATTTTAGTATACCTACATGAGGTATAAAATATTTACATCAAAAGGTTATGCAACTAATATAAAACAATATCGTCTAACAAAAATATGCTCTCTAGAGCCTAAAAACAAGATAGATGTATCCAGTGAATATAACACAAGAAGGAAAATGTAGGATATTTTTAGTCAAGAAGATATGATATTCCAAATAGTTGGCATTTAGTAGTGTTTATGACGTTTACATATTTGCATTATTTAAACGAACAAATTTTATATAAATGCGATAACCACGCGTGTTCGGAATTCGAAACTGGGAGGCGCTCCGACACGAATCTCAATAAAGGGAGACTTATATGTCACTATGCATACAAACCAAATAATAATATATACGTATGGGTAAATATTTTGTACAAATAGTCTACATACAAATATTATTACACCTTAACGCATGTACCTTTCTTAATTTGAAGTATAATTAATATTAAATTAGAACAATATTATGCCGTAAACGTGATATTTTCTATAACAATCATTGGCGTAATTAGACCATATTGATCGAAGATCAATGCTTGAGATTCACAGGTCCTATTTTGTAAAATATAAATATGTAGTGGCTGTATTCCGCGTGTTTTCCATTTAATTAAACGTTAATAAAAATAAAAATATATATATATTTGAAATAAATTAACATTTTTAAAAACATAATGCCCAAATATCAGTTTCAAAAAAATAAAAATATAGTTTCATTTTATTTGCATTTAATGGCTCTTTTTATTAATAATCCATTTTCAATAATATTGCTAAACACTTTAACTAAAATCTAAAACCCATGACTTAGGAAAAGCGGATTACTTTTTATTATACAAAATATCTATAATTTCAACAGTGACTAGTTTTTATGTATAAATATTTTATTATATAATAATGGCTAATGGATATAAATGGAACCATTTTAAAATACAATTATCATGTTGCGTTTACGTAATAAGTAATAATCGAGGAAAAAAGTTGACAGGAAATTTCCGATGATTATATAACAACATACTATAGGTATGATAATGTACCAAATTGTAATTATTAGATAATAACTATTTTTGTTAAAGGCAAGTCAAAAAATAAAATAACTTAATAAGTTAAAATTAATTTAAAAAATCTAACTAAACTAAATACGTTTAATATTAAGACAGTGTTTTTTTTTTTTTTTTTTTTTTAATTTTATTTCACAAATACATGTTATTTTATAACTCATAGTTTTTACTTTTTTTTTTTTATTAAATACATAGGTAATACGATGATATAAATATCCAAATACACACATGCGGTTAGTGGGTAGTTGTTATCCAAATAAAATCCAACTTTTCATAATTCCTGATCACAGTCATGAACATAATACTGATTTTCAACACTAAAGTTTCGATTCAACACTTGAGTAAACGGTATTATTGTGGAAAAGAAACGTGTACACAAAAAAAAAAAAAACTATTCTCACGCTTTTGAATTCAACAAATCGTACACGTTTGAAATAACAAATTATAAGCCGATATACGGACATAGGCTATAAAATATAGAAATACACTCATATTCCATGACCTGGCGAAGGCTGTTTTTTTTTAGGCCTATTTCTCAATTAAAATTGGTGTATAAGTCTAAAATGGGTGGATGCGTAGAATTTTGGAACAGTGAATTTGAGATACTTTACAAACTAATAACTAATAAAAATGTATAACATTTAATTTATTTACAGTCTATGTTCCATACAAAAGTATATAATATTATAGTATACTATAGATACTATTATAGCCATAGCGGCATGGCCTATTATATAACAAGAGAATTATATAATGGTTCTTAATTCTAACCTCTATAAGTAACTACCTATATTTAGTATCTAATACTGTATTAGTTATTACATTAAATAAACAATAATATATAAAGTATTTATTTCACGTTTGGTGTATTCTACGACTTGACATTTTTATTATGATTAGATTTTATACGATTTTTGTGTTCTGGATGGGAGCGATTTAATTGAAACAAGTAATGAAAAATAATTATTGTATTATTACTCTATAATCTAGGTACCAGCCTACAATAAAGTGGTCTTATTCAAGTATTGAACTAAATATATAAAAGTATTTAGTTACTTAAATGATAATTGCAATTTTTAAAATGAGAAAAATATAATAATAATAATAAGTACGAATTCGACCATAAGAATTTAATGGTGATAGATAAAGAAAATTTCTTCGTCTTTTCAAAAAAAAAAAAAAATGATGATTGATGAACATCTGTTATTTTATCATTATATAAACGCTTTTATTCAAAATGAATAACTTTAAAAACAACTTAAGATATCCTTATAGAAACTCAACATCATAAACTAATGGTTTTTAAACAAGACGATATTCGTGTTTTATCTTCATTGCAGTTCTGTCTTTTTGATCTAGACACTCAACACTCAGAATAGCGACTGAGGATTACTCTTCGACTAGTGAGATGAAAATTCGTGGTCGATCGTCTTTCAGCAATTGTACTGCAATTATTTGTTTATTTATTCACCTTTCTATGTGCCGCAAGACCGTCTTGACGTTAGCTAGAATCATCTCAAATAAACAAACTATATGCGCAGTCATCAGCACCATAACCAATAACTCTGCAGTCTTCAGATGGCCCTCTAAATCATCTATTCAACGTGTGGCATTTTACCCATTCCCCACAAAACAATTCCTATGCCACCATTAAATATCTTTTCTAAACCCGACACAAAACCCAAACACCTGCTAAACAACAGACTAATTTTTCTAATTTTCATGGATTCACAGCAGTCTATCAACAACTCATTTAAAGCACCTAACGTCGATTATCTGTATTATTACACAGTCTTGCGATTTTTTTTTTTTTTTTTATAATAATACCTGATCCTTATAGATCTTAATGCGCAAAATTCAAATCTGAAATCCGTTTGTCTCTATCACGTCTAGTTTTTTTACAGGAATAGAAGCTAACTGGTTTCCGTTGTAAAGTAAAACACCTTTTAGACTTCTTTTAGATGAATCTATAAACAACCTCCATTCATTCACATCATAATATTTGCCTAAATATTGAATTAACCCAGAAATATTATTACAAAATACAAGTGATCTTTTCTTTGAAAAAATAGTTTGTATTCCATTTCACGATCCCTGTATCGATAAAAGTAGTACCTTTGGTAAATAAATTTTTTTCTTTGAGTCTCAAAATTACAACTACCACTTTAGTAAGAACTAAGTCATGTACTAAATCGTGTAATTTAAATTGATCAAAAAGTTGTGGAACATCCGTGGTGTCAAGTTGAAAGTCTTCATCATTATTACCTACTAATATTGTCATCGAAATCTATAGAAGTATAATGGTTTAAAATAGTTTCGAAAGTTTCTGACAGTACAGATACTGGTAATTCTGGACCATATGGTATTGGTCGTAAAACAGAATGTAAATTTTGGTAAATTAACTTTGATTTATTTTCTTTATTATAATCGAAAATATCAACAATACAAAAATAGCAATCGTCAATATGGTACTTTGGTTCTCGCCAAGCCATTGGTACTCCAGAAGGCATTGGTAAAGGTTTATCTTTGTTTCCAATTTCGTAAACTTTCAACACAGGATCGGCAAGCAATATGGGGTGTCCATTATTTATCTTAATCTCCTAAATGAATACCAAAATATTCGTGGCAAACATTTTTAACAAACTTTGTTATGTTATTTCGTTGTTTCATTATAACATATTCACCACAAATATAACAAAATAAATTTGAATCCTTTTTACAACATCTTCTTTTAATGTTTTTAGACGTCATACTAAAAAAAATTAAAAATCAAAAATCACCCGTATAAAATCTTAGAAATGTGATGTAAAATTCGGATATTTTATAAAAAAATAAAATGAACATAAATATAGAGAATTAACACCAATTGTGTGAGTTTAAAAATTTATTTAATTGAACTACTATTAGATAAACAATTTAATAAATATAAGATTAAAGTTTCAGTGAAGTATACTACAAATTGAGTTTATAATAATAATTCGACTTGGAAATATACCGGATATTATTGTAAAACTGTACAGAAAATACAATATTTAAAATTCAAATCGTAGAAAAACTAGACGTGTTAGAGAAAAACTGATTACATATTTGAATTCAACCCGTTAAAATCTATAAATATAAGTGCAAAAAGTTAAAACATTAATGTAGGTAGTCGCTGGATTGTGTTATTAGTACAATGCTGGAATGAAACGTCGACAGAAGGGCAGACGGTGCATGTAATAAAAATTGTAACTTAATTGGTCAACATATATTTTCTTTCTATATAGGAATAACAATATAATATCAAAATGAAAATTTTTTGATTTTTCCAATCACAATTTATCATTTAATTATTTTTTTATTTTTTTAAAAACTTAATCAAGTTGTGTTTTGTATCCAACATTACAGCATAATAATGTATAGTGCGTATAAAATCTCATTCTCATATAATATTTCACGTCTATCGACATCATGTTCAAGATAAGTACATTTTTTTTTTAACTCGACATGGATCATTGAGCATATATCTACTATCCAACCAACGAATTACGCATAGTTTGATACTCTGTGTGAACTAATACGAAATTAGAAAGTGTGTAGTGACAGCAATACATAATTACAATATTTTTATTTTATTATAATATTCACATACACATACACAGACTCATATAACACATGTGCATAATATATCTCTGATATATCCCTGTGTAAATAGATAATATCTTAAAATCAATCTACATATTTCAAAAATGCTATTGCGTATTGTAAAATGCATAACATATACATACAAATTTAAATCTTTACTAATCATTTTTATAAATTAAAACAAAATAATTAACATAGTTATTTATAATTAATCTATGTATTGTATGAACTTTCGTCCATTGAACATCAAATGCATATCTAAAAAAAATTCTACCTACTGCCTATACGTTTTTAATACTTTTATGCAGATACAATAACAACTAATAAAGTATCTTGTATTAAATATTTAAATGTATATAAGCTTTTTGACCAAGTGAAAAAATTATCTATAAAAAGATCAAAAGTATCAAAATATTTTGAAAATTGTACCACGTACAGAAAATTATAAAATAAACACATGATGAAAACTTCATGAATCTTCTATTATTCGGTTTAAATTATAAAAAAAAATAAAGAAATCAATTTTGTTAAAAACTGGTTTAATTTGATAATAAAATTCCTGTGTATATTTAATATTTTTTTTCTTCCAATCATTAAAAGAATTACTTGAAAATGTTTATTTTTGATTTTCTCTCCCTAAAGGTTAGGTTCAATGAAATCAACGAAATTCAATTTGCTATCAAATACTATCTCCAAAGTCGAAAATTAAAGTATTTTTCTACTCTAAAAAGTAATGATATGCACACACACACACACACAAATAAACGCATCATTTTAAATTGATGCGATTTGAACAATTTTAATAATAGTAAGGGAGTGTTAATAGTTAGGTAAGTCATACTATAAATAGTTTCTCGGCTTCATCCAGAAAACATTTTTTACACGTCACTGTGAGTAATACCCATATCATTTAATATTCTATGTTTTATAAGTTCACTCATTTAAACGTTTCTTTTATTTGATATTATGACGTTTGGTCATTCAAAATTCTCAAGGTTCATGTAATTGGTATTGTAATAATTTTATCTTAACATAAAAATAATATTTCATAAATTAACATTTACTTCGATAAAAACATCTAAATAATAATAATTATAAATCTAAGTATGGATGAATAATAACAATAAATTCTAGATCTTTCCCAAACGTGAACCCTATATAGACACAGTAAATACAGTGGCCTTGGACATACCCAACATACTACCTCCTACTTATACGGTTATTATACACGCTATACATTGTTACTATTATTATTATATTATAATTTATCAGCTGATGATGGTGTGTATTATAGACGATATAAATCCATGAGCGTCCCGTGGGAAGAGGAGGTGAAAATTTAAGGTAACTCAATCTTTACATTTTTGTATAGTTATATGTATTATAAAATATTGATTTATTTATAATTATGTTTAAGAGTAATGAACAAAATATATTTCAACACATAGACAATCTTTATAAAGAATTGTAATTATGAAATCACCAGGAATATATCAAATACAACTAGTATTGAAAACGAGTAAATCAAATGAAATATATATTTTCAGAGTGAAATTTGGTATGTTATGCATTTTTAGTTAAGCGAAAACAACACAATAATACGTGTACTGCGTTCACTTTAGAGATTATGAACAAGCAGTTTTAATTACATAAAAACCAAGAATTTTTTAAAAAAAACTTAAAGGTGTCGTGGCGAGTTCCCTATTCGCCATTATTTTTCTTGAAGACGCACTTGCGTGGTATAGCCGACGCGATGTGTAACAACGTTTTCACAATGGATTGGGCCGCCTTTATATAAGCGTGTTTACCAAGTCTTGTAAACGTTGTAATAACGTTATATTTGACAAAAAATGATTGAAATTTGTAAACGTAATTTAACGGAAAACGATAAACATAAATAATTAAATAACACAAAATAAAACGTAACGATTAACAAAATATATGATATATCATCAAACTAAACATAACGCAAAATGTTATATATACTTAGTATATCATTAAATGAAATAATTAATTTCCAATTATTTAATAATTATAATTTATAAAATAAACTAAAAGTTTTAATTCTGAAAACGTAAAACAAAATTTTCTTTTCAAATGCAAACCCTGATGTTTACCAAATAATCATCAATAATTTAGGTCGGTTCTTCCCGAACGGTTTCCTTTGTAAATAAATCAATATTATTATCCATTACTCCGATCTCAAAAAATATCATATTTTTTCACTCGTATTTTTGTCCTTGAAAAATGCATCTTCTAATATATGCTAGTGATCTATTGTATAAAATAATATAATACTATATACATTGGTGAATAACTGTCTTAATAATAATCATAAGAAAATGCAATGATTATTTTTACAACATAATTGTCATCGATGTTATATTGTATTATGGTAACCGCAATAACCATGGATAAATGTTTACTGTAGTAATTACTGTAAAAATAAACAAACATGGTATTGTTAAATTCTCATTCTTAGTTTTTGTTAAGTTGCTATTTAAGTTTTTATATTGTGTATACACATCAGTAAACCTATAAAAAAAATATTTACACAATGGGATTTTAAAAGATATAATTCCCACTTTAACCGATACGTATATATTCCTTTTGCTAAGGACAAAAATCCTTTTAATGATATTTTTCACCGATAACTCTTACGTGGCTTAGTCTACTCAAACAGTCATTAAGCTTCCTAAAACAATGTCTACCTCAGAAACGTTTCAAATAATGCGATCATATGGTTAATGCATATTGGTCTGTCTATTAGTTCTTGTTTAAAAAAAATTAAATTTCCTCCTCCAACAAAAAATTATCTTAATACTCTGACTATTTGTGGTTGCGACAAATATATGCAAATATTTTAGTATATTATTATAATACAATACATTTTTAGTACCATCAGAAACACGATGATCATCGGTACAATAATGCAGGAGATGGAGTGGTCGTCTCTACTCCCGCAGCCCGTACCGGGGATTTTCTATTCCCCAATTACCTGCAGTGATAACTTGAGGTGGTCGTTTACACCTCCCCTGTTTATAGTCAGGATCGTGATCCATACGATTTTCGTCAGGCCAGCGTGGAAGCTTTTTTGTAAATGACTATTAACATGGCGTCCTTCGATGCAGTTTTGATCACCGGCTTGTTTGCCATTATTTTTCTTGTGGGATCGACGGAGTTGACCATCACCGGCAGACTAATCCTTGGCATCAGATCAGGTGCACGGTCCACCATCGTACCCACATACATTGATGATATTTCGTATCCAAAATTACCAGAGTCTATAAATTGCGTCTCCAAAAAAGATCATAGTCACACACTATATAAATTGCGGCCCGGGATATACCGATTTCCAGTCGGCTGTACAATTTACAGATTAGTAATAACCAATAATCTACGATTTAGATATCAGCTTGAGAAGTCAGAGAACAAAAAGCAAAAAAATAACTAAAAGAAACATTTATACATGTAAAAAATGTATGATTTGCAAGGAAAAAAAATTACTTAATTGGACTAAGTGCGGAAATTATCTTAAACATTTTTACCAGTTTCTTAATTACAATTTTTTTTTTAATAATATATTTTTTTGATGATACACATTTTTACATAATACTCTATTAGTAATTTTTAATAATACATTTTTCAATTATAAACAAAAAAAACAGTAAAACGAATATTTTTAACCATACTAATATTAAAGCAATTATATTGCTAATCTTAAGTTTAAAAAATGGGAAGGAAAATATTGATTTTAATAAATAAATTGATTTTATATAAATTATACTTGGCCGCAGTTTACATATATACAGAATATACCCGGACCGCAATTTACACAAAAAATTAAAAATGAGATGCAATTTACAATGACCCATTCCAAAGTATCTCTGTAGTCTGATAAAAAAAAATTCTTAAAGAATTTCTATAAAAATAAATCAAATGCAGTATATTATTCTATCGTTGTTTTCAATTTTATATTATAATTAAAATTATAATTTATTACCAAAGCCCAATTATGTTTTAAGTTGAAAAGTTATCAAATTTCAGTAGAAAAAAATTTTTTTCCTGAGTTATGAAGAAATATTTCAGAGCTAAGGAAATAGTTATAGAAAAAATTTAATTAAAAGCACGATGATCTTACTTTGTCAGTTATGTATTATAAATCGAATAACACGACAAAAAATTAAAAACTTTGTTTTTATATCAGTTTTGAGCGGATAACACTAATGATTACTCTTTTCTTTTCACTGTCTTCAATGAAAACCATACAAAATTTGAAATTTGTCTAGGATTGTAGAACATTGTAAGTTTAAAAAATAAATAAATTCATCTTACCCTAGGTATGGAGTAATTCAACAATTGCATTAAATCATATGATTTCTTGTATTATACAACGCGTTTTGAATCCATAATATTTTTTACCATATGTGCCTAAACTTCGGAAGTATTGAACGATACTAAGATTGAATAACGCACTTCTTTTTATAAATAGATATTATAGTAGAGAAAATAAAATGTAATAAATTACATAATATGTATAATTTACAAGACATCGACTTATGAAGCATAGGAATTATTGTAAAAATATATCTATAGATTTTAGAAAATATTTTAAAAGCCTTTATTCCACTTTGGCTGTATTCGCGTTATTGAGTGAAACAATACCTATTGATTGGTAAATTTATATTGTCGGCCAATAAATACTGTAGGCTACCATTAAATTGAAATATTCTCAACTCAGCCGAAGTGTATAATTACAGCGTTTATCAATGTCCCGTGTAAAACAAATGAGAGTCATCAAATTTAAATTATTAAAATCGCCAAAAACGTCATACGCGAGACACGGCGGCGATATAGTGGAAAAACGCCCTGTACAGAGCAAGGATAAAATATGCATCTTCTTGTATGCCACCAAGTAAACCATGATATCCCATTGGTGTCCATTTTTAATGGACTGTTAGTGGTATCAGAAACCTGAAATTTACTCTCGGTAACTCGACACGTTCCACATACACAACAAATTACGTAAATAAATATCTTATGTACCAACATTTTATGACAGTAAAATTGTGATTATAGATATTTCAAAAAAAAACTCTTACCAGCTATTTAGTGAGTTATCATAAAAATCAAATAATATCAGTTTTAAACAAATTATTAAAAAAAAAAAAGTTTTAGTATCTAGTTTAATATAGCTCTCAAAACCTTTAATTTTTATAGTAAAAGATAATATCATTATTTTATTAATTAATTATTGGTTTATAATTATTTATTAGTTATAGTTAATGTTAGGTATAGTTTCAATACTTAAAATCAACTATAATTCTATCTATTCTAGAATTCTTTGAAAAACATAAATATTGAACCTATAACAAAAAATTGAAGATGATATAAAAATAACTCGACGTGTTAAAGTTAGATTTGTATACTGAAAAAAAGTGGCCAGGTAACTAAAATATAAATATGTATGGCGTATGCATATTACAATGTTAAAAAGTAACTATAATATTAACTTTTCGTATAAAATATATGAATAATTTTTATTATTGATTAGATGCTGTACAAATGACAGACTAAAAACCAACAGTAACTTGTATTTGCTACCATCATGTTGGCAAAGATAAAATATTATTTTATGAATATAAATAAATACATATTAACTGCTAAATTATATTGATAAACATATTAATTACTTACGTACCTTTGGCTTTAATTTATTATTTTATATTGATAACTGATGTTTTAATTATCAGACTAAATTTATACCTTAATCAAATTGGAAGATAATTAACACTTAATGTACACAAATAACTTTTGCAATATATATATTAAATTATGTAAACTTCAATAATAGTCTGTTATTATTTGCAGAAATCTGCTTAAAGTCTAAAATATACAAATCATTTTTTAACATTTAAAAAGTGATAATTGTATTGTTATTATTATTATTATAATATTATTATACTGCAGAAATAAATTAACGTTTGACCATAGGAAAGCATATCCAGTTTTCTGTTATGGCTTAGAAGAAAACTGTCAACAGTATATATTTTTAAGCACAGAAATATTGGGCCAAAAATATATACATTGTACATATACCTATTTGTTATAACTCTCCTGTAATTTTGTTTTTTTTTTTTTTTGTGTTACATGCATTTCCTTATTTCTGTGGTAGATACCTCAAAATACATAAATAATAATTCATTTATAAAAACTGCAAAACATCAAATTTTTACTTAAAATTGAATGATTAAATTTCACGTAAAACATAATGTTAAATCATGCATGTAAAACCAGACAAAGTTTGCAAAAACATAATAATTTCACAGTATAAAGAATTTATACTACTAAATATTAAAATCATAGTAATAATAATAACTAGGGCTTGGATCCTGTGAAATATATTACTTTTTCTTTTTCAAGTTTATCCAATATAATATGTAGGAACATAGAACATATTTAATTCTATTTTTCAACTTATAATCATGTATAATTTTAAAAGAAAATTGAAAAAGTGATTTATCTATGCCCCATTCATTATTATATTTAGAAATAAATTTTTAATTTTTAATTGTTTGTATGATAATTGTAACAACCTATAATAAGTAAAAAAAAATTACATACAAATGCATATTTTTTAAAATTGATAAACAAGAAGTTTAATGCTATGCTATCAAGATGTGTATAGTAAACTAAATTTAAAAGCAAATTCATTGTTTTTGAAAGTCTATTTCCCACTGGATCTGCGGTAAGCTGATTTTTTGTTTCTGGTACAATCAACCTCGAAAATAATGTAACAAACAAGCACGACACAAAATAAATCAAGAAAAAATATTCGGCATCGAACAATTTGTTGATTTCATATGCCGTGTGGAATATCAACCAGCCTGCTAGACCATTAGCCAGTCATAGCTGTTTCAAAGCTTTTTTTGTATGGTTTTTATTTTAATAAAATATAATATATACTATATTATGGTATTATTACAAGGTAAAGCGTTTCATTATATAGATATAATATAATATTATATTGAAGTTCTTTGTAGGTATTTTCATTGAAAAAATTTCTCCAATTATAACCCAAGACACAGGATCAAATTTTAGAGAATAAGCTAAAATGAAAACAATAAAACGAATCATCGATAGATCATTAAACGTAGAAAAATTTATTTAAATTTTAATAATGATGCAAAATAATAATTAGCCGAACATAGACACATTATAGCTGCCTTATACGTCGAACTTTGTTCTCAATGATAATTATTGCGACACTATCATCATAAAGATCTAAAATATAAACATCAAGAGACCATTGTACCTATATTATTAACAAACTAAATTAACAAATTAATTTAGAAATATATGAACATTTTTTCAACGATTTTTCAAGTAGTATAATGACGTCAGCATTTGGTCGATGAATTAAAATTAAAATTAAAAGCGTATTGGCTCTAAATTTAATTTCGAATAACACAATAATTGATTTAATGTAGGTATGTTTTATATAATTTCGTTTCAAACGAATACATGGAACGTAAAAACAAATTTCTGATCGGAAAATGCAAATAATTCATTAATAACTTGAATGATTCCCGATGTGATGTATACTGTTTTAGGGTCAACATGCATTTCAGACATTGTCATTATATGAATCATGTACGATATCCCGCAAATTTGATGGAAAAACAAGTATCCGACACCGATCAACAGTGTTCCGCGATCCGCACCGGAACCTAATGCGTTCAATGCATTATAGTACCAAGAGCTCTGTCAGCCAGCGTTATCGCAATTGGTTTTAAACTGTTAAAAAAATAACGTGTTTTGCCTTATAGATCACTCACACGTGAATCCACATTTAACTCTCTCTCTATCTCACTCACTATTTTTATGCTATTATACGCAAATATATACCACTAGGAGCAACATGTCCGTCCATCATTGGGATTCACCCAAAAAATAAACCACACTAGACGCGTTGCCATGGTATTGCTCGAGAAAATTGTTCGGCGACGAGTGCGGCAAATTAGAAACAAAACATAGTCCAATTGCGCGTAATATTACGATCAAATAGCAACACACACGTTAAATGACAAGTCGAAAGGTCGTTATTAATCGTAGATAAGTTTAGACTTTCTTTTACAACTATTTTTTAATTTAAAAATAAAAAAAATTTAAGAAAAAAAATTAAATAAAGCATTCATGTTTATCATTGTAAATACATTGTATACTAAGAATTATGTATTTTGAAATGTTTACATTTTCCGTTTCCAACTTGCTGATTTTTTCAACGTATGCCTCATTTTCATTTAAAAGAATGGATTATGTTTTTGAAAGAAGTTCATGATTTTTCTTAGTAAATATTATAAGAATACATATTATGTTAAGTCTTAATATAATATATTATTTTTTTCACACGTTTGACATACATCAAATCGTAATTTAGAAATCACAGAATAAACTACGAGTATAATTAACACGGTCAATAGCACAGAACAAAATCTACTAACAACTGGACTTTCAATTTGAACATTCTTTTGTGAAGGAAATTATTTTAATGAAAAAAATTAAAAATTATTTTAAATTCTAAATTAGTTATTTACATTGTACATACCTACATAGATTATCATGACTTACTTGTTTTAATTCTTCATTTTCGTCGGCTAGTGACTCAACGGCTTTTGCTACCATTTTATATTAATTTAATTAAGATGGATCCAGTAAATGTTAGGTTATTAGAAATGTATGCCACAAACATTTTGAAAAAAATGTAAGTTTTAAAAGTTAGAGATGTACGACTAGGTATAAACGTAGTTACATAATAAATATTAACATATGTATACGAATGAACCCGTTTAGCATTTTTGAAATAAAATTGTTAGGAAAAACAAATAGTAGGTAATTATACATACACATTGGAACTTACAAAAGGGTTCATTTATTGCCATTAACTAGATAAGATAAAATAATATTATTAAAGTATGTTTCTCAGTTATTAATAAAAAAATTTCAATCAACAAGTAACAATGAAATAAAATGTTGGATAAAATATTTTTTTAAATTATATATTTTATTTCATCGCAATTTTCA
This sequence comes from Melanaphis sacchari, assembly GCF_002803265.2. Lineage (NCBI taxonomy): Eukaryota > Metazoa > Arthropoda > Insecta > Hemiptera > Aphididae > Melanaphis > Melanaphis sacchari. The sequence goes on along the minus strand of NW_020271193.1, from coordinate 3,195,453 downwards.
ATTTTCAAACTGCAAAAAAAATTAGTGTTAACTTATGTATTATTGTAAATTTTAGTTCCGGTGGAAAATGTATAATTAAATTAATTTAAAATAAAAATTCCATTTTATATTATACTACGTTATACATAAATACATAGATAGGATCATTTTTAATTGATTATTTTTGTTCATCTACAACTTTTTAGTGTATGTATATATTACTTGCGGTAATAAGGCAACAAGTGTATTATAATTTTGATTAATTTTTACATAGGTTCACGGAAGCAGAGTGTAATATGATGAGTGATACCATTAGATACTACCACAGCACCGCAGCGCGCTGTCAAAATGCAATTTCTAAAAACTTTAAATATCACTCAAACATAGTGTTTTGAATTAATGAATGTTCTTCAAGCATTAAAATTTATTAAAAATATGTTTTCATATTGTTTCTGTAAAAAAAAAAATAAATTTCTTAAGTTAACCCCTCAAAACCCCTCTAAAATATTTAAAAAAATTATAAAATAAACAAATCATTGTAGATGTTTCTAAACCAAAAAACTTTAATATCATAAATGTTCTCTATTTTAAATATCCAAATAGCTGTAATATAATTTTTGAATCACTCTGTATAATATGTAACATGGTAAAGTACCCCTACAGATTTCAATAAAAAAGAAACTAGTTACAGTTGAATAATTGCAACCGTTTTTATTGTTGTAGTTTTCATAGTAAAAAAAAATTACTACAATACTGCCATATTAAAAATGTTTTTAAAGATTATAAATATTCTATTATTCTTCTAAAGAACTTTACAGGATAGATCTTATATGCTAAATGTCATTAGTAAAACTAATAAAATCTAAACCATAATACCGAGACAAACGTATAATTTTTTATTCAAAAATATTTTATCATAACATATAGTATTTTTATAAATAAATATTATAACTGAATAAATTATAGCGAAAACGTTTATAAAAATTGGTATAGGTGACGACTTTAACTATTTTAACTATATTTTATTTTATATAATTAAATATAGTATACTATAGAAAATAAAATAAATATATAGTACCTGTACAATAGTATTTATATGATAATAGTTATTTTAAGCCTTTAAAATTATTATTTGAAGCGTATCTATTTAAATCTGAAATAAACTTCATGGGATAATATGATTATGTTATACGCGTTTACTTTCATTTTGGTTTTTCGATAAAACATCTACCGACTACCTACCTACCAGTCGTTAAACCGTCTATCCAGTACCTATGGTAAAACAAGTTAAGAGTAAAATGAGTTATCTTTAACGAGATATTTTTGAATACATTTGAAAGAAAATAATGAACTAAATTTGGTTTTGTGTATACATAATTTGTCAATTAAGAACATTCAGTACCCAGAAATTGGATTATGAATTCCTGTTCAGTGCGGTCTAAAACATTCGATGAATTAATCATACAAGTATTTATAAAACGTTTCATCGTTTTATTTATTTTTAATAATCAACATAAAGCAACTTAACTCTTGCTATAACCATGTTCAAACAAAATTGAACGTCATGGTTGAATAATTTCATTTGCATAAACTTGTAAAGAACCTTTCTGGGAAGTTTATCAAATAGTCAATTTTACAAAATGAAAAATAAACTATAGCGGTGACTTTCAAATGAAAAAAAAATAATTTATAACCAATGATAAATACTAAAATGATATACACGACATGACCACATTTATTAAAGTTTTATTGCACAGTTAAATTTAATGAAAAAGTATTGATTAAATAATTTTCACAAACCAAACTACTTTTCGCCCTCTGAAAAGCGAGATCTGATATATTTTATAGCCCAGTTTTAACAATATATTTTTTTTATTTATTTTAATTGTATTATTAATCCACTGTTTAAGCCATCATTAAAATTATCTTCTTTTATATAACCATTCAATAACAATTACAAATAATAATTTATACTCGTAAAAAAACGAAAGTTTCATACATAAGTAATAAAAGGTATAAGAATATAATAACAAAATGAATCAAAAAATAAGGATTAAAGTTTAAAAGTATCAAATTTGAATTCACCTAATGCTTATGGTATGATAACAAAATCCTAACTAAATCATTTTTCACAGCAATATAAGAAAATTTAAAATCCATGGTAAGAATGAAAAGAATGAACTGTTATGTAATGAACAATTATTACGTTAGCTTATATAATTTATAATTGTAGATAGGTTTTTTTGAAATTTATCTAAGACTCATGATAATGCGTTAACTTTTTTCTACTGCTATAAATTTTTCAGCTAAAAGCGGTATTTCAAAAGTTTTCCACAGCTCTCATTATTCATACATTTAAAATTGGGCACAGATGCAGTACTTTAGAAAGGTCGTTTTCTGATTTTTACCAGTAGTTTAAAAGACTACATAAAAAAAAAAAAAACGATAGAAATAGTAACGTAAACTTTAAAAATGTAAACTTAGGTAAATCTTCAATGTAGATTAAATTTTATTTTATTATATCAAAGTCTATTAAGAGATAAATAATCAATTGTTTTTAATACAGGTAAATGTGTATAAAAATAACAATGAAAATCGTGTAAATTGCGAATTTAGCACATTCAAATAATTCAACTAATAATTGAAGAATTTAATTGCTTAATGCGTAATGTATTGTACTATTGCAACAGTAAAAAAAATATCATATTTTTTCAGCGAATTGAATGATTCGTTAGCCATTTTTCATCTCATCTCTATCTTGATATTTCTATTATTCCATTTACGACTTATTCATAGCCTCATAGGTATATAGGTATGTCATTGCGAATCCCACCTAAAACTTTTGGTGGTATAACCGTATCCTCACGGCTTAGCATTAGCCGTAATCTCGACCCAGACAAGAAACACACAGCTAAAAATCCCAATGACGGTTTTCGAAGATTTTATTTTCGGAATTACGGTGGCCTTTGCCGTAGGAGATTGGAGTACGTTAATCTCAGAACAATCGAATGAAAGGCGAAGAAAGGATTCTAAAATATCGAAATAGAAAGTAAAAACCTATCGCATAGACATTAATTGTTACGTTAATACGATTTTTATTGATTATTTTTCTAGCCAATATACAGTCATCGTGCAGTGCAAAACCAAAGTAGATAATGTGTGAAGATCGGAGAATAGAAAAAAAAAGAGAAAGCAAGCAGGACTCGTTTTAAACCTCCAATTTGTTTTCCCGACAAATGCATTATTGGTCATTATACGCTCGTTTTCGGTTATAAATATAAAAACAGACCTTGTTACCCAATTCGCTTTCATTACAATTTCATAGCGCATTATATTACAATAATTATTCTTAACCCCAATAATTTACTTAGTTTAAATTATTTAAAATCAACTATCCTAACTATCAGACACTACTATAGCGTGTCCAACGGTCTACAGTTTACCTGTATAATAAATTTGACGCGTTTTGAATATTTATCGTTTAAAATAATAAATTAATGTTCAAAATATATTCAACAGTATCCTTTTGTATTTTTTGAACAGATGTATAGGAGTAGCAGATGGTACGCATTTGGTGCTACTGCACCTGAACCGTACCCAAGGGCCAGATTGTAATTAGAGAGACCACGAAGTATTCGCTACTCGACCAAAACTTTTTCGTTACCCAAGGCCTGATAAATTTATTTATGAACGATAAATAAAATTATTATTTTAATTTTATCATTAATTAGGTTAATTAAAAATAAAGCATTTATAATTAATAGTAATGTAGTAGAGTGAAAAAAGTTGCGTTACCATATCTCAATTATTTATTTGTTAGGTTTATAGTTTGTATTTAAGTATCTGGGTTAATTCTTTTTTAGTGTATTATTATACTACTTCACTTTCAGTTTATTGTTTAAAGATCAATAAATGTATAACATTAAAATAACATAATCATTGTAATAAATAGATAATATACTAACAACTTACAACGTAACACTATAATAGTAAATGAAAAATCAATAAATACAAATATGTGGGCATACGATTGAAAGCATTGTATATTATTTATAACTATTTAACAAATACTAGATTCTTTCATGGACAAAATATATATTTTAATATTTATAGTGTTAGTACTGAGGTGTATAGTTCAGTTAGAAATGTGCAAAAACAAATTGTGTTTGAATTATTATCAAATCTTCAGGTATGCATTTTGTAATTAAATACAGTAGGCAGAATAAAATTCTTTATATATTGAAAATCATAAAAAAAACTTCGAAATTGTATTAGCTAAGTTTTTATAAAATATTAATGTCGTAATTTATCACGGGTATTTATTTTTACCGAAGGTTACCTATAAATGTGATATGTAAAGTTAGGTGGGTCAAATAGAAAATTTTAATAAATTAAAATATATTTTATGGCACGAGTAATACGTATTTAGAGTTGTTCGAATTGCTACAAATTACAATATCGTATACGTTTTAGTAGAAATTAAAGTTATATTACGGGTACAAACGATTATTGTTGATTCATTAACTTGAGAAAAAACGCACTCTTACATGAAATATCTTCCTACAACAATATCGCAGCGCAGTGTTCTAACTTTTGACAAGTTTTTTACTACGTTTGATTATTTCATACACATTTTACGTACTATTTCAATAGCTTAAATCTAAAAATATGTATATAAGTATAAGTCAAATATTATGTGCTATTGTCTATTGGTCCAATGATCGCCTCTGTTTTGGTTGATAAACTATAACTTTGATCGACAAGAACGTAAACTTCGGAATACTGCTTTTACGCCATTATAATATTATTAAATTACTGCGCAGACAAATATAAATAATATAACGCTTAATCATCTGTATCAAGTAATGCAATACAGCTTTACAATTGTGTCACCGGAACTTTGCATTAACTCAACGAATTTGTTTCTTATTGACAAAAGACTTCCGGACAAAACGTCGCACCACAAGATAAATCGTTAAACAATGCTAGTATGACAACATTGATATTTCAGTATTGAAAGGTCTGAGTTGAATTTATTGAAGAACCAAAACGACACACAGACGAAATCTGAACAGACAGCAGCACCCACACTCGTTTATATTTCACTTTAATTGATAGTATAACTTCCATGGAGCGGTCGATTCCCCTTAAAATGGCGTAATCCATAATTTATGTCTCGTAAAAATAACATGTATACTGCACCTGTTTATAGTTCTCTTGCCAAGTTTATAGTCAGCTGTTATCATCGTTTTACTGCAGATTTTTATTTTCTTAGTGTATTAAAAACGTTATAATATACGTCCACGTAAAGTGAAATAGATAAAACTGTAATCCCCAACTAGACATTTTATACCTATAAAAATGATTTTAATATCAAATGTTTGTAAATCTACTCTGTAAATGAATGCTTTTAACTTGTATTAAATTTGAGTGTATATATAATTATTAAATACATTATAGAAAATTGGATGTTGTATAGCGCCCATAAATAATATGACTAGCTGTTATTATTGTATATATTTTATATTAAAATATTATCTAAATGTAATAACGTTTTTACATAAAGTTACAATCATTCATCTGTTATATATTATTTTAATTCAAAAGTATTACTCCAATGGCATTGTATTATAATACGGTTTTTAAATTACAAAACAACTTTCATTAATACTATAAAATGTTATTCGCAAATGAAAACCTATTCATTTCGGACAACGGATTATTTTGCAACCCATTTTCGTTTGTGTTTTGATGATGTATCAAAATCCAATTTTAAACCGCCACATCCCGGTTTTCGAACAACAGATAATGCGTGTGTATGGCGGCGACGTTATGGAAAAACAGAGAAAATCAATCTTTATACTTTTCTCGTGCTTATCCTTAATAAAATTAAAACTGCTTACAAACCGCTAGGTAAAATTGGATTGCGCAAAGAGTTACTAACAAAGAGTACTAAACTTTAAGCAAAAATGAGTTATTTATTTATCACACAGTTAGAAAAGTGTTCCCCGTTTGAAAATTTAAAGTTTTTATTTGTGTTTAAAAAAAAAAAAAGAATGACAGAGAAGAGTACAATTATGAATTATGTATTTGAATCTAATTGGTCAATGGTTTTACGTACTGAAATAAAAGTTGTCAATAGTTCTCTGCATATTTAATCCAATCGTTAAAAATAGTTTCATTTAGTTTTTAATTTAAAAATTTTTTTTTACGATTAATAATATCATTCTTTACACGTGGATTAGAATAAGTATCTAAAAATCAACTATGCTCTGAATTAGTATTTAAAAAAATACATTTAACAATAAAAAAAGAATAAAATAATCTTTATTATTTTGATTATAATTTACAACCAATGTTGATTTTAAGGGTTCTGGATTTCAGTAAATATATTATCTTCCCTCTGTGTATATTTAAAGAAATATGTTGATGGTACTTTATATATTTATGTATTTCATTTCTCGGCTCAGTCTCTCCTTATATTTTAATGAAAATATTGTTTTTATCTTTTTGATTATGATGAAACAAATAAAAAAAAATCGAAATTTTATGCTGAATAATACTCAATTTCATTAAGATTCATTATGCTTAATAACAATAATTAATGTTTATATAATTTAATTATCATACTTAAACTTTTCTTCGAAAAAAAAAAATACAACATAAAATATTCTAAAAGTATTAGGTAGGTACTACACTACTATAGTACATATTTTGACTAATGCGTATAGTAAATATGGATGCTGAAAGCACCATGTATAATGCCTGCGAATATTTTATTATATTAGACTATGAAAAAAAAAAAAAAACAAGTGAGGAATATGTTTTGATTTCTAGCTATCTATATTTACATTTGTAAAGTTATTTAAATATTATCAAACACCAGAATAAATGCATGTCAAACTATATTAATTAATAATAAATAAGCCAATATAAATTTGTAAGTAGTGTATAAAATGTGATAATTCAATATTTATCTTTAACTATAAATAATAAATAATCCGTGGGTCGTGGACAACAGTGATACCGAAGATATTTAATAATATTCTGGAAATCGTAATTTGTTCAGGTCGGTTATGCCTGATTAGTGTTTATATTCTAAACGGATGAGCAGTGATTATGTGATAATGACCATTTGAAAAATATTTATGCTATAAAAAATATAAGAAACGTTCAATCTTTTTGATCGACTATAAACATGAATGAATCGTTCAATAGTTAAATTTAGAAATGAATTAAAATGTTGGGATTAGCGGTAATTAACGAAATATATGATGGTGAAAAATAAACTTCTATAATTACATAAGTAACCACTTTTCGATAAATATGCACGTAATTATTCTATTGTTATTGATACGTATGCTATGAAAATTTAAATAATATATTTTACAGTTAATCATGGCTGCAGTCTACATTGTTATTTTTCAGTAAAATATCTTATCAGAGAACTGCTAAACATATAAATCCAATATTATGCAATTATCGATTACAGTTGGTTATCCTAATCTTATAACTAAACATTTTGATCAGGCACTCGATAGTCGACACACCAGTGTTAAAGCTGTTGAAATATATACAACACTTTTGGAATATTGTCAATTCATTATAATTATACGGAATGTGTAATATTTATTATACATTAATGAATATTAGTCTAATTATAACCATTTAAAATTTTCAAATATTTCAAATGTTTTTTTTTAAATTGCCCCTTTAACCAACTAATTTGTTAAAAATTTTCATATAAATACATAAACTAAACCCATAATCCTTAAAAATCGGACTGCTTAAGTCCACTTAACATTAATCTTTTTAACTAAGTTATACAACTTACGAAAACAATATTTACCTTTTTGCAATTGAATAGATTATACTTATATAGAATGTTTTAAATAAATTATTGTTTGAAATTGTTTTGATTTTAAAACTTTTTTAATATAAAAATAATTTTTTCCTACATAGCTTCGAAAACAAACTAATTAATTGATACGTACATATTATTTAAAACAGTAATCGGGCATCGTGAATACGTTAACTTATTTTCAATTTATTGTTTTAAAACCACATAAAGTGCTCCAATAGAATTTAAGTAACAACTTAACCATAATGTTTTTTTTTACTACAATTCTTAAAAATTTATTTTTGAACAAAAATTAAAACAATTTAATTAGTGATTCATTAATAGGCACAAACGCTTAACTTTGGCTGCGACATAAAATTAAAACCTTTCATTTACTTTATCTCCAGCGCCAGCACCATTCACCCCTGAGATAGTCCCAAAATGACATAAATAAAGTTGAAAGAGATTAAACAACCACAATTGAGTTCGCTTTACAGACCAGCATAAACAAGATTTAAAAATGAAGATGTCGATTGTTAACTTATTTGTTTTGTCGAGAATTCAGGTTAGTATATAGGTAGTATAACTAATGGATTACAATAATATATCAAAAGACAAAGCGTCTATTAAATATAATAAACTATTATCTATTTATTGAAACAATAATGAACAAAGCCATATGAAGTACAAATAAACAAATATTTAGGGTATCTATTGAATAGTGCTTGGAAAAATCGTTGCTCGATATGAATTATTTAATTAAACACGTAAATTATAAGCGAATTATAAATATACACATAGGCTGTTCCTATTTTTGCAATAGTAATAGTCATATAGGTACGGGCGTCCGACAGTGCATTAGTCTAAAAATAAATATTTTAAAATACTTTAATTACATAATATCATGTACTAATATTATTCACGTTATTTTTTAACGTTGCCATACAAATGAGATGTCATTATGTTAACCATGAATCAGCAAATTATGCACTCTCAAAATAACTTTCCAATGTTTTAATTTGACATTATTATAAATAAACAATAATATTAATCAGTTTATTAACTACCTACTCAATTTTATATTAATTAAAAGTAGAACATAACGACACTTATAAACGTATATTCACATTGAAAACCACATATTATCTTTTAAGTTAATTATTTTATTTTACTATTAAACGAACCGTGACCTAAATTTCAAAATAGTGTATGTATAAAAAATATTATAATCTTAATACTAACATTGTTTATAAACAAATTAACAGTAAGATACAGATGGTAGATAATGGACTCATTGGCAAGATTTTATTTTTTAAACATAATTTTCTGTTTTTCAATGCGTAATTTTATAGTATAGGTAAATTTATTAATTATATTAACCACATAAATCGAGATTGAAAATTTTTTTATCAATAGACTTATCTATAGACAATCTAAAATCTGTTAAAATATTAACATTGTTTACGATTAAAATATTAATATAATTGCGATAAATCTATGTATACACTATGTATATGATATTTATTAAAGGTCAGATTAGGTTATTCCACTAAGCAATGTGCTAAACGTCTAAGAACGTTTGAAAGACTGATGGATTGATGCCCATCGGTTATTGCAACTCTTGTAAATGTAATATAGTAGAATGCATTTGTTGTCGTTGTACTCCGTTTTGCTATAAAAACTCATCGGTTCAATAATGAGTTGTAGGAAGGGGAAAATTTTGCGAAGGTCGAGTTATCCCACCTAGCCGTACCAATAACATGTGAACAATTTTCTAACTCAATGAGACAACGCAAATTCTACTAAGTAAGTTTTGTTTTTGCAAAATATAAAACTAAAATTATAAGAAATTTCTATACACATTTCATGTTAATTCTTGGGAGTAAGCCATAAAACATTTCAGAAAATTGTACGTTTCACAAAAAAAACACTGCGTGGAATTTCTAACCTTTGGGCATATTATAAGACATAATCTTTGACATATATCCAAAAACTGTATACTTAAAAACACGTGACATTTTTTTTTTTCAGACAAACCTTTTATAAAGCAATAAATTTACTTTGGGAACATATTATATATAAATACTTATAATAGTAGTAAACTCATTTATAATCGATCACCGAACAATGGACAACCAGTCGTACTACGCGATGAGACGTTTTCAAAGCGTTGCAATAAAAAATGTAATAAAATGAATAAATTATCTGGAAATTGAGTTTATAAATATTGTCTTAGATACGCCGAAGTTCGTTCGTTTAATGTAAGTTGAAACGAATTTGATCAAAAACACATTGGATGTAAGTAAGAAAAAACCAAGATAGTCGTAAGTAAAACACTTTAATGTGTAGGTGACTATAATGTGGACGAGTTAAATTTGAACTTGATGATAAATCAACAATTTTATTATACTTATTTATTTACTATACTATATAATTTATTTATTTTTCCACTTTTAATATGGTAGGCTGAATTAGTTTGTGTCATAAATAAATCGATATATATATATAATATAAATATATTGACAAATTTTAAAATATAATACATTTTACAGTATATCAATATTTACAGTTTCTTGGGTTGATTAATTCATATAATATATTATATAACAATATTATATAGTAAATTTTCATGCTATATTATTAGCTGTTATCATCTAATTAAAAGTCAAAATACTGACGTATCATAGAATAGAATCGGGTCTTAAAATTATCTAATTATTCTGAAAGTTTCAATGTGTATAATATTAATAATAATATACTAGTAGCAAAAAGTTTCAATTTCCTAAAAAAAATATTTTTTGAATTACAATTTGAATCAAAATAACTAAAATCGTTAATTTTTTGTTAAAATATTAAATCAAACAAATTCAATAAAAATTTGAACTGTAAAAATATACGTCATAATAAATCGTGCAAATATACAATTTTATGATTTTTATATTTCTATAAGAAAACTTATCTTGAACTGTATATACAATTTCCAAGCCATAAGTATTAATAATTACTTAAATTTGTAAATGCTAATGATTTTTGAATTTTAAATGCTTGAAAAAATATGATCATTTTTGCATCTTTAAACTATGGTAAAATCAACTTTTTAGAAACCTAGTATTCAATTTTTGAACTTTTTTATTTAAAAACAAACATATTTTATCTTGTACATAAAAAAAAATTGGCATTTTAAAATACCATTGTTTTTTTACCATAATATATGCCAATCTATTATTTTTTTTAACTTTCGATCCAAACTTTATTTCATCATAATATAAAGAAACATAATTTATTGTATAAGACATTGACCTTATATTATAGTATTATGTCTCAAAATTATTGTACGGCCGCAACCCTTAACGAATAATCTACATCAGCGAATGATCGTAGATTCGGTATGATTCGCCGGAATCTAACTTCACGGTGTTGTGGTTACACACATAATAATATTTATTTGAGTAGGTATAACGTTTTTAAGACTCCGTGAAATTTCGTACACTCTATATATACTACAGTCACAAATAATTGAGATTTGTCTACACACCTATAAATCATGAGGCACGGGCCGATGACAAAATTTGTTGTAATAATAGCAGTACAGTTATGCTATGCGAATTCAAACAATGGCGAGACTCTATATCATTTTTTTCCGTCGTCATAGTTGCAGCGACGGTGTAACGAACATATCACATTCTCAATAATAATAATATGTTGTCACCGAGTATATAATCTACATAAGTACGCATATTAGATTGTATTATACATGTTTTCGGTATTCTGCACATACCCATGAAAATAGTTTCATTTTTATTTTTACACACAATACATAATAAATAATATATATTATTATACACTGTGCATCCGGAAGATTCGACAATTTCACACTGGAATTGCGTTTAAATGTGTCGTAAACAGACACTCCGTAAATATTATTATTGTATTATTATGTATAACGACTAGGAAAAGAGATGAAATAACAATGTATTGCCAGAAGACCGCGTGCGCAACACAATACAATACAATATTGTTGTATACCTAAATATACAGAAGAAGTGTTGGTAGCTGCAACGTGATGTATTTCGTATATCAAATATAAATGGGCGAAACGTAAATGTGCACAGTCACTGCACCCGTGGGACTGCGGATCGTAAATATTTCAATTTTAGAAGAGAACTTTCAAAAAACGTGTACAAATTTAAAAGCCGCGACACACGGTTACCTTGTGCGTTATCGTGGTGGTTTGCTTTTTGGAATCGTCGGACCAACACTAGTATACTCGGTGTCAAAGTTCGTCACGTATTATTTTACAGAGTATAAAAGCAGGAACTAAAATTGTGTATGCTTGGAAATTATAAAGAATGTAAAAACTGAATTATGACATAGCCAACTGGTGCATGTGTATTTTTAATAGATAATTTATATAACTACTATTGACTGTAGTATAAAGTTTGTTTCGAATTTGTTTTAATTACTTGTAATAGCGTAACTAATGTAATGATTAATAATAGTATGATAATATTGATAGTTGAAAATGTCCAAAATTTCAAATCATCAAATCGTAACAGTTTTGCATCCTTTTGACGACAATTAATATCCACAGTCGTGATGACAACCAACGTATAATGACAGAGTAGGATTAGTGTATTTATCTATCTCGATGTTTAAAACTGACATACATTAAATCCAATACAAATTAATTTAATACTAAACATTATTATAATTATATATTTTATGATGAAGGAATTTTCCCTTTAATGATGATAATGAAAAAACCATTGACTGATACCAGTTTGAGGTTATCTTATTATTGTTTACAACTCAAAATAATGTGGTAAGCCTCATACGGCAATATATTTTGTAGCATATTAAGAATGTAATACGTAAATTTAGATATTTTAGCATCTACAGACAGGACATAATATAGATGTAATAAAATTGTCAGCCGATTTGTAGGTAAAAATAGAGTACTTATCTACGTTATTGATTTATCTAAGTTTTTAGTGCTAACAAAGTGAATATAAATACGTTTTTAAATTGATTTTGACGTTTCCTAAATTGAACATAAATGACAAACGTTTGTTGCCATTACTATATAAAAAAAATAAAAATAAAAATAGAGGTGTGGAGGGATACTTTTTTATTCTCAAAGATATAATATAAACAAGAGGTTCTCAACCGGTATTCTCCAACAGTATTATTATTAAAGGAACTAAATTTTCGTTATCAATACACAATATAAGTATTACATTGACCTAAATAAAATATTGAGAATCACTGATATAGCATATAGAAAACAGAAATACTGACGGATGATGATACAGTAATTATATTTAGAATTTCAAGGTCTAAAATTTCGACTTAACTGAATATTTAAAGAGATCGAATTTCTAAACTTAATTTGAATTTTTCTGGTTTCCCACATTGGTTAAAGCGCGTAATTTATATGCGTAAAGAAACCTTCATAAAATATATACTATAAAATTTCCGTTATGAGAAAATAAGAATTTTTATTTTATTATGAAACGGTAACATTTGGTACTTGAACATATTAAATGTAATTTCATTATAAAATAGAATGATAATATAATATACGAACCAAAAAAAGTTATGCAATACCTAATGAATTTATTTGTCATATAATATGAAAAACACTTCATTTATGAAAATACTTACAATTTCAAGTTTCGACAATAAATACAGTAAGCCGATGATTACTTATTATTTAGAATACATTTTTTTTTTCATTATTCAACAAATATACAAATACAATTATACACTTTGCTATTTTGGTTGATCCCAGGAACATCGACTTGAAAGGCTTCGGAATCATATAGCTACGTTGTCAAATCACACTTCACTTGGTTTGAAAGCATTAATTAAATTATTTTTTTCCTCAAATTTAATTATAATTTATCATAGTAAACTATCATAAATAGTATCAAGTAGATTAAAATATTTGTTATATGGAGCTAATGGGTCATCATACTGTTATAAATGTCTACAAAACCCGTAAATAATTATATTAATTTACCTTAAATCGATTAGACTGTAATTTTTAGTATATATTTTTATTTATTTTAGTAAACTATGACACCATGTAGACTGGTACCTAATAGTATACCTATATGGCTATACTACATAATAATATATACGTTATACGTAAAGAAATATAATATAGCAAAAAAATCCCTAGTGGAATTTTGAACTTTACCGCTAAGTCATAAATTATCAACAGGAAAAAACAAAATATTTTTAAAGGCGCATGGTATAAAGTAAGCTACAATCTCTTACACTATGGGAATTAACTTTGGAATTTATTTAACCCAATAAAAAATAAATCGTTAGTTTTACTTAACTTTAACTTATTATGATTTCGTTTTTAGAATAAAAATTCAATACCTACTTCTTTGAAAAACAATACTCAGTAAAAGAACTTTTTTGCGTGGCCATTTTAGCATAAAAATTACTTTATATAAAAATCGTAGACTATTGAAAAATTAATTTCCAGGCATTATACTAATATAATTTGATGCCCCATATAAAATGTTGTTCATTAAAAATTATGTTCTTTGTTATTATTATCATTATAAATGATAATATTTTAACATTATTTAAACATCAATAAATAATATTGTGTCACTAATTCAAAAACCTACATATTTAAAACCATAGGTTTTTTTTTTTTTTTTTTGATTATATAAAATTGAGGAAAAATATAATCTCTTAGGATTTTGTATGTAAATAATTTTATTTTTTACCTCTAACAAAAATTAGCAAAGAATAATTTATATAATAACTAAAAATAAGGTTTATTTCACCAACTAATATTGTCTGCAGAAAAGTCGAACAGTAATTGAAAAATTAATAAATTCATTACCATAAAATACTTTTAATAGTGCACATGCTTTTTGTTAAAAATTATTAGGTCAACATTAAATTAAGACACAGATAAATTATTTACGCTCAATGTTGATGATAAAATGCAAATCGTCTATAGAGTATTTTGAACATACTTATATAAACATATTATTACTTGGACCTTATTGTATGGCTATAATATTTTACATACAAAAAATTATGTAGACGTCATATTATATTATCTGAACCCGAAAACCAATTTAAATTTTATGTAATTTTTTGACAATTTTTCTATGATAATTAGATTTTATAAACCGCTACTCATTTTTACGCTAAAAATAGTATACGCAAAAATAGCTTCTCGTCAAAACAGCTCTATCAGTCACGCAAATAAGTTAAACTATACACCTAAAATGTATTATCAATATTTATTAAGCATATTTAAAGTATAAAATAAATGTATTATAGGTACGCATATATGCTTTAAAATACTGTCAATGTCAGATTTCGCAACAAATGATACTCATATCCAACTGAGACCAACAAATAGTAAAATGCGAATAAATGTGCAGCCTAGGAGGGCATTTGTTGATTTATTGACTTATAGTAATACTTACATAGTATGAAAAATTGCTTGTAAAATAATATGAACTCATAATATATCATCAAACTAGGTATTTTTTAAGCGAAAAAAATGTTAGCTTAATATTAAGTTAAGGCAATTACTTATAAATTCTAAAATTGATGTCTTAAAAGTTAAAAGTTCTAAATATGACAACTTAATAAAATGCTTTTATGTAATTAACAATTCTTAAATATGAACACAATAATATTATATTTATCTAGAACTACGAACAATTTTGACTTGTTCTATAATAACTATATTCTATTAGGTTATTCAGGAGCACATATATGTATATCTGATTAAATGGTAATAACTGTCAGGTCGTTTAGAGTCTGTAAAACGGATTATAATTATATTGTATTTTAATTTAAAGGTAACGTATAGTAAATATATTGTCAATATTATACATTCGTTATTTATAACTTTTCTCAATTGAAACTCATTAATAATAATTGTTTAGAATGACGTCAAGAATTGTATATGATACATATATGTTATACTATACGATATATGCCGTTTGTATTATATTTATTGTATGAACATGAAGTCTTTATAAGTGTTATAACTCTTATATGACTAGGTACACAATCCACTCTAAAATTAAAATTAAAACTATAAAAGCTTCCTAAGGTCTCTTTCAAATAAATTCTGTAAGTTTCGAACGTTTCGGATAGTTTTGGCCAATTCTAACGTAGTATTAATTTATTATATTGTATTGCGCAATCAAAACTGAAACTATTACTAACCATAAATTCTTTAGTAAGTATGTTTGTTACAAATATCCATTTTAATATTTAAGTACTTAACATATTATTATAGAAATATTTCCCCCATAACTTTGAACAATGATTTTTTTTCAAATTACTTGTTTTGTTTTAGAACTTCTCATTTGCAATTAAAACCTGACCCCTAATATAACTGATACAGAAATATCATGAGATACTTTTAATTGATGCAATTTATAAACCGTGTGATGGAATAGTAACAAAAATAATATTTGTTGTTTGAAATCGATGATATATTCATGATGAGTAAAAATGTTGATAGTTCATAGTCTCAATTTGAACATCTAATAACCCAAATAACAAAAATATTGCAATGGTCTAGTTACTTTTACTAGTAATTGCCTTGATTTAAAAAATACTTCGTTGTTTATATGACAAATAACAAAATTTATTGAAGCAATAATTATTATTTTGAATCATATGACATATTTAACTTAAATTTAGGCAATGAACATTTAAAACAATAAATTCATATGGAAAGATTTACGAAAATTAGATCAAGTCACATTTCGATTATTTTCATATTATAATATTAATATTGCATACAAAAATTGTTAGACATTTCACATCACACCCATATGGAAACACTGACATTAATAATTAGTATCATGGGACTGTATAACGTTGACTTAACTGAATATATTTAAGGAAATAAAATATCTATACCTCATTTGAATTTTTTGGGTTTCTTACTATTGTTTGATACTATAAAATTTTTGGTATGAAAAAATAAAAATTATTTTTAGTTAACAAAACGGCGTATTACGATAAAACTATTTGTATTCATACATTTTTAAAGTAATTAAATACAATATTATATTTAAATAATAAGGCACAAAAAATGTCGAACAGTTAAACAAAACCGCGCAGTATGCAGGAAATAGGAATAATACGATATCTTAAGGTACAGGTTACATAAAACGTCTAGCAACAACACAAGTTCGGAATAATATAATCAGTGTCTAGACACGAAGACGTCATACTGTTCCCCTATCCACTACGTCAAATCATTGCAATGAAATCATATCATCAAGTAGTCTTTAAGAGTCAACTCATGATATACGCCGTGCTAGGTCTAATAATCATGTGTATTATATTATTTAACTATAAATATTTAAAACAATAGTCACGAGCACATTACAAGAATAACATAACTTTTTAGTTCTATTCAAAATCAACAATTGAATTAATAACAATTAACATAATGACATTTTAAGAATATCATTTCTATAGTCATGATGACTTAAAACATATTTTTATTCACAGTAATTTGTCTTGTTTCGTTAATATAAAATAGCAAACAAATGGATCTTAAAGTTATAATGGAAATTAACAATTTAAAAATTTAATTCAAATTAATATTTTGTATTAATATTTAAATAAAATGGTTACTCTTTTTTATTTAAAAGTTTTATAGGTAGATAACCAACTTTTTTTTAAGAAAAATTAGTGTTTTTTAAATTGCAGTTTAAACAACTTCTGAGAATCTACCTTGTATAAAATTATCAAGTTTTTTTACTGAGAAAAAAAAAATATATCATTGAAAAATCCATACATTTTACGTTAAATTAAGTTTAAATTTTTAGTAGGATAATAATGAATTATGTTGAATATAAACAAAACTTAGTTTTAAAAATATGAAAATAATTAAATCTTATTTTTCTTATTCTGTTAAATGTGTTATGGAAAGTTAAATTATTATTTAGGTACACTATTATAAACTTATGCCCGTAAGGCCACATACCTAATTAGTAATTATAAAAAATCTGGGAATTTCTTATTTTAAAGCTTTATTTTCAAATCCGTATATAAATGTTAAAAATATCGTCAATTAAAATTATGAATAGGTCTACAGAATACGTACTCTGTTCAACCTACAGATTGTCGAATGATTTTACTTTGTGTAGTACCTACCTATTAATTATTATGCAATCGAAACATAATAACGCGTAATGCCATAATATTTTAGAAGCGTTAATTAATATTAAATGTACATAGTATTTTATATTCGATTGAGTACAGCAATAATTATTTATTATTTAAATAAGATTGTATAATTTGAGAAATTAAACACCAAGAAATGAACGTTCAGAAGAATCATCAAAAGGTATTTTTCATTGAATAAAAGGTTTGTATTTTTTTTTTTTACTCAGGATGTATTGATTATTATTTTAGATTTAGAAAAGGACAAGAAAGTTATAAGGCACAACTTTAGTTACTAATGAAGTGCGTATTATTTTTATTTTTTACTTAATAAATATCCATACAATAATTATTAGTAATCAATTGACAAAAAACTTCAATTTTAAATTAAAACACAAATGATTGTGCTTTAAACGGTTATTTACTTCTCTAAAAATATTGGAACTATACAATTTAGGGATTTTTCTCAGATAAGAAAGTTAAACGAGAAAAACCCAGAAGAAAGGTTAGGCATTTATATACGTATGGTTAAAGTGAAAGACTCGTTAAAAGAGATGTAGAGATAGTGGAACTAAATAGTTATTGGCAGAAAATAGCAGAAGCAGAACATAGAGATAGTTGGTAATTTGTTTATTTAGTGGTATAACCATGATTGGTTGAAACTAAGGAAAAAAAAAGATACAATTTAGGTACTGTAGTGATATAGCGCTAGCTCATTTTAACTGGAAAATCTTGATTGTTTTTAGATTAACTTCAGAGCTCCGCTTAAAAGAGCGTCATACTTATGCTCTAAGTCGTTACACGAATAAACTATCTATTATTGACCACAAATGTATCGCATTTAATTATAATTGTTATAAATTTACGTTTACTTTATGTGAAGTTTTCCAGGTATATGATTTGTCCTCTTCACATAAATTTATTGTTATTTTCTATTTAGTTTATAATGAATTCATAGATTTTTACTCGAATTTAGTTTAACACAGTAAAATATTAATTCAATAAATTTAATTATATAGCTAAATATAGTGGTTAGACGTTATTTTGTACTTGAGAAAATAGAGTATATTCGTTTAAAATCATAAAAACATGGTATTTAAGCACGACCATATATTATTTATTTCAATTAATAATAATTAATTATTTTAAGTAGACCTTATACCTGATATGTAACTATAAAATACTATACTGCTGTTGTAATATAAAATATAAATCATTATTATGACACCAATCATCAGTTACCCTATTACGATACTAACATCTTCTTGGACATTAAAAAAATACATCATAGAAATGTATTTACAAATATCAAAAGTAAATTAATTCTAACTACTAACTTTTCATAATAAGCCAAAAATATTTTATTTATATCGTAAAGAATATTTTTTACACGACATAATAACATATTATTTTAATCTTAACAATGTTGTATCTTCTACGTAAATACCAGCTTTATTATAGCAATCTACGGTTGATTCGTGATAAAACTATGATTATATCACTTTATAAGTTATAAAATTTATACTTAATAACAAGACTATTGATTATTCTGAAACATTTTTAACTATTACACTTAACTACGTTATTGTTTATCAATCACAACCGATTGTTTGTAAGCTAAAACTTTTTTTTTTCGTCACTCGTTATTGGATTTGTTGATGTAACATTTGAGTTTCCGTCGTATTGTTTGGTATCCGTAAAAGGCCGATTAACATTGAAACATGTCAAAAACAATATTAATAACAAATTTTCTATCGAAACGATTTTTTAAACGTATTACAATGAGTATGGAAACCACTTTACAATTTCGATGCGTTAGAAAATATTCAAGTAGGCATTATTTTTCTTTTCGTCAGTACAACAGCAAATATTTATTTAGCAATTAATGATTAACATATAATTTGATTCTATATTTTCAATTTTGATTTTGATAGCTCACTCGGTACATCAAAATTCTAAAGATACACTAAAATCGATTTCATTCTATTTGAACTTAAATTCTACCAATTGAAGAATTAAAAACAAAACGAATTTTAAATCCATTAAATATATTATATAGTTTACTACAAAAATCATATCTTATTTAATTTTTATTTTGTAAAAACTGTACCGTATAAAAATGTTGTTATATCAAATTATATTATCATTACATATTATACAAGATTCCTCCAACAATTTGTATAATAACTTAAATTTTTAATATCCCAAATAAAAATCTATTTTCGTGCATAGTTGTAATACAAATAAGTATACTGTATACCAAATCATAAATAAAACAACACCAGGTATGCGGATGACATAATTTTCAGAGTTGTTAAACATCGCAACCGTCAGACAGATCATTGCTGTAATAGCCCGCATTTGAAATCAGATAGGTGCCCGAAGAAGAAGATAAATAAAAAGAGGAAAATTCAATATAAGTAGATATAATGAATAATTATAGGAATGGAGTGTACCTGTCGTTATTAAAATATAGGTCAGAATAGGTTATGGAGTTATCATTGCATACGAAAACGATTCTGAATGGAGACGGTCGGTCTACTTATTATCACATAAATAATAAATTTCTATTAATAATAATTATACAGTAATTTATTTTACTATTAGTAACATGATATAAACAAAAATAGGCAATAGCATAAAATTAATCTAAATCTTTTATAAATGTTATTGTATATAATAATTAAACTTTCAAGTCTTAGCTATAAAAATCAAACTCTAAATACATTTTAACTATAAAATATTTTTGTGAATTCTCGAAATTTTGTCAAAATTTGAACTTCAGGTGATTTTAAAGAAATTATACCTATGTATCTTAAACATTTAAATTAATTAAATTACTATATTTAAACCCATGAGAAACCTTGGATTAAATTTTTTAATTTTTTGACAAAGTGAAAATTACATCATTAGTAAAATATAACAATAGAAACATCGGTAAAAGTTTTAAGTAACTAACTACAGTTATTCGTTTTTAAATTACGCAAAAATAAAAAAATTAATAGATTTTATCAATAACTAGTTTTACATAATACCTAATTCTCGAATTCTTTTAATCATTTTTTTGTTTTTCACGATCATTTGAAAAAGTATTTATCATTTAACTTCTCAAAAATACCTTTTAAATCCAATTAGCAATAAAAAATCACCCTAAGAGATTCCTCTATTAGATTATTATACAGTGTATTCAGACACAAAAAAAAATATATTTATTTTATAATATATGTATACATATATACAATTTAATATCTTATAGTTAATAATAATAGAAATTTTTAAGTGCGTAAAACATTATTTTGGATTCCTTATTGAATTTTCCTACTTCTATCTATTGAATTTTACCATAGCAATATTAAACAAGGAAATGCTCCTTTTTACAAGATGTGCTTTATACCTAAAATGTCCACCAAATTAAGGAATTCAAAATATAAAATATCTGAAATACTTGTATACGAAAAAAGATTCTGTGAGGAAACAATCTATCAGCCTACATCATTAAAAACATTTTATAATACATTTTTTTTTCAATATTACTGTTAAAATAATTTATCATACTATTTATATTACGGTAAGTTGATTCGTTTTTACCGAAAATATCGCATAAATTATATAATTAATATTTAATTATGATAATATATAATATTTGTACCATACTATATAGGTATTATTGTTATTAACTTTTGAGTCAAAACTATCTTATCGTGAAACATTGTGAATAATTTCATGGTATAAATAGGTAATATCTTAAAATTAATTTACATATTTCGAAAATGTCATTACGTATAGTAAAATTTATAATATTTTACGTAAAACTTTTAAGACCCCATGCATAATGTTCATAAATTATAACAAAATAATTATCACTGTTATAATATGTAATTTTGATTAAATATGAATTTAAAATATCCTTAGCAAATAATCATGTTTTTATGTTTTTTATTTTTTTATTTCCAGCAATAATTAATTACTATAATGAGAAATATTGCACTAAATGTCTAAACCTTAGTTATAGAAAATGAAAATTTATAACTTTTTTACTGCTGTTTGTGATTTTGATTAATTTCTTAAAAATTTGAGCTTTGAATGCTTTAAAAAAAAATAACAGTTCCTATGAATTTTTTAATATTATTAATACAGATATGAGAAAAACTTATCGGTGCAAACGAATTGCGTCCCAAGATCCCTTTTTCATACGAATTGCGTTCCAATAATATTGAACAACTACACTAATTGCGTCTCGATAATATCGAACAACTACACTAATTGCGTCCTATGTAAATACATTTTTTTTCCAATTTAATACAGACTTAAGACTCATTAACAAAATTAATTAAATATTATAAATAAATATTATAATGCTTAAGGTAGGTTAAAAATATTGTTTTTTATCGTTTCGTAATAAATTATGTACATCAAAAATATTGTTTTCGTCGTCAAATATAAAAATAAAAAAATTTAAAAAAAAATAGAAAAATATAAGTTATAATGTGCAAGTTATGTGTTATAATGTTATTAAAATATTATTTATGGCTCGAAAAAAATTTGAATGATACAGTTTTAACAAAATCAAACGGACAAAACGTGTTGTTTCGTTCACGTCGTATTTAATCATTTCTTTTCTTAACAATTATTGTTTTTAGTATACTTCACGTCTTATTTTCTTTATTAGATTTACTATTGTGAATTTTTATGTAAGTATATTACTGTACGTTTTTAAGTAGGTATATCAACAAAATTATTGATATTTGAATGAGCAGAATAAAACATACCGTTAATTAATGTTGAATGGAAAGCTTCACAGCTATTTGTTGTCCGTATAATTTAACCTAATAGTTTTCAAACATTATTGGGATGCAATTAGTATAGTAGCATAGAAAATCCGGGACACAATAATTAGTATGTCACAAATCGCAATTTTTATAATAAGGACGCAATTCGTATGCAGCCAAACTTAAGAGGAATCTTCTATTAAATTTCCGATAATTTTGACCCAATGAATAGTTGTTAATATAAATTTGTAGAAAAATACAAAATATAGAAAATAATAATATAAACACTTGGTGAAAATTTCAAGTTTCTGCCGATTAATCGTTTTCGAATTATAACAAGATAAAGAAAACAATTCTTTTTAAAACTAGTTAAGCGTAAAAATTCCCATTTTTCCTAAATTTTTTTTTTCCTGTTTTTTAACAAAAGAACTGAACTCCCGAACTACCAACAAGATCCAATTTGCTACCAGAAACCATCCTCGAAATTGAAAACTGAAGTATTTTTATTGCCCCAAAAGGCAATGACAGTCACAAATAAAACATACATTATTGTAAAATCAATATACATTCATTCATCCGCTCAGAATTGAAAAGATATATGATAAAAAAATGCTGTTACAATGTAGTACTACTTTTATATGATTGGAAAATAAACAGAAAATAATAAGATTTTTATATTAAAAACCTCATATCATAAAATAATGTTATTGGTTGGTAGAGATAGGTGTCTTTGGCATTAATATATATCAAATACATAGGTACCTATAGTTTGTGTGAAATAATAATTTATGTAATGTGTGTATGTTTAAATATTTAAATTCGATTTGTATTATGTAGGTACAGACTGTTGAACTTGAGATCTATTTCATTTTCGAATAAGGAAAAACATCCGTATGTTCATAAAATCATAATTATATTTAAATTACATTTAGATTCATACTAAATGCTCGATGACAATGGTAAAAATCATGTTTTCAAAATATTTATTCAACGAGTGTGATTTCGAATGGACACGTTGTTGTAACTATTCCTACTTAGTACTTTTACTTATACCATCATAAAGGTGCAGCAGGTATATATTATTTTAATATTATACAATATTACACGGTGCAGCATATTATGCTGACCGCCTGCAGCTGCAGTTTATTATAATATTGCGTAAGCGTATACGCGTATATACTTGCCTACACAGTTTAACCAGTATTAAAATTGAATATAATATATTATTTGCAGCAATCGAGAAGACCTTAGAATTTGTTTTATGCATTGCGAAATTAACAAAAAAAAAAAAAAAAAATATCTCATACCAATTGACATTGAACATATGCAATCATGCAGTGACTTTTAATACCCGTTGCGGCAGTCAAATAATAATATACTATACATAATTATACATTTCCTGAATTAATTTAATGGGTGTTTGAACATACGGTTCAGATACCTGTACCATATACTTATGCTTAAAAATACAACTTTTTACATTAAATACGTGTATGCTCATTATATTACTGCGAATACTGAGAATTGATTTTATGAGTTTTTATAATCAAGTCAAACTCTCCTGTCGGAGTATTAATTTTTTCGTACCCATGCACTTTTTGAATTTAATTTATTTCATTATGTGAATAACATAAGTAGACTCTACATAAACGATTATTGCTGACAACGGACACATATACTCGTAATTATACAATTACACGTGGCAACGGAATACATTTGATTCGATTAAGACGGAAAAAAAAAAAGAAAAAGACTTATGGACGATGTTTAACATTCAAGCATTCAAATTATTTATTTAATCAGTAAAATTATTATACAAACGGTTGGTCAAAATAAGGTCACTTAGTTAATTATAGCACATTACACGCTTATTTGGTAGGCACCTGCCTTAAATAATAATATTTTAACAATAGGTATAACTATTATTAATTAATAGGCTATTTCATTTTTTTTTTTTTTTTTTTATAATATTATGAGACTTTTACTAAAATAAAATTTTTTTTTCATATACTATGAGTACAATATATTTTGTTTAAAATAAAAAAATCTATATTTCTCGCACTTGTATGTACAATAAAAACTACAAAAATATTATAACATGTTCGCGCAAGTAATTTAGAACACATGAAATATAATGATATTTAGTTCGCAAGTCGTTTGAATTTTATCTATTTGATATTATTATGTTTATAGGACACTTTATATAGTCACATTTACAAAATGAAAATCACGGACAGTTTGTATTGTTTTAGATAGAAAAGAATGTGTGCATTTTACACAATTTATCATTACATATTTAATAGGTGAGTACAAGACAAGTAATCCTATAGTTTAAATTAAAGATTTTTAACAGGATAAATAAATTGTCGTTAATATCATAAGATGGCAAATATATATATAATATTATTGGTTTTTAAAATTTATGAGTTTGTGTATACATTTTGAGTTATATTTAAACAAAAAAAATTAAATTATTATTTTTATTGTATTATTCTTGTGCTGTGTACAGACTTCATAAACTTATTTTAGGAAAAAGTTTAGAACAACTTAATCTTATCTCATCTTGTAAAATATATTTCCTGAATTCTTTTTAACTTACAAAGTGTCTGCTTTCAATTATTACCAAATCATTTTCTGCGTACAAAATACAAAGTATTCGCGTCGTGCAAATCTAACAATAGACAGTTAAAGTGTCAGTTTACCTCATTATTTTAACTGCACATTAAATAGGTACTTCGAACACACAGATGGATGTGGTTTGGTATTATCACAAAAGAAACCCACGATGGTTGTGTCCTACACGAATATCATATGGTTATTGTTTTTATTATTATTGAACGAAATTGTTAAAAAAAAACGTTGACGTAGGTATATGATGAGATTATATGTTATTATTGATAATACACATAAAACATATTATGTGACGCGTATTTTTTTATTTCATTTTTTTCAATATAATATATTAATGCAATTTCATAGTTGTGATAACAATATACAATCCATTTAATATATTTATTAAGTAAAAATTTTATTCTTATTATTTTATATTATGGACGATTTTTTACATCAATGAAAAATCTTCTGCCTGTATATACACCAACTATTTTAATTAGAAGTGAAATTTCGAGTGATCATATTCAAAATATTCGTAAAACATGTTTTCATACTTTTCGTTAGATATACATTGCAATAATATAAGAGAACGTATCGTCGTCATCGCGTAAAATATCACAACAACAATAATAACAATTATTATAGTGGATATGCGAATGTATGCGTGTATACGTTATTATAATATTATGCGCGACTGGTCTGACGTAAATGTTTTTTTTTCTTTTTTTGTGAAAGGGCGAGGGACTATATAGGTACGTGACGTTTTAAGATATTTTGGTTGGCCACCCGGCTCCTCCCTTCTCTCACCATAATGATAAAAATCCTAGTCACGCTTCGGACGAACTTCAATGGTTTTTATTTTCGTTTTTTTTTTTCTATTCGACCGAAACACACATAAAAAAGGGAAAAATAAAATTTGAAATCGAAGGCGGATTATATTAGCCCCTTTCGACAATAATAATAATGATAATATTTGATAATTTACATTCTCCCTTGCTGCAACTGCCGATTTATTTCTATCCGTCTAGTGTATGTGAAACACGCAAAGTTCAATAATTTGTATATTCAGATAAATATAGGATTAATAATTTATTTCCACGTTCTTCTTCTACTCTTCAACTTAATTATAAATAATCAACAATAAAACGTTTTAGAACGGCTTTTAAAAATCTAACCTATATAATTATATTTAGATATTAAAAATTCGTTTTTATAATTTAAACCGAGGTATAATATCATTACACAAGAAAATAATGAACTTTATTTTAAACTGCGCTTATTAAAATAAAATCCCAGAGCAATGATTTTAAATAGGCAACTATAATTATAATTTTAAATAAAATATTCAAAATATAAGAATAAAGCTCATTTACTAAGTCTTAAAACATAATTAAATATACTTGCTTTACTATAAATCAAATTTTCCATTACAATATTTGTTTTGTACTTAGTGTATACTTTAAAATAACAAGTCGAAACAAACATTTATGTATTCAAAATTATTCGTAAAGTTTGCACTAAAAATAGTGTTTATTTTGAAGGAAATCCACCCTCATGGCAGTCATTATAACTGACACTGAAAAGCTTCCATTTATCTATTCTGTACTTTTAATTTTCTGCAGCAATTAATAAGAGATAAGTATAATACATGCGGTGTTGCATGAAATTTTTTTTTTTTATTATTATTAATATTTTTGTTTCAACAAATTTTTGTTTTTACAAGGTTTTAACAAATAAAGTTAAGTTTACAGTTGTGATTTACATTTATATGTTACTTTTGAATATATAGATAGTAAAAGATAATATATAATTTGATAATTCCTTATGTATTGTACCTATGTATATATTATAAAATATAGGATATAAAATAATTATAAATAAATATAAATATAAAATATAAACTGTAATTTTAAGGTAGTGAGTGTGTATTTATGTTTGTTCTGATTCAGACGCAGATGATCCTGATGTTGGTTCTTTAGCAAGAAAATTTAAAAACGATTGTGCTTTTAATTGTTTTTTTCTTATTATTAATTACAACTCCGATTCAGTAACAGAAACATAATGATATTTATAAAAAAAAAAAAGTTTCCCCAGAAAGAAAATAAACAAAAATTAATAAATTATTTTGAAGAAGATTATATACAAATTATGTTGGATGTAATGTGAACAGAATATTATGAACAGGCCACCGGCGCGTTTTAAACCACTGTCTACCATTTCCATATATCCAATAACAATTATTATACAATAATAATAAATAGAAATTATAATATTTATAATTTTATAGGTGAAACTTGATCTTTATAGAAAAAATATTACATCATATGGATACTGACTTTGATTTTCATTATATTGTATTTTATATATAGCTCATGACGTTTTATAATACATATATACGCACTCAGCATAGAAACAATAATTAGAATGACATTTGTTAAATGATTATTGTAGCAAAAATATATGCAATAACCTATATGCCTGTAGGTAAACCTACGAATTAATAACGAAATATCATGTTGTCCAATTTCGATCGCGATCGGAAGAAATTCTATAAGCTCGCATATACCTTCAATAATATTATTATTCTAGTATAGAAGACACGATGATTATAACGCCTTAATACAGGTTTTTTTTTTTTTTTTTGCTCCAAATATAAGATAACAAAATATTAAAAAAATAAAACCGCGTCACCTTTAGTACGTCACTACACGACCTAAGAATATAATATCGCAAAATTTAACACTGCGACACGTTGTTATACGATACCCACTATATAATATTAGCATGCAATGGTAGGTAAAGGTTATGTTCTCCAAGATCGTCTTTATATTTCTTTTATATATTCACTTAAATAATAATATGTATTATGATATAGATATATGTGTTAAATTACATTATAGCGTAATATTCATTTCATTCCACCATCGAAAACATCTGTCCGTCACCCATCGACCGGAGACCATATTATTATATTATACTTATACTATTATGATCACATTTTGAAGGTACATATTTCAATATACATCTAAATAAATAATAAGTGAAAATTGACTATTCCAAGAAAAAACATAATACACCCGGCTGTAAATAAATAAACTTAAATTATACTCCAAGACTCATAAACATCTCTCATTTTGATAATTATGATATTGTATTCAATTTTGTAAGTTAGATTCCATGTATTCTTAAATATAATATAACTTTAAAGAATAATAAATGATAAAAAATGTTATTAATTTTTTTCTTTTACTAGTTAATTATATTTTATTTACAAATCAATATATTCGAATAACTGCTATAAAGAAATAATTGTCAGATTTTCTCTTACAAAGAAGTGCTAGATAATAACTCTATAGGTATAATACAACCACATACAAATCGTCATTAATTAAAAATATTTTTGTTTAAAAAAAAAATATACTTGGATAAAAACTGTAATTTCAATATTTATCTGTAGGTACCTAGATATTTGTTTTGTTATCGGTATGGCTCAATAATACCATCAATCCCTTTGGGCATTCGTGTGAATTGTGTACGGGTGATATAACAATAATAGGACCCCATCTACATTTTCGCTTTCAAGCGTCATCGTTGTCAACGTCCAACAATTCATCAAAACTATTTCCTCCCGAATTCCAATTATAATACGCATACACAGTAATGGGTAGATAAATCTGTTCAACAGCGCTCACAAAAAAAAAAAATAAATATATTTTTGTGCATACGCTGTAATATTCACAGACATCCAAAAGCGGTGCTACAATTTTACGATAAAGACGCTTTGCTGTTTCCTAGTAAAAAGTTGTAAAATAATAACAAATACATGTGTACATAAGTAATGAATGATAGATATATAAAGAGTAATTATTTTATCATTGAACACTTATCATTTCAAATTCTATTAATGTTTTTAATAATATTTTTCTTACATGATTTCAAGTTAAAATAAAACAATTTTATTATTTTTTTTTTTTTAATTGAAATTTGTTAAGTGGTTTTTGAGTTATAAGTATTCAATATTTTGAGAAGCGAATAAGTAGACCAATATTTTCCTCGTATGACTCCACTTCGCTCACTTAAATTTTAAATACTTATAACTCAAAAACGACATATCCGAATTTAGATTTTTATATATCGAAATACTTCAAAAATATTCTACTATAGAATATAAGATAACTTAAAAAATAATAACAATCAAAAATATAAAAAATATAAAAAAATTCTCCCGAAAAGCCAAATCAAAATTTTCTATACGTAATGAAATTTTTGATTTCTTTTAATATTAAAGATATTATTTCTTTGTAAATACTATAAATCTATTTTTAAAATTTTACGGTATTCACAGAAAGATGTTATTCAATTTTGTCTTTTATAAGCTTATATAATATGGTGAAATATATATAATTATAATTACAAAATACTAATAATATAATATTTTCTTAAATAATTTTTTTTTTTTTTTTATAAAGTTTTTATATAATGTAATAAAGGCTGATAGATCTTTTCCACTCAGAATCGTTTTTCGAACACAATGGTAAATCATTGAATTCAAATTTAACACACCCGTAATAGCGATCATCTCTACACCTAATATACAACAAAGTGGTAACCACTACCTACTTTTATCTAAATATGGGTACATAATATTTTTTAAACTTTTTTTCAAATCTATTCTATATTTTTCACTTTATATTATGAAAATTACTATTAATTTAATACCTATAGGATAAATTTACACTTATATTAGATTATATAATTTGATTTCCTTTAAAAAGTTGATGATGTTGGTATTAGATTGAAGGTCGAGTTATAGGGCTTCTTCTAAAATACGAGGTATGTGGAGGTTGGTTCTTGAGTCTTTGAACTTAACGCGTTTCGTTATTATGTGTTTGACTATGTTGTCTGCTTCACATGATTCACATATAGGAAGATCATTTCTGGCCATGAGGTAGTTGTGTTTTATAAATGTTCGCCCTATTTGGAGGCAATTTAAAATAGTTTCATCTTTCCTATTGAAGCCCAGGTTTTGCCAAACATGAATATTGTTTTTATATTATTTAAAATTAAAGTTTTTAGATTTTTTTTTTTTTTTATAATCAGGTAATTATGTAATTTCTTTAATAAATATATAATATTGTTTTGTATTCATGCATTTTATGTATTGCAATGCGCCAATGCATATACGTCGGAGCTCGGTGAAATGAAATGAAAAATGGAAGACAGACGAGGTGCACATCGTTTACGTGTCTGTCGTTTCTCCGAGTAAAGCTGATCTGAGAACAGAACAACCAATGGCCTTGATGACAATATTCTTGCCACCGTTCTTGGCGTTTTCGTAAAGGTAGTTCCTTTCCAACCAATGGGAGTCTAATATTTTCTTGATTAGTATCTTGTAGATAAACATTTTATGGAACAATCTATAATATAATAAAAATCTAATACATGCAACTTAATCTTCCTACCACAAAAATTATGATAAATTTTAATTCTACATATATAAATAAATTACTGTAAGTCATATGCGATAAACTTCATTGTGTCATGCTCTTTTAAAAATTAAATTAAAACGTTTATAGACAAATATTAGTATTAAGTCTTCATTACTATTATCAAAAAAATTTGTATAGACATTTTAATTCACATTTGTAAGTATCATATTTGTATCTATCAAATGTCTTACATATTATTATCATATGAACATTAAGCCTCATATCAGATATCTTTGTGAGAAATTATACAATAAAACATTAATATATTATTTATTTTAATACATATAATTAATAAAATTAAATATACATATTCAGCGTTTGTTCGTATCAATTAAATTAGAACAATCTAAAGTTGTAATATGATTTATAATAAGAAGGAATATAGCATTTTATTACTGTACTATAAATTATAAGATAAACGTAAACGCGTTTATTTAATACATTATATTTAATATAATTATACGATTCGGAGCTTTTAATGCATTTTCAAAAGTCGAACGTGCCGAAACATCAAGTGTTTGTCTTTTGTTATTATCACTTGACAGCGCAGTTTATGCCAATATATAAGATAATAATTTGAAGCCGTGATATTTACGAGTATATATATATATATATAATATTATAGTGTATACAAATACAAATACAAATTAATACGGAAATAATTAAACCCGTTTCGCTAATGAATATTTTGATACGAAAACGAGAAACTGAATTCATAACCTTATTATTCCCATTTTATAATGAATTTCTCATATTTTCTACCGACATATCTCAAATTTTGCAGTGTCATCATTAACTAATAACTGCAGACGTTTCCTATACATATAGCTGTGGTAGAAGTCGCTTCTTTTAGCGTAATTATAAAACTACTGTGAAATTATATTATAATAATTAATACATTTTATAACTCACGTGATATTTATTAAACATAATATATTTTTTTAACGAATACAATTTCTTAGCTACAATAATATTATAGGACATCGAAAAAACGAATTGTATTAAATAAATGAAAAAAAGCGTCTAGTATATAATATTTCATAGGTATAAATTTATTTTTATTGTAGATGATATAAACTATAATATTACACTGCCTGTAGTACCCTGCATTTCTTGAGGATAATTTATTGATAATTAATACCGAGATAGGCAATTTACCTACAGTGAATAGTAAAATGTGACTTTTTTTCTTACGTAGGTATAATTAATCGCAAACAGAAATAAACAAGTATATCTACGGTTATGAGTTTAATAATATTAACAGTGGACAAACCGTCCTAAAATAACTGATTCGATCTACTATCTAAATTTTTCTTGAATCATCAAAGTCGGCTGAATATTTTTTATTCCCTAATTCTTAGTCATGCACTTTGCGATTTATATAATTACTATAATAGCTATATCTGTGGCTTTATTTCTAATGCTCTTGAGACTCATCCGAGATCCCAAAAAATGTGTACAGCATTTGATGATAACTGTTTAAAAACTTAAATATACGTCTTTAGATATAACTCGCCAACTAATAATATATTGTATATTAATAATTCGTCTTATCTCTTTCATTTTGCTTCAGTTAGAATAATTTTAATTTTTTTTTTTTTTTTTTGTCAAAATCAATCACGTATTTTTTTGATATATAAACCTCAACTATGCACTTAGCCTCTTATTAATATCAACTATATGTGTGTGTATAAACAAATAAAAATTCGATTTTCATGAGAAATAACAAAATGCATGTATGACATTGTTTAACTATGCCCATAGATGAAAATACAAATCCTCACAGAATCTCAAGGAAACGATTGGTTTAACTTTTATTGAAAACGGTCCAGTAGTTTTTAAACCTATGTATACAGGACATAGAAAGAAAAACACATTCATTTTTACATACATTTTTATAAACATCAATATGTACAACGAACTATTATGCGAATCATCGAACTATAATAAAATTTGAAAAAAGAAAGTTTTTAAAAAGCATGGGGATGATGAGATAATAGAATGATTGCA
This sequence comes from Melanaphis sacchari, assembly GCF_002803265.2. NCBI lineage: Eukaryota > Metazoa > Arthropoda > Insecta > Hemiptera > Aphididae > Melanaphis > Melanaphis sacchari. The sequence goes on along the minus strand of NW_020271193.1, from coordinate 3,162,571 downwards.
GTTTAGCGTTACGTCAAAACGGTAATCTATTAAATATTCTAAGGAATGTTTATTATTTATATAGATTAACATTTTCTTCCAAGGTTTTATAACCAAATTATTTACGATTTGGAAATATAAGAATATAGTTTAAAATATTCATATATTTAATGTTGTTAAACGAGAACGTCACAACCGCATATTCAATTGTCTCTATCTTATAGTCTATATAATATAGACGTATAAGTATAAATAATAAATATGCATGTAAATTGACTTATTACCAAATATTAGAGTAAAACAGTGTTTCATATGATGAAATAAGTATTGAGAATTCAATATTAAAAGTTTTTTTTTTTTTTATCATAGTGATAAAAGTATTAACACAATAAAAAATCTTAAAATATATTTAAATTTTTTATAAAGCTTATTTGAAACTTATTTTCCTAGCTACTTTATAAAATTTCAACCCATATGTTCTTTGAAAATTTTATTTAAGAATTTGAAAATTGAAGAATATTTAAGCAATGATATAATATTGATAAAATGTACATGCTTTTTAGTAAGACATACTAGTTGTGTACGCACATATATTAAAGTAGATATACATATGGTTTCTGCAAGTTAATCACTTAATAATATAATGCATGTAAACGGAAGTATACTAATTGTTTTAAAAATAAAACAAAAATAACGATCACTAATAACGTGATCTTTTCGTACATTGTATATAGTAGAAAGTAGACGGACACTCTAGTGTAATAATCTATAAGCTAAGGAACCATAATTATTAAAAAACAAAACAAAATAAAACAAAACAAACCATTTTGTGCACAACTTTAAAAAAATTAATTTTATGATGATTTTTTTTGTATTTTTAATAATATTTTGTTTGTAATTTTTGTCTGTTATATTATATGATAAAGGCTCTTGTTTTGGGGTTAACAATATTACATTATGCAATATATCTACATAGAGCTGGTCTTATGCTTATTGCTGATAACTACTTGTCATCACTCAACGCTCATTACACAAAAACTGTTGTATATAACTACATATTAACTTTGTCTTCATTATAACTCAAGGTAAAGTAGTAAACAAAATTATTTGAATTCTTTTACCATATACTTAAAAATTTTCTTTTACGTACGTACCTATAAGTATAATAATATAAAGATATCGAAACTATCTATTAAATTAGAGACAAAAAACGTCTCGATTGAAGTTTTTCAGGATAAGGTTATATGAAGCTCAAAAAAGAAACGCTCTCGTTTTAAACAGGATATATGTCATCTTAATCTTAAAGTTAACTCATTTCAAAAAATACAAGACACAACTGCAGTTTGTTATTGATTGCCGATTGCGTAAAATACATAACCTTAACAACGCGTTCTCTTTGTACACCAGTAAACAGAGAATATAAAAATTTCAAATAAAAACTGCACCCCCTTGAGTGTATTATAATATTATATTATTTACGCATAGCACAATAGCCGTGATATATGCTAATACGTTATATTAAAATATAAAATCAGTAATGACAGAGATAATTATTGTACAATACATACGAAACAAGCGATTCATTAATTAAATATACTAAGGTTTTAAGTAAATTCAATTGAAATAAAAAAAAAAAAAAGATTTACATTAATATTTATATTAGGTCCATGAAGTTATTCATCCAAATTCAAAATTTTAAACACAAATTTTCTCAATAATTTGTAAGGATTTGTAAGCATAAATTGGTAATTTTTAATTCAGTCGTTTTCAATTATCCGTGAAAGTATAAATCGTGACCAACAACATTTCCGATATCTGGTCATTTAATCATTTCCACATTTTCAGTTGTGCGTAATATTTTAGTAATTATAAGAATAAATTAAAAATTTACAACTCGCCCCTGTTCTTTTTTAAATTTTAAAAATCATATAATTGTTTGAACTTTTACATTTTTACCTCGACAAAATTTTGTGCGTGATTTGGAAGTATTTTAATGTAAAAATTAAAAACTAGTATGTCACCTCCACCCCTTCATATTTTTACGAAAATGTATAGCTTTTTATTTTTTCCTTTCTTTATCATGATGATTTATATGAGTTGTAAATTTAAAAAAACCTTGCTAACCATACTATGGTAATAATGCAATTATTTCGTAAAAATGTATAGCGATATAAATAATACTTAAAACAGTAAAAAAAAAATATTTTTTTTTTAAAAATACGAAAATTGACTTAGAAAATAAGGGCGATCATCTAATGAATTATTCTGTATATGCTATGTAATCTATGTATGGCCTTTCTAGGCCGTGCACATGCACCTATACCGGCATCATTATCTTACGGAGTATATATATTATTATAATAATCCCCGGACAAACGCATTGGTGTGAAAAAACAAACTCGTCTAAGGGTTCATATTGTCCATATTATCATTGTATGACGTGTACGGGGACGTATACTACATAATATTATTATTATATAGTAGACGGTTGTAGTTTTTTATTTTATTTTTTCGTGTGCGCGAGAGTGACGTTTTTTTTTTTGTGTCCTATAATGTAGAAAAAATATAAAATATTATCATCTGAAAATGTATGCGGTAATCTGAACGATAATAATAATGTTATGTTAAAATTTAATGTTATACTCGTATATACGCTCCACGGTTATTTATTTATTTTTTTTTTTTTTTAGCTTTTATAGTTTTATCTCTGATGACATTTCGTTAACCTATTTTATGTATTATTAAATGTTTTAAAACATTTCGTTTTTGTTTCCCCGGCATTCCTCGCTCAAATTGTATATACAACTTATCAAAAAACCATGAACTATTTTATTTTTCATAAGGAATTTGAACAAAGTATAATAATATTATTATTGACGTGATGACATTATTACGCTTATAAAATATCTAAACACATATATTATAGTATATAATATCTGCACTATATCTTTAGTATGTATACCAGTACCCCCCTAAATCGAAAGTTCTGGAATGAAAACGATTATGTGTAAATTGTATGGACGATAGACTATATATAATTATTACTCTGCACATGTGTAGCCTTTATACAAACACACAACGAATGGTTTTAGAATCTACAGCTAATTCCGGTCGGATTAAATTTAAACTGACGTTTATTATCGGATTTGAAGTCATGCAATGTCAAACACGAATTGGTTCAATAATGTCTACGCATACAATCAATAACAAACAAAAAAATATTTGAAAATACGTAATAATACAGTAGTCGTATACACGTATTAAATCGTCGAATATGTATATGAACCATTGCGGGCCTGAATGGTACTCAACGTACAATTTAATTGTATCTTGTCGGTTTGAATTTTTGCCGGGCGGACGGAACGGATATACGATTAAACGTAATATATTTAACAAAAAATAGTGGAACAAAAATAAAACAAACTGTTTAAACAGCTGACATTAAATTGGAACCACGGATTTACGTATAAGTATGCGAAAATAATTCACATTGCGGCGGGGAACAGTAGTGGTGCGTTCTACGAAAAGCAAACATTATTCCTGGCAAATATAAAATATTTGAATATAATGTAATATTTAAAGTTAAAAACGTAACGGTTACGGAACGACGAAAAATGTATGTCATTAATATACAATATATACATGTGCGTGTCGTACAAGAAAAACATTTTTTAATATCGCGAATGTGTGAAAACAAAAACAGAAATTCAATATAATACCAAGTTCGCGCTGTACGTATTATAACATGCAGTCTGGCACAGTCATTTTTATTATTATTACGTCAAGATTCGGCACAAACGTACGTATTTTTATTTTTTAGTTACCCGTTACGAAGCGTGAGGTACCTATTCCATTTCATTTATGTCGACAAATTCGCTTTAAACGAAAACGTCAAAAACACCTTGGTCGTAGGTAAACATATATAGGTGAATTATATATATATAGATAGATAGATAGATAGATTTATATACACACACATGTATATACTACAGCTGGAATGAGATAAATGCACTTCAATAATTAAACGCAATTAATTTAATCAAATAAAACCATATTAAAACTGTCATCTCGGCAAATATTACAATTAAGCGCTGCGGTTACGTATAGGTATGATGAAGTTATCGACAACACTTCGCCGCCTTTTATTATACACATCAGTACATTACAATACTAAACATACCTATACATAGTATATGAAGAGGTCTCAAATCGATTTTCACTGAACATCGTTTTTAAATTAAATAAAAATACAATTTTCACAGAATGTTAATAACTTTTTTTCATTTTTGTATTATCTCGAAATTATTTGTGGATGAAAAGATTGTATATTTCAATCAATTATATCGTGACAAGCATATACAATACTATTATATATAGGTACTGTACACAACTAAACCACTGTTTTACATATTTTTTTTTTCAGAGATACATTGCTATTACACTTGATTATATACAACTTTGACTTTTTAATCTTAACACTATAATTTTTTTTCATATTTTGTTATTATTATTTCCTACTTTTTTAATATATAAAGAATATTTAATTTTAGCATTTCATTATAAATATTATAAATGTTTACTCCTTTACTCCATTGTTTATTTCTCAATAAAATACAATATGTAAAACTATTTTTATATTTTAGAAAAAAAAGTTTGATACAAAACAAGTATTGTGATGTGTAACAAAAAAAAAAAAAAAAAAAAAAAAAAAATGAAATGTACTAACACATTTTGGGTAGTAAAAAGAAATAAGTTTTAATGCAGCAAAAATAATTAAAATAAGTCTTGATAAAGAGCTTTAAAATAAAATCAACTTTTTTGTTACCAATATATATTTTTTTTTTTTTTTGTAACATACCGTAAGTATTTTTTTTTTTTATACATTTAATGAGTAATAATAACTATAAAATATACTTTATAATAGAAAAATCATTATACATAAAATATGAAAAGCAACAAAACAGTCTTTTGTAAATCATACACACTGGACAATTTTATGGCATGGTTTCATTTTATTTATTTTTTTTTTTTCTGATTTCAATGAGAACTCAGGTGTAAGTATTAGGCGTGTATTGGAATTTGAAGATGAATATAGTTTTGATTTATTTTTACGTGCTAACAAACTAGCCGAAGCAAGTTTATATAATAAATAAACAAAAAATAAAGTCAGTACATTTGAAGTTTAGCAAAATAGTAATAGTGTTTACTGTTTACATCAATAATAGTTTAACAATGATTGAAGCAAACAATGTTTAGTGTAGGATACTAGGATGCATAGGTTTACTCAGCATTCCCCCCACCCAATATTCAATTTTGGATTATTTGAAGTCTCGATACTATGAATAGGTATTGAACGTAGTTAGGGAACACAAAGGATTCAATCTCTGATAGCTTTATTTTAAAATGATTACAAATAATGAAGTAGATACGAGGTAACTAGTACAGCGTAACTGTATGCGTGTATGTTCAATATAATCAATAAGTTTACGAAATTTAACAGTTAACAATTTTTTTATTATTATTATTATTATTATTACTCTGATACACGAAAACAATCAGTTATTCAAGTATTATTGAACAAAAATTACAATTGTATTTTGTTTTTTTGGATAATATTGTTGTCTCATTTCAATTGAGAATTTTCAAATTTTAACTCCATAAATTACCAATTAAATGAAATTTCGTACCAAATATCCCCTTAATCTTGAATACTACTCCAAACATTATGATAAATATATAAAAATAAATAAATTAAAAATATACATCATTGTAAAACTAATAGTTCCCTTGCTCGCTTAAAAATCTAAAATTATTATCGTTTGCAAACAACTTTCATTTTTGTCGAAACGGAAAATAAAACCATTTTCAATCAATACTTTTAATATAAAAAAAGAAAGAGAGAGAGAGAAAGAGAGAGAAAGAGTTATATTGATACTGCTATTCAAATGTATTGTATATATAATATATCTAGATGAAAAATGTTCAAACATTTTCGATGTAAAAATAGTGCAATCACAACATACAACAAATGTAGTCGCATAAAAAGGATTATAATAATAACTTGAGCTTTACCAATTTTCAAAACTAATCATTTTTAGACAAATGAAACGATTTAATACATCTTTTAGAAATTGAATAAAATTGATTGCTTTAGATATGTTAAATAGGTGTATTTTTATCATTGTTATTATAAATTCTAAATTATTTTTCAAGGATTAAATTTGCAGTTGATTCATAAAATCTATATCAATTAAATTTAAAATATAATTTATTTATTTTAATATTTGAATAAATTAACAATTTAGTAAATAATCTGAAATAATATTATAGTAGTCTAGATGTTCATTATAAATAATATACTAGAACTATTTAACATCAAAGCTTTAAAAATGTTATTAAATCGAATTAAATGTAGTCTATTTCAAAAATATTATTGCTACTATTTATTAATGATTATATTTTAATTGGTTGTATTTTATTTATTAAAAATAAAAAATGGGACACTCACAATTTTGGCCTAATTCTAAAAAATACCATCAAAAATTTTTATAGTAATTCTAGTATTTTGAATAATACTTTAGAAATTTGGAGATAATTTTTGCCTATTTTATGTGATAAAGGCCATTAAGGTTAATAATAATATACTGGACTATATGAATTTAAAAGACACGTCTCATGCTAATTGATGACAACTATTCATCGTCCCTCAACGTTTATTACACAAAAATTGTTATTTTAAATTATTTACTTTGATTTCATAATAACTCAATGTAAAATAGTAAAAAAAAATTGTTTATAGTTTTTCTTTTACCCGTGAAAATAACTTAATTATCTACTAAAAATGGAACAAAAAGCGTCCCATTTAAAGTTTATCGGAACAAGGACAATGTTCTAAACCGACAATCCTATTTAAAATAGAATGTATGTATTCAACATAAACAATAATAATTATCTATTTGATATTTTAATGAAATTTCGTTTTATATCCAGGTCTAACAAACTTTATTCCTGAATTAATACGTCTAATATTTCCAAATATATTACTTAGGATAAGTATTTCATTTTAAACTCCGTAAGATTTTATATAACACAGCATTTAAGGTTTTATATTTTATTCTTAAGTATTTTTTTTTTTTTTTTACTTCATTGTGTTTAATTTATTTTGTTTCCACGATTATGTTTTTAATTTGTTTATATTTACTCGAAACTAGTAAACAAAATAATTTTGTTTTTTACGTGATAGCTTCAGGCTACTTTATAATAATTAGATAATCTACAAAACTATTCTAATTATTTCAATCTGTACCTATTTACCTATTACTTTTTTAACTTAAAACTTCTCGTTCTGAAATATCCATTCACATCTTTTAATTTTTAAAACGAAAAACGGTTTTTTTCAAACTTTAAAATATTTAATTTGTTTCATCATATATTTAATATTAATGAAAATAGTTTTATTTACATAATATATATAATACATATAATCTGCATAGTATTCTCATTTGAAACTTAAGAGTTTAGGCATCTAATTAATTATAAAAATGTTTCTGTGCTAATAATATCTCTATTTTCTTTATTACTGATTTTTTCGACTTTTATATACAATACAAGAACTATACAAATATCAATAAAATTGTTTTAGTAAAATTAAGAATTATCTGATATTGATATTAATGAGTAATCAGAAGTAAAATTTCATGATATGTAGTCTATGCATAATCATTTTTACCTTTATGAAATCTGAATTAGTATTAGAACTCAACTATCTACTCTGATTTTTCTCTATTTCTTCATTTTTAGTAATAGGCAAAGTGTATACTTAAATAACACACTTACTATCATTATCATTAAAGAATACTTATTTTGTCATATGATATTTCCTATTATATATGCTAGAGTCTTAAATATTATTAGGTCACGATAAAAAACTATAATATAAACAATTATGAATTATAATAATGATGATAAAAAACCGTGAGAGCCAGAAATATATTTATTATACTATGCAGTGCAATATCTTAAGTAATTATAATTTTTTTTGACGTAATGTATAAATATAGTTGAATTGTTATTATTTAATCTGAAGCTACAACAACAATAGTTATTCATTTATTAGCTAACTATTTATAGAAAATTATTTGATTTTAATTATCGAAAATGTATTGTTTGACTTTAATTTGAGTTCCAGGATTTTATACAACCATTTTTATGAAATAACATAGCTCTATTTAATATATGCAAGTATATTATTATTCAATTTAAGTTATTTTTTGTTCATATTGAAAACATTATGTTATAATATTCACGTTTAGTCAATACTTGAATTTTAAATGTTAGAATAGATATGCATGAATGTATAATATACATATTATTATTAAAAACAAAAAAAAAGTACTTTTTTTGTTAACAACACGGCTCCTCGTCTTAATCTATTACTTAAAAATGTCCAACTAGTATTTTATCCTCTCTAATATGGCATCTCACTGCCAACCTCTAGATCAAGAGATAATCCAACAATACAAGAAGTTATATCGTAAGTAACTACTGCATAAAACTATTGCTGATTTAGATGCTGATGACTCTAGTGCTATTAATATTTTGGACGCTATTTATTAAGAAGCTACTTTTCAAGCTCAAATCAAACCCAAAACCATCAAAAAATGCTTCTTGCGATCTAGTTTCAATAATAGACAGAGTCAAAAAGATGAACCATCGGGACACATAATTGATACTGAAGAACAATTAACTATAGATATAGAACTATTATATTTGATCAGACAAATTGACAGTAATATCGAAATAAAAAAGTACATAACTGTGGATGAAACCATTCCCGCTCGTGATGGTGATATAGATACTCCTACTGAAATTCTAACAAATATTGATGAACCCGACAACAATAAAAGCGATCCTGAAGAAAAAACTTCAATCGTACACATTACGAGTTTACGGTAAGCATTGGTTGTAGTTAAAGACGTCACTTGTTTCATTTCATCAATTATAGAGGTTGAAAACAGTTTCAAGTTGACCGATTTTTTCTTACAAAATTGAATGTTTTAAAATATATGTTAGTATATAATATATACGTACAATTTATTATTTATGTATTTATAAAAATTTTTTATTTTTTTTTAGTTTATATAAGTATTTTAGTAATAAAACTAAATTCAATATAATACATATGAATTATGTTTTCTTTTTACATATTTACGCACTACAATATAATAACGGACACTTATTAGTGAACATAAGTGTCAGCTATTTAAAGATTTTACTGTAAACATTGAAAATTATTAAAATAGTGTCTTAATTTTATATTGTAACGTTACAAACATTATTTTATTTAAGTAATATAATTATTTAGGTATTCTATATTTAAATTTACATATTATATAAACACTAAAATACATATTGAATACTAAAATATTTACTTTTTTTCACTTGCGATCGTCAGCAAATTTTAACAAATAAACTTTCATGACACGAATTAATATTTATAATTATTATTATTTATTATTAATGATTATTATTTTCTTTGGAAAAATCTCCGTTATTTCCTTGTATATAATGACCAATTTCGAACTTCAAAATTTGGGAAATTTATGATAAATTAAGTCCAAATTAAGAATTAACCTTTTAAAACTTAAAATTATGTTAGTCTTTAATTACCGATCATCAATATGCAATAATAATAATATATATATATATATTATAGTGTATACATTTAAATTTGTAAAATGTATTATAATTATAGCTTACTGAAATAATTTACTAAATAATTTAACATTTTTAGTTAGAAATATTTTAGATAAAAATATTTAAGCCTAATACTGTAAATTACATTACATAACAATAAACGAGTTTGTTATAGAAAACCTTTTTTTTTAAATAATTTTCTACGCAAGTCTTATAAAAAATAACCTAAACATCTAATCAAGTTTCAACATTGTGTAGGTACAAGAACTACCGCCAATTAGTAAGTTTGGCAACGTCGCAAAATTATTATTATTCATGGTCTTGATGAATTTTGAAGATACTCAAAAGGTTTATTACCTTGAAGTTTAGAGATTAAACGCTATGCTTTAAAAGTGTGCAATTGAATTAACATTGACAAATGTTTGCCCTTTAAACTAAACCAACTATAACAAATTATTATTAATCTCTAAATATTTTAATTATTTCGGGTAATTAATAAAATACGAAACATTATTATTAATATTAGGTATGTATAACGAAGCATGGAAATTTAATATTTAATAAGTACGTATAACTGGTATAATCTAACCTAAATTATGACTATGTTATGTTTTAATTGTTTTCTAGTAAGCATTAACTTCATCAAATTACATATTTATGCTCGGAATATATAAATCAAACATTTGAATGTACCTACTAAAATGTCTACGATATTTTACTTATCTAAATATAGTCAATATATTTCGTCGATCGTACATACGCTTAAGTTCAAAAACACGGAAATGAGAAAAAAACAAACAATACTATAATGCATGCCATAAATAATAAAATTATAGGAATACTGATTGTAAAATAATAAACTTTATATTTTTCATTTGATCCAATGGATTATTTTGCCATTGTTTGACTTCCATATAGTTTAATGTCATAATATTTTTAATTTTAAATCTATAAGCAGTCACGCGTGGATAGCTAAACTATACGCACACGTTTTTGTCACCTCTATAACTAATAGAACCGAGTAATGTTGATAACTTTTTTTGTAAATCAACTGCTATTAATCTTAAAATTCAAACTACAAACTCAATTCTCACAGAACTCTAATTTACTGTTTAAATAATTAACAAGCTGTATTCTACATGTATCAACTGAAAGAAATATATAGATATTTTTATTAACTAATAAATTAATACGTGTGGTTATTCATAACTTGCACCTATTTACTTCAACAGCCATTATTAATACGAACTTAAAATATATCTATATGAAGTTAGACAAGTTACTCAAGATATTTATAAACTCAATAAAATTATCCAATCACTCTTTTTTGTCGACTTGAAACCGACAAACCATGCGAACAACATTTTACGTCTTGAATCATTGTTATACATAAAAATCAAAGTAAAAGAACCCCATGAACCCAAGATTAACAGTTAATATCAAAATTACTAATAGTATAGATTTAAGTATATTATGATTTGTGGTTATAGCCTAAGATGTGTCCATTAATTTTAAATTTAAATTCTGATTATTCATCGATTATAGTCAATGGGCTCTTAAACTATTACTCGTATTAAACCAACTAGAAGATTTTCCCATTTTATCGACCATTTTTAATTCCAAAAGATTCTGGATCAACAAATTAATCCAAAAGTTAAGCTTAAATCAAATTTCGATATTGATGAAGCAGTAAATAATTTGGTTATACAATCAGCTGCTTAGTCGATCACTAAATCTGATAAGACATATATATCCAGTTTTGATTATCAAAGTTTCTAAACGGTATGCTAACACTTGGGCGTAGAAAATTGGGCGTGGGGCTATTGGATGTGGGACTTTTAAGCGCAATGACAATTAGGTGCAAGACAATTGGAAGTGAATATAAATAATTTTTAAAATTAATGTAAAACATATACTAATAATATATGAAATAAATTCTAGATTTTATTTTAATTAGGTTACTTTGTTATACAGTAGAACGCCGATTATCCAGCTAATTAATATAAAGAATGGTCTGCAAATATCTGAATAATTGAAATGTAAAAGATTAAATTATTATTTTTAAAAGGTCTATTAACAATAACTTTTATTATATTGAACAATTATAAATCAAACTAAAATATTATCATTTTTCAAATCTTAGTTCGTTTAGTGTTTTTTTTTCAAATTATGTAGATAGGTATATAATAAATAATAAATATCAATGTAAAAAAAAAAATAATGATTTAATGTTTTACATTTCATATTTGCAGGCCATTCTCAACATTAATTAGCTAGATAATCGGCGTTCTATTATATTTCACCTCCATTAATAAATTCAAACATTACGTTAGCAGGCGTTTTTCTAACTTATTTCTCCAAAATATTCCGCCACCATAAAAATATCTATGTCTCACAATATATTGACAATGTCAAAAATTGACTTAGATTCTGCCTTACTAAATATACATCCTGAAAAATATTTCACTCCTAATAAAGTTAAGAATATGATCTCAAAGTATTCTCATAAAAAATCCCCTGGATTTTATCTTAGAACGGCTAATGTTACCTACCAAATAAAGCTATAATACTTTAAACGTATATTTTTAACACTCGTATACTTATCCATATTCTGAAAATTTCCTTGAATAATTTTCGGCAAGCCAGATAAACTTTCAGACATCCCTATGTCGTATAAATCTATATGCCTCTTACTATACTCTTCAAAAGTTTGTGAAAACCTTATCCTCAAACGTATTTATTCATACATAATAACAAAACAATATACTCCCAACATCTCAATTTGGTTTTAGATCAAAGCATAGCATGATTCATCGGGTCCAAAAAATAGTTGATGCTATCTCTTCCTTATAGGACAGTAAATTATATTATGCTTCTGCCTTTTTAAACATCTCTTAGGCTTTTGACAGAGTTCGGCATGAAGGTTTGCTTTTTAAGCTCCGTAAATTTCTTCCTCTTACACTATTCCCGTTAATTAAATCTTATCTTACAGAACGTCACTTCCAAATACACCACAGTACTTTCACTTCAAATATAGCTTTAATTAACGCAGGAGTCCCTCAAGGATATATTGTTCAATATTTATGCCTCTGATCAACTGCCTATCTACTTAAAATACTATTATTTCCGACTATGTCGATGACAAAGTTATACTATTAATACACAATGATTCATTAATTTCCTTAGAAAATCTATAATCTCATTAAAATTTACTTTCCTAATGGTACGCAAAATAGCAAATAAAATTAAACTACAGTAAATCCATTCGTTAGACCTTTTAGGAATTCGTCCTAAAAAAATAATTTACTCATTCATGATCTCGACACTATAAAATATTTAGATCTTAATCTCGATAAAACATTAACTTACCAAAACGCCGCGATATTATGAAAAGACAAATAACTCTTAACGTATGTTTCCGATCTCGAAAAAAAATTTACCATTTTAAAAATGAAATAATTATTAAAAAAATTGCTTTTAAAACCAATATGAACGTATAGGATTCAAATAAAAAATCCGAAAATCCATTGGTGATCCAATCCATACTTCCTAAAATAGAACACTTCACAAAATTACTAATTCACTACCAATTAATTACTTCTAACCTGACCCTTCATAAAGAAGTTGGCATTAAAACAATAGTTGAAAAAGCTACAGTCTTTATAAAATTTCTTTACTTGATTAAAATATCACGAAAATCTTCTGATGAAAATAAAATGGCATACAAATCCTGTCATTCCCAAGAAATCCTCACCGCAGACTTAAAAAAAATGATGTAGAGACTTTCTAACCTAATCCTCTAACGCTAATCCCAAGCTAAGTGTCACCAATGGGTGGCTCTTTAATCATGTAACCCAAATATTAATTTTATCCCCTTTTTCACGTATACTTATTGTGTATAAACGTATAAATTGTATAGTACATGTTTCACAAAAATAATTTCAAAATATATAATATATAATTATACAAAATAGGTGGGTACCATTCGACTATACATTAGGTGTTGAGTCACTATTATACATAATACATGTTAAATTTAAATTCAGTGATATATCGTTGTATACGGAAAATAATTCTGAGAGGAAACGGTCTATCGGCCTATATTACCAAGTGATTTATTTTACTTTTAGTATTATAATAAGTTGATATAATTTGTTTACATTTATTATATTAATAGTATTTAATTATTATGATCATATATTATATTTATACCATATTAATCAACTTATACGAGTATAATACAAAATTCAATGACATATTTTTGTAAATACTGCAGTATAACATTAAAAATAGATTCATAGTACTAATAAATATACGATATTTTAAAATAAATCAAACTTATTATTACGTATAGTTAAGTCCACAATAATATAAAATACATAAATACATAAAAGTTCCTATGAACAATGTTTTTAAATTATGACGAAATAATTAATATCATTATTGATCATTTAGATAAGTAATTTCGTCTAAATTAGAACTTAAAATGTCCATAAAAATAATTTCATGAAATATTTATGAACAATATATAGTATTAATATTTAAAACTTAGGTATAAAAAGAAAAGTTTTTATGAATTTTTAAATACAAAGTAGTTAGTAATTTTTTGGAATTTTGATAGGTAAATACTGAATACCATAAACATTTAAACTTGAAATGCTCATAAAACATTAGTTTGGCTTTTTGATTTTTTTTCATAAATTCATAAATTGCAAAACTTATAAATAACATTTTATTACATTTTTGAATTTTAGATACGAGAACAAAACTATTTATGAATTTCTAACTACAAAATAATTTACTAATTTTCGTGATTTTTATGAATTTTGTTAGGATTGTAACTTTAAGCAATTAAAAAAAATATTATGAAACAAGATTTTTGATATTTTTTTTTTTTCATTGAGAAATTAACAACTTATGAAAAGCTTTGAGCTTTGTATTCAACTTTAATTTTTTTTTTACCCAATAAATAATTTTTAATCGAAATTTATAAATAAAAATTGTTATACCCAAAAATAGTACAAAAACAGAAAAAATATTTTAAAAACGTTATAGCTAATAAAAAAAAAAATAATATAAACATTTTATGAAAATTTAAAATATCCACGAATATTCAATTTTGAGTAACACAATAAAATAAAATTGATATTGTCAAAAATTGGATTTGCGTAAAAATTTGCATTTAATATTTGTTTGTTTTTTTCAGTTATAAAAATAACTTATCGAGAATATTTAATTTTTGTATCTTTAAAATACAAACTAGATTCGATTTTGTATCCAAAACTAACCCCATTTTTTTAAAATAGAAACATTTTGTCGATAATTTGTTGTTTACTCATCCATAAAAAAATACATCATAGTAAAGTTAATGAATGCATCGTTCTGTTGACAATCTAAAATAATAATAATAACCAATTATTTTTAAATATTATTTAATCGTGTAGATTTATAATTAACATTTTCTTATAAATTTCTCTAAATTCATTATTTTCTGATGTTTCAATAAACTTACAAAATCGGTATTAACTATAATATAACGACAATCAAATAAAACTTTAATCTAATTTTCAAAGGCAAAAAATGTAATCGCATTTACTTCTCCTTAGCTCTTACATTTTTTTCTCGCAGTAAAACCTTCAAGATTAAATTAAATATTGCAACTCAAATATAATCAAAGATTAAATAAATTATTGTACGAGTAGGTAATATACTTGTGCTAGATGAATGATACATGCAAGCACAGAAAAATAATAATTTTATAATTTTTGTAGAATTATGTTTTAGCTTTATACAAAAATACGTAATAAATAATGAATACAAATATAGTGATATTTTGATTTACAAGGGTATTGCATTTGTAAGCTATAACTCGAAAACGGATTTAAGATTAATAAAACAATTCAGTAAATTATAAAAACTTAATAAGAATAGCTATTCTTTTCAAAAAAAAAATATAATTAGCTATCAGATAAAAAAACTCGAGCAAAATTTAAATTTTGATTCTAATGTAAAACTAAACATAAAAACAATAATATAAAATGTATATAAGTATTTTAAACCCAAATAAAAATAGCATTAAATTTGACTCCTCGTTAAAATTGATGAGCATAATAAATTTGTTACTGTATTCGATATTTTCAGAATTCTAATATTTTTTTCCGTCACTTTATAGCTGACAGTTATATTCAAAATGATTCCACACGGTTTTTGCGATAAATGTCGTATAACCGTATAATGAGTTACGACTTTTCTCATATCTAGATATTCAAGTATAAAATTTCACTTGAAAAAAAACGTATATACTATTTGTAAACAAAAATATGGCATTTTGAAATAAAATTAATTTTTTATCATATTTGTTTCTTTATATATAATAAGAATGAAATGCGGTGTCGCGTAGTTAAGTCACGCCATATTTTTTGATATATGGATATATATTTCACGTGTACAATCAAAGACCGTACGTCTAAAGTATGACTTTTGAATAATTAAACAAATTGTTGATGTTAATTCATCGTTTTGAAATTATATAAAAATATTAAATTCTCCGTCGACCACCGTCGTCAAATATTCGTAGCCCTGGCAAAAATAAATCGTCTTTTTACGACATTCATTATTATAACACTATTATAATATTATATGTATAGTGCATCGGAATATGGAAAACATATATTCTTATATATAATGCATGTATTATACATCTCCTTTTACGTTTAAAATTCCGTTTGAAACGCTACATCATCGTTACATATTACGTTGTGAGACACACGCAGCAATCACCAATGTATATATATATATATTTATATATTTCACATGCATAAAAATATAATATTATAATTTTAAAACCAATGACTTAATTCTCGGCGGTGATAAGATTCTATTATAATAAAAAAATAATAATATTCCTTTATAATTATATAATACTGAGGTTCAAAGTGTATATTATCTACCGTGACCTAGGTATATATTGTATGATTTTAATTTTAATGGGAAATTCGCCGTAGTTACATTACAATATGACACACGGTAAATACTTATCTACTGGTTAACGTTTTATCGACTGCTGCAGGGGTTAACTTATTGCGGGTGTTTAAATACCGATTTCACATCAATGTGCTCGTAGTAAAGGTACGCGCGCGCATATGCCATCATTAATATTGTACTTTCGGATGAATAAATAATGGGAAACAAAAGTTTAAAAATCGCAGTTAAAGTACTTATACATATATATATATATATATATATTAGTAAGACACCACGCGGTGGTTCGAAGAGTGAGACGCAGCACTAGGGCGGGCGATAGTCGTAGTATATATATTTATTTGAAAACCGCGATAAATCATTGTATTTAATCGAAAAACGATTCCGAGTGTAACTCGATTTACACTGCTGCAACAATAACGATCAAAATTTCGTTAAAAACCGGTGATTGCTTCACAGTTCTGTTTTATTCTTTTTACATTCGGTGGTTTTCGCAAAAACTAACTTCACTTCGATACCCCTAAGTTTATATATATATATATATATATATATATATACATATACTGGTGCATTTTATATACTATGGTAGAAACGGTAGAAACTTGTATATATAGCATGTAACTAACTCTTTAAAAGGCGTCACGTCTGCAAAAGAATACTCGCGCATGTCTGGTACAATCGTACCAGATATATGTATATATAAATATACATTTGAACGTTTCGATACGAGACATTACTATATATATATATAAATATGTACATGTGTGTATGTGTCTATGTCTTTGTCAATCGTCGCCTCTTTTACTGTAGTGTCTATGATTATTATAAATGTGTATATCGTGTACATGATATAATATATATTATATACATTAAACGACTTTGGTAAAACATTAAAATAAAAAAAATATATATATATTATATAATAATATATATTTTTTTTATAACCATTTGTAATGTTTAGGGTAGCTTGATGGGTTAACCGACTATGTTTAAACATATATATATTTATGAGAGAATGAGACATTTTAGAGTCGACCCTGGCGCCGCCACTGATAACATCCACCATATAATGACTGAGGTGTACCTCTTCCCCTCTGCAAAACTGCCGCCACTAACCATTATACGAACCAACATCTAATTGCGTATATACCTATAGAGGTACAAAGTGGTCCACCATGTTCTGCCGTTAACCCGATACGTGAAAATGCCATTATATTATTACATGTAGGTATTATGTTGCATTATTGAATTTTATACTTTGAAGTTTAAAGCGATATTATCCATATTCGAAGGAGAAAATATTCGTCTAGACTGTACAGGCTATAACGTATTTATATTACGAATTATTCGGGTGATTCTGATTTTTACTTAGGTAATTTTTATTTAAAACCAATTAAATTGTATTGTTTCTATTAGCATTGTTAAAATTTTAACCACCTATATAATAAATACTCCTTTTAACCCATATAGGTTACTATAAAACAAAAAATGTAGACATTAAAAGATGTACAAAACTTCAACTTTTTCACATATAATAATAATATTTTATATAAGCTGATTTTAAGCTCAAAAGAAAAGGATACCAAATAAAATCATATAATAAAAATAATATGATCCCGAGAGAGGGCCAAAAATATTATGGATATTAACTGAAAACATGCCGCTATGATGCCATCTGACTTTGATATTCCCACTGGAACAATCCTCCTCTGTATAATGTGTGAAATATAATACAAACGAAATAATGTTGATTGTAAAACTAACGCGATTTACTGACAGGGAAAAAATCTTTTTGGACTACATAATATATTAATGCAATAAATATATTAATAAATAATAATGATATCTTAAAAGGTAGGTATAGGTGGTACCTATATTATGTTCAATAATAGCAAGCGTCAGAAACAGTGATTAAAAAATTGAAACCTGTCAAACCTTCCAGACTTTTCAATTATTAAATCAGATGAAAAATTTAATTCCTTGAGCTTAGAGAAGAGTTTGGTATAAAAAATTTAATTTTGGTCATAGATATTTAAGTAGATTAACTATACAATAAAAGTTTTATTTTCAGTGTCTCATTTCACAGAGCTTTATGTATATAACTCACTCATCTGAACGCTTAACCAACGACAGTGTCATGAAAATGTCCTTCTTTATTTTTTATTAAATTTATTATTTAATGCGCCACTTATTTTTTGTATTAACAGTCGACAATAGAAATCGGCATTCAATACCAATTAAACTATGCAATATTTTTATGTAAACCACTATTTTCCACATGTTGTTATTTTATTGAATTAATCAATACCCTTAAACATGAAAATACTTCAACAATACCGTTTGTGTAATAATTGACTAAAATGAATCATTTCGTAAAAATTAATGTTACAAAAAAATTTTCTTACGATTCCATTCAATTTTATATTTTTATGTTGGTACTTACCTAAATGTACGTGTGATAATATTTATAAAATAATGTATATAATATTATATACTAAATCAAATTTTTTTTTTTAATTTTTCATACCTATTAGTTTGATCACCTAAAAATTGAATATTTCATATTTATCTTATTTTTTTATTGGTATTAAAATATATTTATCGGTTAAATCCATCTGTCAACTTTTAATTTTTTAATCAAACATTATATAATTTTAGATTTCATAATATTAAGTACATTATGTATTTTTTAAAACTGCTAATTTACAAATTAATATTATTTCGAATATCGAGCTTAAAGATTAATTAATTACCTATTTAAAACCTATATATTATGTCCCTATGCATTGATTTAATATTAAAAGATTATTTAGTATTTAGTACTATTTACACCTATAAATTTTTGGTTATTATAGCAAAATCAAATTATAAATGTAAACATAGGTAATTAATAAATGATGCCTATAATACAGAATTATTAAATTTAGTGATTATAATGTAGTTTTATTTCGTTTTCATTGACATCTGAATAATATACTTTTATTTTTTAAATAGAAAATTAGATCTAGTGTGTACTTTAGAGAAATCAAAATTAAAAATTCACAGTACTTTTTCTATAATTGAGAAAAACAAACAAAATTAAGGAAAAACATGAATGTTTAGGCAAATCCAATTATTATTAATGAAATAACTGTTTTGTAGCCGTGGTTACCAAAATGTAGAAAAACATTACTCAGAAACGTTTTTCATCGTATACAATTGATTATCATTGAATTAAAATTTAATAAAATGCATTGGAGTAATTTAAATTTATAACTCGACACCTAAAGTGCAGCAAAGCGGTACTTGCCTACTTTTTCATAATTTTATGAACATTGTTTACAAAAATTCAAATTAAAAATTGTATTCAAAAAATAATAACTTAATAATTGTATATTGATATATAATGGAATATAATTATTAAACTTCAAACGCAAACAGCTAAAATTTATCTAATCTAGAGTTTGAAATTCTATAAATTAATACGAGTCAATCTATCTGGTTAAGTTAGTTTAATTTTATGGTTACTGGACACAAAAAAACTAAATTCTACATAATGAAATCAATAGGTATATCACCAAATTATAGAAACAAATAATTAAAATAATATTATTTACTCGTATATCTACAGTACGCGTTAATTTTTTTGTTGGTAATACCCTTCCAATATTTTTTCGTAATTTTTATAATTTTTAGTGCATTTTAGAAGTGCATTGTTTTAATTAGCTATGATATTTTCTTAGTATTTATTTGGCAATACATTTTCAACTTTTATTTTAAACTGCCGACTAGTAGCTTATTATCACAAAGTATATACTATATATATTAATATATTATTATATAGTTAAATACTACACTGCTTGACCAATATTATTTAGATGTATTGATTACAATTCTCATTCATAAAATTACGGTGTATGTACAGCGAGGGGAACGTATTGATAATAACAATGTTGGCGTTGGCATAGGACGCTCGTGTAAACATAATAATAATAATAATAATACATAAATATATTTATAAACGTACTCAGTCGTTCGTGTGTGCTTTACAACTCTCACTCTGCACAATATTAAATTAATTTAATTCGCGACAAAATATTACATACTGAAGCGTGTATGTTTATTTATAAGGCCAAAATGTATGCGTGCGTTAATTATATATAAATATAAGTATATGTAAATAAGTATTATTTTTTAATATTGTCGCTGTTCTTTGCAACATTCCATTTTTGTATCTTTGTAAACAAACAATATAATTTTGAAAATATTCTAAAGGTACATTTTTGAAAAATATGTTACTAGTATATATAAATCACCAAAATCAAATAAATACGATTCTAATTGATACTTAATTAACTATAGCAAAATGCTAAAAATATTAATATATATAATATATAGTGAACTATATTGTCTATATTATAGGAAGATAGAATTTTTTTTTAAAAAAAAAAATAATAAAAATAATTATAGATAATATATAATATTATCATTAAATATAAATAAAATTGTATTCAAATATCAAGTCGTACCAAATAGTTAATACGCAAAACTACAAAAACCATTAATGTAATCACAAAAAAAAAAAAAAAATGCCTTATAATTTTAAAAATGTATTATTATTCAAGCATTAATCTAAATAGTATAACTTGCTATTTGTAATATTCTTCATACTATAATATTTCAGTCATTGTATTATATTTCCAATTCATAAAATTATTTAAATGAAAAATTTGATTTTATCAGATGAGGGGGCTAATTTAAATGCTCCACGCATACGAAAATGAGTGCCATTCTCTTATAATATTACATAAACAAGGAAGCTAATAACTATTAAACATATAATATAAATTTCTATATTTTATATTAAATTTCTAAGTATTTTTCCAGCCTTTATCTCATAAATAGGTATACAAGCACTTAGATTATTATCTACATTTACGAACACCGCAGCTTCATCATGTGTCGTTTAACGAAATTACGATATTTAAAAATATCATTATATATTCCAAAGAAAAATATTCATAGTTTAGTCAAATAATTATATAATATTACACAGTCTGGATTATTAGGCATTTGTTTGGTTTGATTCGAATATTTATAATTACTATAATTACTAATTATTTATTTGGATATTATATTACAATAATAATACTATCTAGGTACATATTTTTTTATATATTGTATAATATTTATTTTTACAGACCACGTAAGTTACTTTAATATTCGAATTTATATGTATGCAGTTTTTAACTAAGATACTTTATATTACATTTTAATTTATAATGTATCTGAAAATTATTTTTGAGTATTTCGATAAAATTGGATGGAAGTGTCGACTTATAGCGGGTTGTCGGTATGAGGTAGGATAAGGATTTTTAAAATGCTTATAAATGCCACTGCCAGGGACGCTCGAAATGTTATATTATGCAAGCATGTATTATTAACCTACCGGAATACCGAAAATTTTCTGGTAGGTTCTTAACCACCGTACAGCCACTATAATTTACATATAGGTTGCTTCCCTCATTATACCCTCACAGTAAACCGTCGTGCATATTATTATTATTATTGTGGTTAATATAGTATCGAATAAGTTCACCATAATATTTAATAATAGATTTTATTTTTATAAATTTATAAGTTAGTTGCATAAAAAAGTACTCCGATCAATGTTTTTAATACATAGGTATTATATTCGTTCCCGTTATCATAACTATTAACTATTACCTTAGTGCAATAAATTATGCGCAATACATATAATTTATTTAAATAACTGGTAATAATAATGAAACATAATACGTAAAGTTAGAATGAGTAATGAAGTGCGTCACTAAAAAAAAGTTCAATTTTTTCTTTTAATTTATAATTTTGCTACGGGTATTATAATTTTCCTTAAGGTCTTAAGTTAAACTGATAGCTTTTGATAATACTTATATTCGGAATTAAATTGGCTTAACATTGAATTTATTGTAAATTTTGTTTTAAAAATATTCTTGATGACGTACTTTTTCCATAACTCGTGGTGGGGGCGTGGGGTATGTGCGTCATTTTATTTTATTTCTGACATTAAATGTTTAAGAAAAAAAAAGAAACACGAACATAAAAATACAAAAAATACACATAAATCGGTTTTTTCTAAAGTTAAAAGTCTTCATTATTATTTTTAATGTAAACATATTAAATTGAAACAAAAAATTATACATTTTATTAGTAATTAGTAAGTACGTAGACTACAATAAACAGATTTTATCAGTCGTGTATATTTTTAATCTTTTATCAAATTTTTAAATAAGTAGATATTTATTTATAATTTAAAATAATCAATAATAAACAATAATATTCATGTTATATTTGGAAAATTATACATCATAAAATGCTAGTTTAAATAAAAATGAATTTCTAATTTATATTTTAATAAACCTATTTCCATAAAATATTTCAGTGTAAAAATCAATTATGTTTTTAAAAGTTATTCACTAGTATCTACATTATCCAGAACTCTAAAAATAAGTTGCAATGTAGAACATCTAGAACTCATTTTATTTTATAAATATATCTAGGGTTGTTAGTACAAAAACACTAATATATATTGTATTGTATAAATCATGACCATATGCAAATTCTGCATGTATTTGCGTCACAGAAATTTGTTTATACTCAAGTAAAAATATATTAATACGTCATTACCTTTAATAACTTAATATTAAATAAAAATAGATGAAAATCTATACCATGAGTCAAATTTATCTATACATGAATATCTATCGAAAATAGTTAGCCTCCATGATATTTTCAAAACTTAATGTCTAGGTACCTAAAGTAACATTACTGAATGCTTTCCAAATTATTTTGTTCCCCTCATCCATTTATATTATCAAAATTACTTACCTATTGTACTTTTTCTTTAGTATAAATTGTGTTGTATTTTTTAGTATTTATTTTAAAAATAGTAAAACTATAAATTGAAAAGGAGGCTTTATAAAAGTTTAAAACTTAAAGAAAAAAATGTGTGAATAGACCTTTAACTACTCTTAGAATTATGTTAGCGTATGGCAGCTGTAATGATAAATCTATGGATAAATCTTTAAGATTCTATAATACATATCATTAAACGGGGTACACAAATTTCTAAAAAAAAAAATATTTTATAATTTTATAAGCTTTAAATTTGTCTATTTGTATACATATTATTATATTATACACGTGTATCTTTAATGTAAAAAGCATTTTTTAATAAGTAAAGACACATAAAAAAAAAATTCCATTAAATTAGTTGACTTGTACAGAAAATAAAACCAATCAAAAATGTTTATTTCACTTGCAGATACAAAAATACTTGTCATCATTGGCTTAGTGTTTTTGATAAATAAATACTGTCATAAAATTAAACCCATAATTAAAAATTTTAATTAAATAAAGCTACTAATACATTTTTTAAATGTTCTTCATTTTTCGCTACATAGGTATTTCTAATATCTCATCATAGTATAATAAAAGTGATGATCGACTTCATTATTTTTTGAGTGATGCCCATTGAAAACTATTATAATGCGAACTTTCAAATAAATCAAAGATCTTTTTGCCAATGGATATTAAAAAATAAATTTGAACTTTGGAACGCAATAATCATAATCATAAATATCCTAATTTAATATTAAGAAATGTGAAAAATAAAGGGCGGTGGTCGTTTGGGCTGAGGTAATAAGTTTATTATACACTTACGTACTATAAAAAATACAAGAATTCTAAATGTACCTCTCCCCTATTTAAGAATTCTCAAATTAGATTTCATAAAGACATTTTTGCTTATACTCTATAGTTTACACTTTAAATGCTTTAAATGTTTCTTATACTTAAACCAAATATTAATATTAATATTTATTTAGCAAAAATGTTAAAATCTGTAAACAAATTTTTTAAATAATTTTCTTAACTTAGAATAGATATTTGTACCATCAACATTTTTCTAAGACTCAGTTTTAAAAATTGGATATTTTAAATTTTTCAAAAATCAAATGAATCAACTTTTTTTCATTTTTTTTTTTTAAAAAAAATAAAAACTGTTTTACTATTTTTCATGTACGAATATGTATAGATTTTTCATATAGATAATTTTTCATAAATTATCTATAAAAATACATTTTAAAATACTTATTTGAACAAAAGTTATTTCATTTATTAGTTAGTTATTTCTGTAATAATACCATTTATTATACATTTACGAATTATTATTTAGTAAATTACTTACGTATAGGTTATAAACGTATAAATGTTTTAAAATAACGTACTTATCTTATCTAACTATATTTTAATAATGACAAAACTTAAAATTTATGTTCAAAATGTTGATGTGATATCTAAATTAAATAAAATTCAAACAAATTAATGTTTATATTATTGAATTGAAATAGAGGGACGGGTCAATAAAAAAAAAAAATAAAAAACATTGATTACACAAATATAATTCAATGTTTATAAACTATGTGAAAAAAAAATGATATCAATAAACCATAACTCAACCTTGGAGCTTAGGAATTATATTTTAAGGCTTAACCCTAAGGTTACCTAACCTAATCTTAATATACCTTATGGAGATAGTATCACACAATTTGTAGACGGTAGATTAATAAACGGCGATATTATGTATTATATTATGAATTATAACAAATAATAATATATTTCGATACATAATATCGGTTTCCACAAACGTGTTATGACATGCGATTGGCGTATAAGTGCATATAATATACCTAATAATATTTCGAGTGCAGAAAATATAACATATTATCCGCGTCGGTCGACGTTCAGCTATCGTTCGTGATCATTGCGAATGCGCACGCACGAGGTCACGCGACGCGATGACGAGAACTATTCGTTTATTACGTGGTGAAGAATGAAGGATACGTTTGACTAAAATAATATATTTTATATATTTTAGTTTTTGCGCGAGAATAATAGTTTTAATGTAAAATTACGAAGCTTTATCGTACCGTTTACATTTATGTTATTTTTATTTTTTGTAAAGAAAAAATATATTATCTACGGAGTAATCCATTTAACGACACCAATTAAATTAGAAACATCGAACATTTTTGAAAATATTTTTTTAACATAATTTTAATTCGTTATAAATAACATTTTTAGGAAACAAATTATATATTTCAAGTTTTTCACTTTTTTGAAAGACATGATACAGTTTTAATTTCATACTCTGAAGCCGAATATTATTCAAAGCTTATATAAAAATCAAATTTCGAACCAGCTGTTTATTAGTTATAAACTTATAAGTATTAAAAGTTTAGATGAGCAGAGTAATGAACCAACATTTTGCGGGATACCCATGTGCCATTTCCCTCCTCTCGTCATAACTTTAAACACTTATATTCCATAAACTACGAAATTCGACTTTTATACATCAAAGTACTTCAAAAAAGAATTTTTCTAAGAGATTAAGAATTAAAAACTTGTGTTCTCATTAAGTTTAAAAAAGTCAAACATTTTAACAATAAAAAATAGTATAAAAATATATTATTTTAAACAACTTAAAATTATTTAAAAGTATATAGTTTTAAAACATTAATAAGTAATTTTTGAAATAACAAGTATCTTATGACGTCAAATGAATCATTCGGTATACATAAATTATTATGTATACGATAAGCACAATATGTAAAAAATATTGGCATTTCGTGTGCAGATAATGTTTAAGAAACTATGGTATATGTATAGGTACTAAAACATAAATAAACAGGGTAATTCATCAGGCGTACTTTCCCAATTTTTTTTTTTTTTTAATTTATTTGAAATCAAGTTTTCTGAATTTTAGGTTTTGAGAGAAGCGTATACAGTATTGAATTTATAAATTGTTTTATAAAACAATCTGAATTTATTTATTTATTTTTTGATTTAATGTGCCATTATTATGCGAGGCAGTAAAAATAATTCAATTTTCAAATTTAAGATTGGTATCTGATAGCAAATTAGGTCAAGGTTATACTTTGTAGGGTTTAAAGTGAAATTTCTAATGCTTTTTTAAATACGTGTGCAAAGAAAAAATTAGGATAAGCCAAAATGTTTACACAAATCCAGTTTTTGATAAAATCAATTTTGTTTTTTTTATGTAACTCAAAAACGAATGAGCATTTTAAATTTTTAATCGAATAATATAAATATCTATAGCAAAATTTTCACTAAGACAAAAAAACAGCTTTAATATATTTAATACAAAATTCAGTTGTTAATATACCAATAAAAGATAAATAAAAACAAAAACAAAAATACATAATCACAATAATTTTTATGAACGTTTTACATAAGTTAAAACTTTCAAATCATGTTATGGTTAGGAATTCATAAAAAAAATTCTTTTTATATTTAATATTTGAAAATTTAATACAAAAATTCTCATAAGCTTCCCACCCACAATAAAAAAAAGTTTACTGAAAAGTCACATTAATTTTTATGACATTGGATATTCAACCAAAAAATAACTAAATATTTCTCCTCAACCGATTTTTAATATTTTGTTTACAACAAAAGAATATAGGTACTTAAAATGTTTACCAAAAAATGTTATTTTATTATTTCCTACACATGGTAAAATTTATTAAATATTTTAATTTTTTTTTTTTTATCTACTTAATATTTATAGACAATTAACATTATTAACTTATCCTATCTATGTTTCTATAAATGCCAATAATTAATTTTTCACTAGATTAAAAAGCTTGAAAATGCGATACAAAGATTTTCATAAGTTATAATTATAAATTTAAATATATATACAAACTATTTTGTTTATAAGCATTTTAAGGTTAAATTTTGACAAAATCACGAAAATTTGTAAATAATTTTTTTGTTAAATTTATATTATGTTCCAATTTTAAATTTAAGGATTGAAATTTAATACAATGTTTTAGTTAAGTCACTGTAATGGACAGTGTTTGAATGACGAGGACGGAGACCTTTTTCTTTATATTTAAATTTACGCGTAGGTACCCCTTTCAATTATCTTAATCAATCTCCTCTAATTATAAACATAATACTAGTTTGGATAGAAATAAAAAAATACTTGAAAATTTTTATATTTAAAAGAAGTCTTTGATTCTTTATAATTTTTATTGAAAAATTAGAACTCTGTGGCTATAGAGGGAAATTAAAAAATTGTTAGACGATAATTTGATAAAATTTTATATTTTAAATAAGATCTAGGTTATCTAACCTACAACCTACTTATTTTCAAATGTAACATTTAATATTATAAAACCATTAATTATTCATGAATTTAACTATTCACGCAGTCAGATAATTATTAATACATATACATTCAAAATGTAAATTTAATTAAGTATTTGGGCGTTATGTCATTATATTATATAGTTGATGAAAAATTTAAATGGGCTTATCATGTACAGCATATATAATTAGAAAACTTCTCTATGTTAATAAAAATCAAAGACAAATTCTGAATTTCTCGTTAAACGATCAATAATTAGTTATAGACAGTTTATAGCTCATCTTGTGAACTTATAACTAGGTATTATAATTATGCGTTGGTTAATAAAAATAATTATGTACAAGCCTAGAGACTAGGTTATATCCTAAAATTAGCTTGCGTAGTGAACTTATAGTTGATTTAAAAACCCTTTATTATATAAAGAAATTGTATTAGATTTATGTAAAAATATTTGAACTACTACATAAAACTACATAGTATATGCTTATAATGCTCGATTAAAACTGAAAATGATCTAAATTAAATAAACGTAAACAAAAGTTTTGAAAAATTTTATACTGTTAATATAAAAAATTAAAGATTGATATTACCAGATTTAAAATTAAATCAATGTTTATTATTTATGTACAATGCACTTTCGATTTAAATAATGTTGATTTAAAGTAGGTTATAATTAACATTAAGAAAATAGTGAATAAAAAACAGGCAAAAAGAAAAAATTATAATTTTAAATACTAACTATATAGTTTGTATTTAGTATTTATTTGTACCTATTTAATGTTATTTCTTCTCTTCCATAATTAGTTACTAATCAGTTATAAACTGTAGTTTAAGCTTGACTTTTTGAAGTGGAGAGAGCGTCATTATTTTGGCATAATATTTATACTATGTATGTATTTAAATAACGTAATGTATTTTTATTTTCATTATTATTAATATCATCAATAATAAGACATTTAAATATTTAAGTAGGTGTACCGTGCACACTTTTTTTTTTACATAAATTATTATTTCATCTAATTGTTTTACTAACACTAGTAATAGACACTATATTCAAATAAAAATCAATGATAAATCTTTGCGATTTTAAAACAATCCTGGACGGAAACAGGATGAATAGGTTCACTATTTTCTAAGAATATTTTATCATAAAATTATTTTAATAGAAGTTTAAATACAGTAGAATGTAGATTATAATTTTTACCAAAATCATTGTACAAACAAAATATAATAATTATTATATTTTTGTTTCTAACTTATATAAGTTAATTAGAAATCAAATTATAAATAAGCTAACTCCAAATTTTTTCAGAAAAAAAATTTTATCAATATAAGCTGAAAAAATTAAAACGTACATTTGTAATTGTAAATTGAAATGTCTATAAATAGTTCAAAAGACCCAGAACATTTTAAAAATTCTATTATTTCTAAAATATGCTAATATAAATTAATCTGTAAAAATTCCAAAGATCTAAACATAAATCAATTTTTATTTACA
Source organism: Melanaphis sacchari (assembly GCF_002803265.2). NCBI lineage: Eukaryota > Metazoa > Arthropoda > Insecta > Hemiptera > Aphididae > Melanaphis > Melanaphis sacchari. Next base: position 3,133,202 of record NW_020271193.1, on the reverse strand, counting down.
ACAAAATAACTATTAAATCCAAGCTAATAACTTTTAAAATTAAACTAAAAAAGTACCAACTAAACAACAACTACAGATTTAATTTTCTACCAGAAATAGGGTGGCCAGATTAAATTTTAAGAAATCTGGGACACCAAAAATATAAATTATTATTTATGTATAATAATAAAACTGTTTATGTAAACTGTACATTAAAATTGTCAGTAGACTAAAGTTTTGCAAAAAAGTGGGAAATCATTTTGCAACTTCTCATTAAAATGTCTTTTAGACAGCATAATATAGTCACTACGTAAAAAAACGTACTAAATAAAATTACGACACTATAAAGTATAAATACGTACAAAAACTGTTAATACATACATATCACACTTGCACACGACTCGTAATTTCGAAAAATAAACGCAAACCTACTCGTGTATAAACTAATAAACTATACTCGTACATTATATTAAGTACATATTAATATTATCTTTCGTAATTGCAGTTCTCGAAATTCAAATATCATGGTTTTTACCCGAATGCAAATTAATAGTAGTTAGAAGTTAAAGGCAGTAAGTTCGCTAAATTTAGAAAGCGATTATTACTGTCATTAGCACACGTTTCGACGTTCATTATCAAATATTGTTATAATAAGTAATAACTACTAATAAGTAGTAACTTCTAATAAGTAATAACTAATATTTACGAATTTACGATTAGGTTTTGTTCAAAATAATACCGATAATCGAGTACCTAAGTAAAAAAATTATGAAAAAAATTCCAAATTCATTACTATGTAACAGTTCAAAATCAGCACAAATCAGTATCCCAAGAAATTTTGTCTGGGACGCCAGGATCATGGGTCCTGATCGGTAACGTCTCAGATTTCCCGGGACGAATATGGCAACCCTACTGGACCAGAGACCACACTCAAAATTGAAGCATATTAACTACTCCGAAATGCGAAAACAGAGGAACACATAAAATCACCGTAAATCCAAATTTTATTAAAATTGAATAGGTAGAATGTTCTGTTCAGAATTCAAAATTAAGTTTTATTTTGTTACTTAAAATATTGTACCAACGATGCAGTATATTTAATTTACTTGATACCTACCTATATTTTTTGTACGACGTCTACGTTAAACTTAGAATCCAAAGTTTAATTAATTCCTAGGTACTTTGATGTACAACTGTACCTATCTATCGGTTTATCAATCATGCATGTATACATAATACGGTATAATTATAATACTGTATAATATCACCTAACTATTATATTAATATAAGAATATTGTCAAATTACTCACATTTGTGTAGAATTTTGATTTCCAATCATTATCTTCGAATACTTGTCGTTCGTATATCGAGCAGCTAAACGCGAACAAACTTTAAACTTGGTTTATTGTTTTATCTAACCGGCGAACACTTAAATTGAAACAAGTTTACAGAAGTAATGGTTGCAACAACTTTTGATAGTCAATAGGTTTTAGAAATGTAAAAGACCAAAAAAATAATAGAGAAAAAGGTCTCGCTCTCGCACAAACTTACATTCTTATGTAGCAGACAATGCTGTTATCTCAACGTTTTGAACATGTGTTTTTGAAAAATACGGTCGGCGGAGTTCTAAAAGTCAAGACTGGGGAAAAAGTTTGTCAGTTTATTATTGTCTCGATTCTCGGTATCTCCAATATTATATACATACATTTTTTTTCCAACTACACGTATGACGCGTGTAGAATTTATAGAAAAAGACGTACACACCGTCTGGTGGATGGTGTGTCATGATTTTTGATTTACTTTTCCAGATGATTAATAAATACCAAACAATAAATAAATAAAAAAAAAATAAGACATTTGAATTATATGAAACGATTTCATATTATTTAATATTTTTAGGCATATGTAACATAAAAAAATTTAGTAAAAAAATCATTACAATACAACGTAGGTATAGGTTAATTAAAAAAAAAAAAAAAAAAAAAAAAACAATATTATTTTACGTCGATATTGATCAACATTGGCATTCGCCTTCCATAACGCCTTTGTCTATTAGTACCATTTACATTTCACGTACAGCTTTAATGCCCAATAATTGGAAAACATTTTCATACACCTGTATTGACGTTTTGACTAAATATATTCGAGCGTTCATCAACGGCAATGGACTCTGAGAATAAATATTAAATGCATTAATATTCAATATGAAATTTAACAAATAATATTTAGTTGAAGTATATTTAATTATATTTATATAAATTTATTATGTACACATATGCTAAACATTTGTTAAACAACATAGTATAATTAAATACAAATGTCAAATATTTATCACTTATCAGTGATTGGATACCATATGAGTACATTTACAAATTATAACAAGTAAGGTATAAACTTAAAATAATTCAACAAAAGAATTTAAAAACAATTCAATTTTTAAATTTTATATTATCAACATTAAGTTATTGAATTTTATTGCATTTTATTAGTATTAAAATATCATGAAAAATAATAGCAACTAACAATAGTATGATATTATATTTATAAACAAACTATAAAACTCAATAGATTATAAATTGTATACCATACTAAATTAGTATATACCTGCTAATTTGATTGTTATTCAATTAATTTATTATAAGTATGTAAAAAAAAAGAAGTAATATTTTTAAGTATAATATTAAATTTATTAGTTATTAAATGATTACTTCATTTAATATTCAAAAAGAATATTATTTTTAGTCGTGTAGGTGCTTTTTTATCATAACATTTATTATTTATGTTTTTATAAACTCAAGTAGAAATTGTCTACATATTTTATTACTTAACAATTATTTATATATTGAAATATGAAAATATAACAAAAGAAAATATGGTTAGATATTAACACAAATAATGACAAATTTCATTAACAAGTAATAGGTAAACATCATTATGAATCTATCATTTGTTAGTTTTCATTAGTCTATGCTTATGAAATATGTATGTTAAGTTTTAATTTATTTAATGGTTTGAACTTATGTATTTTTTATCTGTGTACAATATATAAATACTATCCATTCATTTACCTAATTACCTACCTTTTTATACTTTACACATTAACAAAACACACACTATTGTTTTTAGTCTTTTAAAATTTAAATTAACAATATTTTCATTGTTACAGATACATTTTTATAAAATAAAATATATTATAAATATATTTAATAAATTATAAAATTTAGTTTTCAGAATTTTATCAAATATCAAATCTTTTAAGTAATGAGAAAAAATATTTCTTATTTAAATCTAGGTATAAATACATATAACTTAATGATAATAGGTAAAAAATAAAAATACTACTAAAAGTGGATAATTTATGTTTTACTTAAACATTGTTATTTTAACATAATACTCTACCAAACAAAATGTATTAAAGTATTGCACTATAAGAAACCAACATTTAACTTAAAAACTATAAAAAATGTTCTTAAAAATAATACAGAAGGATGAATAATAATAATTTTAAGAAAAAAAAATATTAGTTATAAAATAATAAAAAAGTAACAATGACAATAAATACCAACACATTCAACATTTAATTAAAATTAAATATGAAAAAATATTAATGAATGTGTTGTTAGGATAAATAAAATTATAAAATTATAAACTGAGTGTTAATACTTTATAAATAAATTACAACTCTTTATTTCATCTTTAAAAATATTAGAATATTCATAAAAAATATATTACACCCACACATGTTGTATCTGTTTAATACAGATATAACAAAAAATCTGTTAATTTTAAGTTAATATTAAAGCAAATTTACTAAGCAAAATTCTAAAATTCAAAAACAAAAAAAAATACACCTTGAATTAACTTGCCATCTACAGTTAAAAAAATATTCATATCCATAATTTTCACATTAAAATTAAAAAGTATTTAGGTAATTTTGATTGTATATAATTAATCAATATTTAATTTTAATAATGTACTAAACTATATAAAATATACATTTTGAATGTTATCATGATAGTATAATGTATTATATATTAATCAAATAAATTTTATTTTGATATAAAAATAAATATAAATTATATAATTGTATGTAACAACCATGCGTTGATTATCAAAGTATAAAACAGATTCACAATTACTTGGTTGGGTTGATGAAATTTAAAATAGTTAGTTTAATATCTAATGAATTAGTAATTATGAAAAGTTTGGTAACTTAATATTATAACTTTACATGAAAAATATATGCTTTAGTAGGTAATTAAGTAATAATTTATATACTTAAGGTTTAAAATTATTTACTTTAAAATAAAAGAATTTTGGTTTCAATGAGTTCTGTGCTAGTGCAAAACCTGTTAATATAACTCAATATATTTTATTACTATTTTTTTTAATAATTTATAGCATTGTATAAAATTAAAATGTTATTTTATGCAACACAAAATTTATAGTTACCAATTTGTTTGAAAAGTTGACATAAAAAAAAAAACTACTGTTGCACTTTTCAACAGTATACTTACTGATAAAATATGATACCTATGATAAAATAGGCTAACTGCTGATGACATTTCCATTAAAAACTTGCACAATCTATGGATATCCACATTGGCTGACATCAAGTGTTTGACAGATTGTTGAATAACCAAAGGATACATTGATAAATAGTTGAAAATTAAAATCCATTCTTCCTAGATGATACATATAATAATAAAATATTATTCATTGTAATTTAATTTCCCAACAATATTAAACCAATGATAGCAACATTAGAAAACATGTAATGAATCTGTCAGATGTCAATAGCCTTTTATTTTTTTGATTTTCTATCAATGAAAATATAAATAATATGCATAACAAATAAATTAAATATTTTATAATTTTTATTATATTATTATACATATGTTTTATTTGGATAGAAACACAAAAAAAAAATAATATTTTTATAAATGACAAATTATTTACATTCCAGGTAAGCCAAATATGTAACTAAAATATTTTAAGATACATTAATGGCACTATAATTTAAACAATAAAACTCACATTACTAGTCAACAATCCAAAGTTAACAGAATCAATGTCTGGTAAATAATCATGGTAATTGCCAATAACATCTTGTTGATATGCTTTCCATATTTGACATAGTCTAGAGTAATTATACATTATGAAAATACCACCTAAAAAAAAAAAAAATGCAGAAATAAATTTAAATTGTACATGTTAATAAGCATAAAAATAGTTATTTTAACAAACTGTCTTTATTTGATGTATCACATTCTGTATTAATAACTTTATTGTGGCGGACACTTAATAATTCATAGACGATTGATGCATGACATAATTTTGAAATTATATCGACCGGATATTCATTAGACTCAATACGATTAGCTGACATTTTAGTAATAGAGTCTTGTTTTTGCCTGAAAATCCAATAAAGTATAATTTTTTTATGAATATATTTAATTAATAAATTCATTATAGACTCACTGTTTATATTCTTTGACTGGCATATTACAAACAACATTACCACACAATATAAGATTTCTATTAGTGGGATTGTTTTTTTTTGACACCAATAAATTCAATCCATCATTTCCTATTATAAAGCCATTCATTTTGGCCAAATTTTGAATCGCCTCTTTCAACAGTACAATGCGCAAGCATGTAACTGAATCATTAGACTCATCAGAACTGACTGAGACTGCCTATATTTACAAAAAACAAATTTTAGAAACTCACTCATGTTTTTGAGATTTGAGATTATATACTTTACAGTGTCTTTGTGATCATCATTGCTACCATATTTACAGCCAGACATTAATATCTCTTTCATCACTGTGGATGCCCATACTTCTTTTTTTAACCATATTGATAAATAATTTGAAGACCAAGAGCAACATTCAACGATTATCAAGTCCTCCACTAACTTTTCAACAAGATTTTGTAAATTCTAGAAAATAAAAATGGATTTATTTTTAAAATAAACGCAAATTTCAAACTTTTAGCAAATTTATATGTTTGATGTGACTCACTTTAGTTGAATAGAAACGGATGTGCCCATTAATGTGGTGTTTTGACGTTGGAAATTTAATATCTATGTCTAGCTCCGCATGGGTTTGGACAAACAATCTTAATGCTTTGAAGAAATCATTCAAAATGTACATGGTCAAACTTTAAATCAGCAGCTGAACTAGATTTGAATGATTCAACTGTTTTATAAAAAAAATAATAATATTATATTTATATTGTAGAAGTTATATTCAGCCAGTTAGAACTAAAATAAAGATTAACTACCTTTTAAATACCTTATTATTAGGTAGTGTACTTTTTTTTTTCTAGTATATGATACAATGCATGTAACTATAATAAGTATTTAGTAATTGAATAGTGTATTTGTATTTACATCATTTTTAACAAGCAAAAAACTAAAAGCACCAATTAAATACGATACATTATTGTACCTATTTTAATAACACGTATATTTTATTATTATACAGCTACTATGCGAATCAATGCTTACTTCAATGAATGTTAATATAATATAATATTATTTTATTTAAATTAACACAAAGCAGCATCTCAGCAGTCAGTAGTCACCTGTCAGAGGCACTTGTAAGTCGTACAGTCTAATTCTCTAATTCATCAACCGTCAAGTCTAAAAACTTATCACAGAACTGATAAAAATACAAAAAAAAATAAATACATATTGATAAAATGATATCATACTATCACATCGGAGTACTCACAATGATAACTCGATATTCTAAATATTACACTATGCATTATGCATTTAAGACTAAGATAGAGGGCGCTTGTGAGTTATAAATATCATAAAATATTCAATATTTTCTAACTTCTAAAACCACATATTTTTAACATGAACTCTAAATACTCTAAATCTACTAAATCATATAGAATTTAGTAGTTTTAAAGTATTTATTATCGCAAACAGTGCTCGATAATAATCATATATTATCTATTGTTCTATATCATCACATTTAGCGTTTAGTGTCTTTATACAAATAATCATTTATGATTATGAATAATAACAAACAAAATTTATTTTATTTACTTAAAAACTTAAAAACTGGTGTTAAGTGAAAATTCTGGTTTTTCCTTAATTTTCTTAATTATTAAAAAAAGTATTGTACATTTTTACTTTTGACTCACCAAAGTATCAACTAATTTCTTTTATTTATTAATGAAAATTTTTAAGTCTTAGATATAAAAAAAAAAAATAAAAATTTCAAACATAATTTAAAATTTTTCTAGATTTTCCTTAATTATTTTAAAAATAACTGGGCATTTTCAGTTTTGAGCTTTTCGAAGTATAAGTTAGATCTAATCTATCAAAAACCATCCTTAACGTTAAAATCGAGTATACATAGTAAAATCAATAAATTCGTTCAGAGTTATAGGAAGGTCCATTAGTGTGCTTCTAGCCATTTAACATATTTCCGCTCTTGTACATTTTCTCCCCCCACCATGTTTTTACTTGGTTTTAAATAAAATATAAATGTTTAAATAGTAATTCAAATTTTTTTTTATGTGTTAACAAACTAAATTTAATAAATGTTTTTACATTATTTGAATTCAAATTTATTCAATAAAAAAAGAAAAACAAACAAACAAACAAACAAATAGTAATAATGACTTCTTAAATACCTATTAGAAATTTTTATTTTTAAATATAATTATCTTATTAAAACCTAAATAAAAACTTATGTTTATAAAATAAATTCGTTTTTTAACGAATGAATTTTTATTAATTCATTTTTTTTTTTTATAGTGACAATCGTAAAATTTCTTTTAGAATTTTTTTTTTGTGAATTTATAAAATATAAATTGAGTAAGTATTGAAATATAAATAGGCATTTATCAATAAATATGAATATACCTATATAGACAGGAATTGAAATTTAAATCTTTTTTTTAACTTTAGCACGTATCAATGTATCTTAATATATTTAATAAATATTTTGATTTCTATTTATCTTTTTAAGTTATATTTTCATTTTTTATTACTCTAATCGATGTTTTTAATAATGATCGTTAATAAAATATTTTACTTATATCTTATGATTTTACTTTTTATTTATTCAATTTTCATCATAAATATTTTATATTTTTTAAAATATGATTTTTAATCGTTTTTCTAAAAATTATTTTATGCTTTTTTTTTAAATTTTATAGAACTTAACTTACCACTAATGGCACTAATATAGATTTTTAGTAAATTTTTAAAAATGTATCATATGTATTATACTTTATTTTAAATTATTCTTGTTTTTTATGATTATTTTTTCGTTTTTTCAATTATTATGAAAAATACTAATGACCAGCAAATTTGACCAACTATAGGTAAAATTTTCTTTTAGAATCACCCTCAAAATTGAAAATTTTACTGATTCTAAGATGACGTCAGATATTGCCATATTGGAGAATATAAAAATTTTCAATCTTGTTATGGCAGGGTAACAAAAAAAAAAAAAAATAAGTTTGAATAGGACACTATATGAGACACGAGTATTCTAATATATTATAGATTATTTACATCATACATGACTAATAAGTAATGAGAAATGACTAAACATAAAAATATGATTTTATTAACTTGTCATCATCTTATAATATTATATAAGGCGATGAGTAGAATGAAATTATTGTATAGATTTAATATATTTATTATAATCAAATAAACAACGATAACCTTTTTAACTACATGGGTTATTACGTCTTAATTTTATTTGATCAATTTACAAAATATTTAAAGCAGAATGAATACAATATAAAAAATGAATAATAAAGTTATTGGTAATATTAAAATTAATTATATATTAATATATGCAAATTTAGGAACCTTTCAAAACATTATTTTACTCTAAAAATAAATAGGTTCTAGTCGATTTATAAATAACTCTATGTAAGGAATTTTAAAAATAAAAGTTATTAGGTATATTCAAAAATGTTTTTACCACTTATTACTTAGCATTGAGTTTGGATCTGGATCTGGTATTGCTATACCATAGATCAGAAAAGCATATGATTTTTATTTAAAACTCTTAACACCCTAACCTGAGTAGAGCAATAAATGCCTTAATTTTACAATGATGTGTGATTTTTTTTTTTTTGACTGTTAATTGTCATCCTTTTTTTCGGTGGATTAAAAATGCTTCGGTTTTCAAATTTGAAAGTGGTTTCTGGTAATAAAGTAGATCAAGTTGACTATTGAGAGGTCAAAGTAAACAAAAGTCAAGGAAGTACAAAATAAAAAAAAATTAAGGAAAAACTGGAATTATAACGCAAATCTCGTTTTTGACAAAAACGATTTTATTATTTTCTTTTTACTCAAAAATGAATAATTGTAGAGATTTGTTATTGTTACTGAATTATCTGAAATATATTAGCATATTTTATTATTTTTATTAGATATGAAATAATATTTAAAATGACTTTGTCCGTGCTATTGGTATAGGTAGGTATTTTAAATTTTTGACTATTTAATTTATAATATTGTATTTTAATGAATGATGATGCTTTTGTTTTTGAACAAAAAGCTTGAATATTTAATAAAATAACAAGGTTTCTTATAAGTTTTACATATATACAAATACTTATATAGAATATGCATATAGGTAGGTAGTCATAATATTTTTGTATAAACATTTTAAGTTCCAATTATTAGAAAATAAGGTTTAAGACAAGGTTCCGTGTTAGCTTTTCTTATAAAAATTGTGTAAAAAAAAGTTCCACTAATATTGTTTCTTATGAGCGTGGAGCGCCTGATAACTTTAAATATTGACTAATGAGTAATAAGTAACTAATATGGATACTATGGATACTGTAGGGAACATAAGAATAAAAACGATACCTACATTCTAATGTGTTTACTTTTTTTTTTTTAGACAGGTTAAACAAGGGTGACGACGCGTCATGACTCATGGGAGTACCTGTAAGCATTTACGGGATTGCTCAAAAACTGTATATTCCACTCCCCCTCCACCAAAAAAATAAAAATTTAAAACTTATAAATTAATTTGTGCCTATGCACCCCTCAAATAAGTTACTAATTCTATTGTTTAATATTTAAATACTTCTTATTTCGATCGTGTCGGATGGATGACGGCAATCGAACAGCTACCTCCCTTTCTCACAACGGATACGGACCCCGCCGATCACCAGCTGACCGACCACCGACTACGGCGGCCAATACAGTACGTTGTAGCACTACCGGTCGGACACGCGGAGGTTCCACGGCGACGGCACTATCTATGTGGATCCACGTGGTTTATCATCGGGCGGCGCTTATCAACGGCGGCGGTTGATAACGAATAACGAGGCGGCGGCGACGGCACAGGGGCTGATAACAGGCCTACGTCACAGTGCGTCAGTGCAATTATTATAATTTGTGAGTGTGGTACAGCGACTCGCTGCCGGTCCACAGTCGTTCTGCGTTTAAAGGCGTCGATCAGTCAGTCTGATCGCCGGTCTTTCGCACGTCGTCCGTTTCCGCCGCCCACTGCCTCCGTGGCCACGATGCGCACCTAAGGGCGTTGGGCTTCCACCAGCGATCGATACACGTGATCCACCGTCGGGGACGCACACGGAACCGCAAATCCGAGCAAGGTACGTCCAGCCGAACGCCGTTTCCGGGAGGCACTGCCGCCGAACGCACGGCAGCCCCCCACCCCTCAAATCAAGGCTTCCCCTGGCCGTTCGCGAGCCCCCTACTTTTTCTCCTGATTCCAACACATACGTGTATCAATGTTGTAATATTTTCCTGTTTGCAAATTTTGATATGACCGTGTATGAGTAATAGTAAAAATAATAATGCAAGTGTGGTCTGATTGAGAAACGAGCGATCGGTTGTGCATGTCAGTTTTCATTAGAGATATTTCATAAATTTTAATTCCGTTGTCCGTTTTATGTTCTATGTCATGATGTTCTCCACAAAGGATGCCTCACAAAGACCGGACTGTGACGACAATGGCTTCACGCAACCGTCTGCCGACTGATTCTAGGTCCAATAAATCAAGACCGAAGAAAATAGACAAAGTAAGGCACCTGGACGACGGCAGTGCTGTCGTGCGTGTTACTCACCCGCTCGATGTCTTTATTACTGTGCAAACAGTGGCTTTTATGGTTTTATTAGTAGACATATTGCATAACACGAGGAACACACGTTGGTGCATTTTAGACTTGCCATTATCTCTGTCAAATATTTGTGCCAACACAATTTTTGCTTTTTTTTTGTTCTACAAACAATAATGTTGTAAATCTATGTCATGTGTTTGTGATAAAATAACTGCATCCCTATTGTTATCTCTGTAGTCAAGATCTCTATCTAAATTTCTCTATTAATTTTTTTTTTTTTTGTTGGACAATTATGCTTTATAAGTACTTAGTAATTCTTTTTACCTTGAGCGGTTATGACACAAATGGTAGGAAGCTACATGTATCACAAAACTGTGTGTCAATAAACATTTTTCTTTGTATTTTATTATTGCTCAATTAATTTTTATCATTATGATTATCCAATAATATTATTTTTGTGTAGTTAGTGTCTTACTAAGTGCTTGGATATTCATTTGTTTAGATATTTCTCCATTATTGAATTACTATGATTAGTATTAATAATATTTTATATTAATAATTGTTATATCAGCTGGTAATAAAGTAAGACAAATTTATCTATTTCACTTTCATAGTTTTACACATTTGAAAATGTAATAACGTCTAACTAAAATATCTACCTAGTTATAGAAAAAATATTTTATTCATTAAAAGTATGTCAATGGATGTAATAGTCTTCATTGATTTATTAAAACTTACTATAATATTTAAAAAAAATGAACCAATAAATTAAAAACATTTTTAATCAACCTTACTAAAGGATACTTTTTTTGAATATTAATAACTCACAATATGTACCTAACTCTTTATTTTTTGTATTTAACTACTTGTTAGTTATAAATATGTATTTTCTTAGTAATATTACTTCCTAAATTAATTTTTACAAGTACATTGTTGTTTAATTAATGCTGAATTATTTTTTCTTACTAATTTAACATTTTATGTATTGATTAATGTTAATGTTAACCAGTTTTAATCATTGTTTTAGTATACTGCTTTCACCTAACATTTTTTTTAGGTATCACAAAACGGCCAGAGTAATTCTAAATTCAAACAACTTAAAAAATCATCAAAAATGGATGCCCATTCAATTGTGATATGGAAACATCCCATTTTAACTTTAGATTATTTCTTTAAAGAAGTAGTTTGTTTATCCAAATCATTTGTTAAAAAGTAAGTTACATTTAAAACTGTTTTATAATTTTTAATTATAAAGAATTTAAAATTTTTTTTTTTATTAAACAAATTTCCATTGTGTTCACCAAAAAGTAATTATCATAAAATTGTTTTCAATCTCACATAGTTTTATAATTTTTTTTTTATTTACCTACATTAAGCTATGCCTCTTTGGCTGTGATTTTAGGAATTGATTTTTAAATATTAAAAAATAAATTATATAATTCTACATATGTGATCCTAAATATTTTTCCAAACTTGGTAAATTAATATTCCTTTTTTCTCATAGAAATTTTTTTTTTAAATTTTATTATTTAAACCGTAAAAATAATTGAACAGAACTTGTTTTATATTAAAATATATTTATCAATTACATATTCAAATTTAATATAATGTTGTACAATTAGTGAAATTAATTATTTATTTTGTTATCAATAATATTTTATATCAGTAATGATTATTAACTATCTTTTTATTGCTTTTCCAATTATATGCAGTTAGTTGTCTAGTAATTTTGTTTTATTTTAACTTTTATTTAAATAACACTATAATTTCAGATAATTCTTAAACACATTTTGTTATGTTATTATTTATTTTATAAGAACTCATATGATTTTTAAATTGCATTAAATTATTTTAGTAATATATTCACTAAATGTCATTAATTTGAATAATATTTAATAGTAAGACTAATTGTATTCATTTTTTTATTTTTCAGATTAATTTGTTATAAGTTATATGTGCTTCTGGCACTTTTAGTAATTATTACTCCAATTATTTTACTGTATATTGAAGGTCCTCATTTATCAGTAAGTTATATAGTTATAATTAAAATAAGCTAACGTAAATTAATTAAATTATTGACATTTTAGATATTAATATGGGCAAAATCAAAAATTGTATGGTGTCTCTACTGGTTAGGTTTAGGAGTTTTATCATCTGTTGGTTTTGGTACTGGCCTTCATACATTCCTTCTCTATTTGGGCCCGCACATTACTTCTGTTACTTTGGCTGCCTATGAATGCGGAGGACTTAACTTCCCTGAGCCTCCATATCCAGAACAGTAAGTTATACACATGTTTTAATTTATTCATTTAGTCATACTTAATTAATTTTATTAAATTTATATATTTTCAGAATTATTTGCCCAGATGAGGTTGACAGCGCTTGGGTAGCTAGTTTGTGGAACATCATGTTGAAAGTACGAGTTGAAGCCATGATGTGGGGTGCAGGTACTGCGCTTGGTGAATTGCCACCATACTTTATGGCTCGTGCTGCTAGACTTTCTGGTAGACCACCCGATGAAGACAAAGAAGATTTAATAGAATTTGAAGAACTACTAAAGAAAGAAAAGCATCCTGAAACAATGGTACAGTTTTAAATCTTAATTTATTGTATTAAAATGTTTGGTACCTAATTCATATTTCTATTTTAGACTCTAGTTGACAAGTCAAAATTATTTGTTGAGCGATTAGTGAAAAAAGTTGGTTTCTTTGGAATTTTAGCCTGTGCTTCTGTAAGTTAATATTTTATTCTATATAATAAATCATACTGGATTTTGAACAGTGAACATATTTTAGATTCCAAATCCATTATTTGATCTTGCTGGGATTACATGCGGACACTTTTTAATACCGTTCTGGACGTTTTTTGGAGCTACTCTTTTGGGTAAAGCTGCCATTAAAATGAGCATACAAGTGTTATTTGTTGTGGTAGCTTTTAATGAAACTCTGATTGAAAGTGTACTTGATGTTGTTGGCAAAATCCCAGGAGTTGGAAAAAAATTGCAAGCACCTATTACAACGTTTTTAATTAACCAAAAACAAAGGTTACATGCCAAAAAAGACTCAAAGGTAATTAGTGATATTGATTTTTAAAATTTATATACTTTATTACTAACATTTATATACTTATATAGGGTACAAATATTGCTGTGAAATTGTTTGATCTATTTGTTCTATCAATGGTTCTATATTTCATTGTGTCATTAATCAACTCTATGGCACAAAATTACTATAAGCGAAACCATAAGACTTCAAAAAAACGATTAAGTGACTGACATACGGTTGTCAACCGTTTGAAAAATTCTTATCGTAAGTCCAAACGGCATTGAATAATTATTACTCATTCATTCAATTATTTTCATATAACTTAAAAATTATTATTTCTTGATACACAATAATAAGTCTTACATTATATATTTATTATAAAATAATAAATATTACAGGGTTTTGATTTATGACTATTATATAAAAGTAAATAAAAAATTAAATATTTATAAACTTAATATTACTGTATTAGTATGCTGCTCAATAAACTAAATGAAAATTGTTACTATTGTAAAATATGGTATATTAATATTTTAAAATGTATTAGTTTGAACGGTAATTTTGAGCAGCTAAAAATTTTTCATTTGTATTTTTATTAAGTTAAAAATAATAATTTTTTGTCCGTATGGTATATTTTATATTAAATACATTATTTTGCTCAGCAAAATAAATTTATTGTAAAAATATTTTTAATATATATTTGTAATCCACGAGTGTTACCAATATTTAATTTAAGGTGTAATTATTATAAACCATACGGGAAAGACTTTATTATACAGTTTTAAAATTGTTTTGTTAATTTAAAATTAAACATTTTTAGCATTGTTTTTTTTTTTTTTTTTTTAATTTCAATTTATGTTTAAGCAAAAATAAACATTTGCCTAAAACAATATTATGTATGTCTGTTAAAAATAATTAGGGCGATTATCAAAACATGTCGTTAAGAATTACACATATACCCAATCAAAAAAATTTTTTTTAGATTGATTTTGTAAATTATGTTTATATGTTTTTAACAATAAACTATTATTGTTGAAAAATAAAAATAATGTTATTTGATAGTCGCCATACAACTGTGGAAGCTTGTGTAAATCCTTAAAATGTTTGTGATTTTTATAGGTATTGATAGTGTAATATGTGTTAAATTTAGTGGTAGAAGACTGTTCCTCTTCTGAAAATTTGTTCATTCCTGTTTTGAAAAGTAAAATCTAAATAATTATAATTACATGAAAGAATGTTTTAAATAAATAGTATTATTATAATTTTTTATTCTTTGTCAATAGTTTTGTTAACAAACAACATGTTTAATTGTTCATTTGTGTATTCTGTGAGCGTGCCAGAAATTATGTATCTTTGGCAATAATTAATTCAATATTCCATTTCGTGTGTTTTAGTAATTTGATGTAGTGTTAAAGACTATTTTTGTTTTCATAATATACTTAAATGTTTTTCTGATATTGTGTAAAATTATTGTTATTACTCATTAGATTCTTGAAAAAATAATATTGTAGTGTTTAGGATGTAATGTATGTATTGCATTTTAATAATAAATGGTTCAATGGACTTGCAGTAATACAATTGTCCTCGAAATGCATTGTAGGAATGTATATGTATCTCATGTAATATTATTATTAATTATTTTATTTTTTTTTCAATTTATGACGCAATACTTATTTGTGTTATATGTTGCATTGGTCGACAACCAAATTTATTTTTGCCAACATAATTGTATGCATAGACTTGTATTGTGTATACCTATTGTGAGCTCCTGTATGGGCGTGTTGAGGTTTTAAATATTATTATTTACATGTACACGTATACACATACATATAATATGCAAAATATATTGGATGTGTGTATTCTTACTTTCAAATGAATTATTTGTTTAATGTATTTATTTGAAATGAAAACCAATAAAATTATGCTATGTTGTTTTACTCCTTGTTGTTATCACTTTTTGTTGTACATAGTGTTATAATAGCATTAATGTGTTTAAAAACAAACACAATTATAAATTATTGTCATTATAGCCGACAATTTTTATTATATTTTTCAATGGGAAAATAAACTTGTTTAAACATATCAATAGCTATTAATTTATATTTTGATTTAGCGTTTATATGTGACAATGAAGGAGGTTAATTAAACATCATAATCAATATTCTATTGTAAAATATATGTTTTTTTTTATTATTATTAGTTATATAACTAATTGATTAGTATTAGTAATTGAATATATTTAATTTGTTCCTCATAGATTATACTTGCGACTAATCTCAAGTAATATGCATAATTTATTGATTAATATTTAATATATCTCCTATATTCTGAATTTGACAAATGTATTATTATTATTATTAACTCAACCATAGATTTTAATGTTTTTTGAAAATACATCATACTTTAGATTACGTTAAATCACAATCGAAGAATAAACTGCTTCTGTCGATCACACTTTTAGAAAAGACCAACATATTTTGTGTCATATTAGACATCAAATTAGCATGTTATTATGCATTTTAAAATATTTTATGTTATTTATGATAAAAATATGGGTGGGTTTTTTTTCTTTTGGTAAATACTTTTCATTAGACTATTAGCTTATACTTTATAGAATAGACTTGTTGAAAACAAAACTTGTATTACTTTATCTTATAATAAAATATTGGCGAGTAACCTGTTTTTACGCACATATTCATATTGTAATACTCAAATTTATCTAGACTAAATACAGAATAAATATGTTATCATTTCTTTTTTCTCTCATTCATTTCATATTCCAGTCATTTAAATTAAAAAATGTTCAATTGTATATTTTACATTTTATATAGATTATTTTTACCAATTATCCATTAATTATTATTGTTGAAAAATAATTTTAAGCCGATACATTTTTGGCGTTTAATATCTATAGACACCATATTATTATCAAGGGTATCTAATGTATTTTGTAATACCTACGACAATTTTATTTTGAGTTAATATAGTAGTGTACTAGTGTGTATTAAACATTAGTATATAGCATAGCTTAATGAATGACTAATGAGTAGGTACTTAATACTCAATATTATAATTAAAAACATTTTATCACGCTAAATCCATTGCCCAGCACACCATTGACCTGAGTAATAAAAACATTACATAAAAAATAGGTAGCTACAAATACAATACAATAAAAAAAAATTAAAAAAAATGTCAAAATAGATCATTAAATAATAATAGGAACTATGTTGTTAATTCCTTGTTATTTTACTTTAAATAACTATTGTTTGACGTTTGTTTCCTGATGAAATAAAAAGTCGTAATCTTATTGATTAAAAATAAAAAAATGTATTGTATGGAATGCAATTTTATTACACATAAATTTCTATAACATCATAAAAAGAAATTTTAAAAAGATATTGGAAACTATAAATTCATTATAACATAGATATATTTATAGATATATCAAAATAAACATAAGATTTAAATTCAATTATTACGGTAAAATTTTTATCTTAAGTCTAGACAAAAGTATTATAAGTATACTAAAAGTAAGGATACATTATTTATTTAACAATTATAAGTTGTATAACTCCGCTATCAAATTGCTCTTGTAAACAATATGTATAGAATGATTATTGAATATTCATTATTTTCAAATTTTTAAAACAATATTTTTTTATTTATATTTAGGTACCTACTTACCTAACTATAATCAAGCAATACTTAAAATGTATTTATTTTATTAAATTATCAAATTCTACTATAGGAATCACATAAAATAATACTACCACAAAAACAACTTTAAAATATTAAATATCAATGAGCGCAAATATTGTACTATCACATTCATGTACGACAGAAAACTAATATTATTAGTGATAACTAAATAACAAAAATTGACTATTTACAGGTATTTTTTGAAAATGAGTCAAAATATAGCAAATTTATAAGAATGAAAAAAGGCCTATGATTTTACACGACAGAATAAAAAGTAATTTTTCCTAATATTAATAACGCAGCACTTCTTTGTCAGCCATACCACTGACTTATTCTTCTTCAGGTTTATTATTTTGAAAAGACGCTAGCAACTGTTCAATTCGCGAATAAATGTCACCGTTCTTGCGCTCCAAATGGTCGAGCACCAAGTTTAAGTTGTCGATTTCTTCGTGTAACTTGTACACAACTACAAGAACACATAAACATTTCATTGTCATTTTAACCAAAATAAAATCGCACACAACATTATTTACTAACCGGTATTATCTTCATCGTTCTCCCCTTGAGCCGAGTCCATGGACGGATCAGTAGTCTCTTCTAGGTCTATCCCGTTGACTTCGTCCGCCATATTTTCAGGAATCTTGTAGAGAGTGAATGAACTTTGTTAACTGACCACAAAAATAATGATTTCGTTGTAAGACTAAAGCAAATACCCAAGACACAACATCAAGTAGGTATTAGGAATCGAGAACTGGGCGTACATAAAATTAATTTATTTCATAAACTATTATTTTAATTATTAAACGTGTAGCTTACCAGCAGAGTGACGGTAACGCGAAATCTGAATATCCAATTTAATTCCGATTTGAACAAAAATAGCAGAATAGAACGAAATAAGCCAAACTAAGGCGTCTCTATACGACTATCTAGGCTAAAACTGTGAAGTGTAATCCGCGGCCTTGAAAACAATATCAATTGTTAATATTTACTAACTGATAACAGTTGTACTGTTATCATTTTATTTCTGTTAATTATCACCGTGTATAATAATACATATGACGTATCGTAGCTGCTCCGTCATACAAAAATACAAAATAAATCGGTAGGCATGTTTTTTGTTTAGATCAGCGGTTCTAACTTCTTAAGTCTTAACCTTTTATAGATCACGCCGATCACGGACCACTGATCAAAGGTATTTAGGAATCTCGTACTCGCTTAGGTACCAATTTTTTTCGAATATTTTTTTTTTTTACAAAAAAATCTCATGTTATCGTAACCAAATTCATGATAATTTTTGTTACCTACACTTAATTTTTCATAAAAAAAGTAATATAAATAAAATAAAATATGCATATCTTTTTACATGATGAGATATAGTATACGTGAAAAAAAATAAGAATCCAACAAAATTGTAATAATGAACTAATTATTGACGTGTGTTATGTGTTAAGGTTGTCGATGACCCCCCGACATGGATATCACGGACTCTTGGAGAGCTGCGGACGACAGGTTAAGAATCGCAGTTTTAAATCATGAGAACATCGTGCAGTACAATATTATGACTATAGTCTATACTCTATAGACATCTTAGGAGTAAGAATGTAGGTACTTAAATACTTAAAATCTTTGTTGCAGTTCATGTCAAGTATAAAACGTGCTTATATTAAGCGTGTTTTCGTGGAGTTGTCGAGAGGAAACGATTTATTAAAAACCATTTTGTCGATATTTTAATGTCAAAACTATTTAATTATTTAATAGGCACTATATTTAACTAGGTATAGAATGTTTATTTCTATAAAATTCTTATTACCAACCGACTTTTTCAACAGTTTATTAGCGTAGGTACATACAAATCTCTTTTCGGTTCGTTTTGTTGACGAACAAACGTCATGTTGAGTAGTAACAATTGGAAAATCGTTTACTTATGTTACTTCTGCAAAAAATACACTTTTTGTTTTCTACGAGACAGCGTAGGTAATAAAAATATGTCCACAATCGACTTGTTTTATCCCACCCACACGCCATCCAATTTATTATTTTATGCAGTATACTTACTAGTATACAAATATTTAAGTGGTCATTACCATAGATAAAGAAATCGTAAAAATCGAAATGATTTATGAAACTTTTAAGTAGTCAGTAGGTAGGTAATACTTAAACGGGAAAAATCACTGTAGTAAAAAAATCAAATAATCATAAGCACAGTTTATGACTTTTAGCCAATTGTGACTTGATCATATTTTTTTCATTAAAATTAACTTCAAAATCAGTATAATTTTGTTAATATTGATATACTTACTGACCAGTTGTAACGTTTATTGTTATATTATGATTACTGTCATAACTGAATTTATGATTATTATAAACAAAAAAAATTACAATGTACAAATTTAAATTAGAAAATTTGTTTTTTTTTTTTGTCTTTCTGCAGTAATATAATTATCAAAATCAACAATTATTTTGTTTTGGATTAGACTCTGAGCGGAGTGAGATTATATTAATTTTCTAATAATAATTATGAAAAGATAGAAAAGTGTGTACCACTCATGGCTCAGCTGTAGGTACCTATATCAGGTACCGAGTAGCTCACTGATATATGAATGTGTTAAATTAAAATTAAATGATGTACGGGAAAAACAATTCTAAGCGGACACAATTTTTAAGACTATATCACTTAGTATATTTCATTATATATATATTTTTTTATTTAACTATTGGAGTTATTATTACAATAGGATGATATAATTTTTCTGAAAATATTGAATTTCTTAAGTTATCAGTATTTCATTATTTTAATGATTTATATTTATACCATATTATATCAATAATATAAAACTAAATAACATCATTTTGTAAATACTATAAAACAATAAAAATAGACTTAAGTAATTAGTTATAGTGGTCACTAATGTTCCCTGAGAACGATTATTTAGCAAAGCTGGAACAATCATATGCAAGAAAAGAAATAGATTATCTCCTGAGCGTCTCAATCAACTGTTATTTTTGAATTCATAATTCAAATCGAACCCAAGTTCTGAAGCATTGATAAAAAAACAGCTTGAAGAATAAATGTTTTGATTAAATACATTGGATAACTTTCAGTTAGTACAAAATAATTTATTGAAGTTCATAAAATTTAATATGATATATATTCTATACTTTTAATATGCTTTCAATAAACTAAATTATATAAAATGTAACTTATTGTTATGATGTTATTTAAATCGATAATTAAAAATATATTTTTGGCTAACACTACTAATTATACATTTGGTATAAGAAATATAATTTAGTTTGAAGCGCTGGAAGGCAAGTACCCCCTCTTGTCAACCCTTGCAACACCATATACGCGGTTACTAATTATTATCATATTATTCATATCACATCGATATTATCGATTAAGTGCATAATATAATCTAACAAATGATGGCAATTCAGATTAATATGCAATGAGGTCTTGTCATTTGTCATCAATCATTGTGATTATATTTCGGAGTTCAAACAGTAATCATAAGCGGAATCCAATAATCAAAACATGCATGTCGGTGTGGCTTTAAAAAAGGAAACCGGTACAACTGCACGAACTGTACTAATGTAAGAAGAAACAAAAAATAAATAAATAATATGACGTTTGTAACCTGTAGGAGTGTACAAAATCATTATACTATGCATTTTATAATACATTTTTCAAATTTACTTGAATATTTTGGATATGTCTAAAGTCGTAAAAAATTTTGTTATATAGGTACCTAATACTTAAATAGTTAAATACTTCAATGTATGTTATACATATTATAACTGTCCAGTGGCGGATTTAACGAAGTCCCCCCCCCCCCAATCCTCTATTAGCCTAAGATTGGTTAATTTAATGTAATAGTCAATATAGACACCTAAGTAATTGAGTGTGTGAAAAAATTATACTTCTATCTGGTAGTCGTGGGTTGTTTCTAAAAAACCAGATTTTATAGCCTCTAAAAAAAGTTCTAATATTGTTATCGTGTAAATAATTTTTTTCTATATACATCATTTTTTTCATGGATTGATTTTCATATTTCTAGAAATAAGTATTAATCTGGCTAAAGTAACTTAATTACATAATACACATGATTATTTTCATATGGTAACCACCACGAGTTGTTAAATAAACATTTAGTTAGTCAAAGATGTTTAAGAGGAGTAAGGATCGTTACGAGAACGCTGAAATTGATATACAAATGGAACCACCGTTGCTTACTAAATCCAAGTAATCATCTAGTTTTAACATTATTTTGTATTGTAATAAGGAGTAATAGAGTAGAAAAATATTTTAAATATTCACCACATAACATTATATTCATGCTTGCAATCAGTGGCGTAGCCAGAATTATTGAATGTGGGGGAGGGGGTTTAAGGTGGTTTAGGTATATACCAGGGACTACACAAAATATGCATTTTAATTAGAACTATTTTGATTATATTGTAAAAGTATTTGAACTTCATTACATAAACTATAATCTACTTGCTTTGATTGATAATTTACTTAATAATTAAAAATATTAAAATAATTAAATTAAGATGGATGAGGGAAGTTACAACACCCGAAACCCCCATGGCTACGCCACAGTTTGCAATCCTATGATTACGTGTATTTTACTGGAATAACCATGCCATAACACTCAAAAAGATCAGGTTTCTTAAAATAACTGCTTGTAATATTCCATTTTATAGATGCAGTCACAAACAACTAAAACGATCATCTATTCTTGGCATATTTAGGAATGCCCTAAAATGTCAAGTGTGTCATCGTTTTCGTTTCAAAATCGCTAGAAAATGTTTGGGTATACACCAATTGAAAATTAATTATATTAGAGGATTAAATAATAATAACTTGGTTTCGTTTTTAACAGATTGTAACATCATAATCCATAAAAAATGTCTACCGTTGTTACCATCAGTGTCGAAGGAGGATAAAACAGCAAACTCCACCAAATCATTCTCGTCAAACACAGTTGTTACACTCTCAACGCTGTAAGTACCAACAAGTTAAATAAGTGATTACCTATTATGGATCAATATTGCATTTTTCTAATTAACATATTATTTAATTGTCTAACTAGTGATGACACGTACAAGGCGAGGATGAATCAATTTGATAGGTTTAATGACGGAAACGTTTTGGACGAGGGTAAATTTAATTTAATATATAATTACACATATATATTATAATATTATATTTGTATGTCATATTTTTTGTAGAAAGTTTTAACTCGGTGTTTCCAGAAATTATTAGTCAACACATTGCAAAGCAATGTATGGGAATGAAAGTGGTTTTAGATCCATTTTGTGGAGCAGGTAGAAATGTTATTCAACTTGCTAGAGTTTGCGATTCAGGTACTATAAAATATATCATTATTTTTTAAGTGTAGATTTCTTAACTAAGAAATCGAATATAGAATATTATGCTTTTTCCTGAAAAAGTAATAATTTAATAATAGTTATTAAAATCTTTATTCGATTTAGTTATAGCAATCGATATCGACCCGGCGAAAATTCAATTAGCAAAAAATAACGCGAAAGTTTATAATGTCTATCATAAAATAACGTTCATTGTCGACGACTTTTTTAAAATTGCTCAACGACTAAAACCCGTAGATTGTATTGTAACATCGCCGCCTTGGGGTGGTTCTAATTACGAAAATAGCCAATCAATTGGTGCAACCAATATTTTAATCGAAAAAATTTTGGAATTAGGAATGAAGGTGGCACCAAAGATTTTATTACACGTGCCGAAAAACCTAAACACAAACGAAGTATATACATTATAATAAACTGTCCTCGATATAAAATAATGACGTTATATGAATTGCTTGACTTTAATTTATTTCTATAGTGCATCTTGATTGGAAAACGGCATAGAGTAAGAACTTTCAAAGAAGAAATTATTACAATTAACTGCGATCAGAATTCCAAATTATTGTATTTCAATAAATTGAAAGTAAGTAGTCGTAGCTAGTGTATCATAATATGTTAATTGATGACGAAAAAATAATTTATATTTTAATAAAAAATAAAAACTATTTTTACATAACATTATCAGAATAAATTAATCATTTTATACCTGTTTAAATTTGTTAGAGCGATGGAAATGATCATACAAATTATACAATGGTAAATTTCCATCGATGTAAGTTGAAATAAGCGCACACCATAAATTTATTATACGATTTACAAATATTACGATGATTTCGTTTTCAACAGATTTCAATATTAAAATAAATGACGACTGTCGGCCAGTCATCACAAAAAATCCGATAAATGTGGTGGCTGAAGACGAAGTCGTAAAACCGAATAAAACAGTAAACTCCGCCAAATCATTCTCGTCAAACACAGTTGTTACACTCTCAACGATGTAAGTACCTATAAGTTAAATAAGTGATTGTTATCGAACAGAATTGCATCATTCTAATTAATGTATTATCTTATTGTCTAACTAGTGATGACACGTACAAATATTGGAAAATAAGAAGGACTCTATTTGATAAGTTTAACGACGGTATCCTTTTGGACGAGGGTAAATTAAAATTAATATATATTATTACAATCACGTATTTTTGATAAGTATATGTTTATTTTATTTGTATATGTAATATTTTTTGTAGAAAGTTTTTACTCAGTGTGTCCAGAAGTTATTTGTAAACATATCGCAGACCAATGCATAGGAATGAAAGTGGTTTTAGACCCATTTTGTGGAGCAGGTGGAAACATTATTCAACTTGCCAGGGTTTGCGATTCGGGTATTTTAAAAATATATCATTATTTTCTTAGAGTAAATTTCATTGTGTTCTTTCTTTTCGAAATAGAATTCCTAAACAAGTAATAATTTAATACTAATTATTAAAATCTTTGTACAATTTAGTTATAGCAATCGATATCGACCCGGCGAAAATTCAATTAGCAAAGAACAACGCGAAAGTTTATAATGTCTATCATAAAATAACGTTCATTGTGGGCGACTTTTTTAAAATTGCTCACCGACTACGACCCGTAGATTGCATTGTAACATCGCCGCCTTGGGGTGGTCCTATCTATAAACAACAGCTATTATTTAGTCCTAAAAATATTTTAGTCGACAAAATTTTGAAGTTGGGGATAAAGCTGGCACCAAAGATCTTATTACACATGCCGAAAAATCTAAACACAACCGAAGTACCTATATACATTATTTATAGTTAGTCTTGTTTTATATAAATTGCTTGACATATTTAATTTGTTTGTATAGTGCATTTGGATTGGAAAAAATTACAAAATAAGGACCTACAAAGAAGAGACAATAAAAATTAACTACTATCGTAATTGCAAATTACTGTATTTCAATTTACTAAAAGTAAGTCATAGGTGTATTTTATTTTGGTAATTTATGACGAAAAAATAAACTATGATTAATCAATATAATATTAAATATAAACTACATTCAATATATTATAAATATAATTCATGTATAAAAACTACATTTATATTACATAATTTTATTGGTATAAATTCATCATACCTGTTCACATTTTTTAGGATAATGGAAAAAAGCATACAATTTACTCAATCAAAAATTTCAAGCAATGTAAGTCGAAATAAGTGCATACCATAACATTAGTATACAATTATGTGTGAATTTATCTTTTGAATTATTTTTCTTTAGCTGTCCACTTTGATACTTTTGACTCCAAAAAAGTTTACAGTAATTACCTTAAAAAAGTTGGCTACGTTTTGGATCGTTTCCATAAAAACCAGCGTGAGATGTGGAATGGCAGTTATTATGCTTAAGGAAGATTAAAAAACCAAAATTCAAATACCCGTTCCTGATCCTGCCTACTCTCTGCTCCTGCCACCACCACTACCTCTGCCCACTTCCTTCCTCACCCTTGCAATTCTCTCTACCACCCATATATATAGTATTTTACTATATCGTTTTGTGAATATTTACAATATGTTACATCGTTTAGTGATGAAAACCTATTTACTATAAAATTGTTAAATACTATTATAAAATTTAATAAACCTGTTTTTTTCTTTTTGTATTTATTTTATTTTGCTACTAATATTAACTATGATAGCTCAACAATTACATTTTTAACAAATAGTTTAAATTACATCATACATCAGGGGTGATCAGCAAAAAGAGACTGGTGAGCTGCTCGGTATGTGAATAAATATGGAAGAGCCAAAATGAAAAAAAAAACCATATTAATGTATATATATATATATGATTATCGTAAAGAAGATAATTAGTTATAAATTTTAATAAAATGCGAAACAATATATCTATAGGGTAATAATCAATAATTAAAAATAATAATAATAAACATATTTAAATATTATATCAAAAACACTATATTTTTTGTACTCTTGCATAGATTTAAAATTTTTGAAAATCTACTGTTTGGTCGTCCATATTTCTGTGTCTACTATGATCGACATAATATCTTTAATTATGTATTTATTGTTGACTCAAGTACGCATTGTACGTCTAAGATAACCTAAGACATTATGACTTGTCTGTATAATAAGTTTAATAGTATTGAGATGACTTAGTATATTAGGAATTTTTTTTTAATATCGTCTATACTTTCTTTGGTATATTGTAATGGTGCTTCGCCTTTTCGATATTTGAAATAATTCTATTTGTTTCATCAGACTTATACTACCTAACACGTTCACGTCTATAATTTGACCGAAGTTATTTTCTAATGACATGTATATTTATCCAACTATTGTGATTGCTATCAAGCCAAACCATTTAACAAAAAATTGTTTCCTCTTTCAATGTATAATTTTCTCTACCTAATATAGTTGTTTGAGTTATTTGTTTTTAATAGTTCTTCAGAATAAAAGCAACCGGCAATCGGTTTACCGATGTAATTATGCAATTGATAATTAGTGGATAAACCTCTCGTTTATTTAAAAAAAATTAAATATTTTTGTAGACCAGCTCGGTAAATATCCTTTTGGAAACACACCATTTTGTATATTAATACGAACGTTATCACCACTTTTAAATTTAATTTTTCCATTAAAAAGTTTTCGTTATTTTATTACTACTGCAGATAATGGATTGTATCAGCTTGCAACAGTGTCATGTCTATTTTTATGTTTTGAATTATTATATTTGTTTATCAATGATGGTAAGTAGAAACCTATTCGTACGATCTTCGTGCTGTAAACCCTCTATTATGTTTTTTCTTTTAATATACAGTTGAAACGTTGTACTATACAATACTTCATGATACTGTACGTTGAATATTTATGTACCTATGTTGTATTTAGACATTAACGCGTCAAATGTTGAATTGTAAAATTCTTTACCATTGTCGAGCTGCAATAGTTTTTGGTGACTGTTTGAGTAATAATTTAGAACAATAGGTACATTATTTGAAACATTTTAGTAGCTCTAGATTTTAATGCTGTTGCCTACTTCAGTAGTGTAGCTGAATTGCCTGTTCAATACGCCGTGTGATCAGAATATTATTGTTTGATTTATTAATTATTATTTATTAAAAATAAACTTTAAAAAGATGGATAAGTTATGATTCTGAGCGGAAGCTATCAGTCTGTATCAGTGTGTTCTTTTTTTCCCCCACCAAGTTTTGTAATTTAAATAATATCAACCCTACATAGACTATTATCAATATCAGGCATGTAAAACACAATGTCAAAATCAAAGAACTGTCTGATCCAAACAATTAGAATGAATTTCTAATAATAATATAAATTATGCGGCCTCGTAAAAAAAAAAACATCAAATTCTAAAGTTTTATTTTTTATGATGGTATTATTTTATTATATATCTCGAATTCATTTTTATACCAATCACTAATCAGTATGTTATATAACTATATTTTTAATCTAAAATATAAATAATCACAATTAAATCTATTTTTGCGAGCATTGAAGACTTTAACTATTTAAAAATCTTAAACTATGGCGAGGTATACTCGACAATCGACGCACATTATAATACCAATCTAAGTGCAAAGAATATAAATTACATTATAATATCAAGAGTGGTCAGCAAAAAGAGACTTGCGTGCCGCTCAAGGTTAGGTATATACATATTTTTTAATTATGTTACAAACATTAAACATTAAACTTGAAGATGATTAAAATGTTAAAACAAATTCAAAAATAGACCTGAAAATAGAATTTGGATATCAAAATGTCATTTAAAAAATAATAGATTTTTGTTGGATTATAAAATAGCACAAAATTTATAGGTTAAACTTTATTTTAATAAAATGACTTATAATAATGATTAATAGTTTAGTCTATTTAAAACTAATATTTTTATATAATAATAAGTTTAGAAATTATATACACATAAAACACTAATAATAATAATGATAATAATGATCAGGTAATATATTGTCATTATGATTGCAAAAAGGTGTCTTTTTCAACATATACATATACATATTATTAAAATTTTGGAATATATATGTTAACAAGTTTGTATAAAAGAAATGTGGGGAATTAAAAAATACAAATAATTAATAATAGTTATCATAATAATAATAGTTTTTTATTATTATTATTATTATTATTATTTATTATGATAACATATACGAGTTAAAAAAGGTAAAAAAAAAAAAATAATAATAAAAAATAAAAAATAATTAGTTTTTGTTCGATTCATCTAAATGTTAAAAGGCATTCTATTCTAGTATGCATACAAAAATACAAAACATTAAATAACAAATTTTGAATGTTTTTCAAGTGTAAATACGCATGATGAGAACAAATAATATTTACAATTTTTTTTTTTTAATATTATTTATTTATTAGTATAACCGATAAAAATATTGAAATCCAGCGTGACGGGTAGTGGCGCGAAGCTATAAGTAAAAAAAAAAAAATTTCTTAGTAATCACTAATGTATAATATCAAGAAACCGTGACGTATGTGTCCCCAGCCCCTTCCCCTACGGTATTTCTTACTTTTCGTTAGTATGAAATTAGTTTGTACGAAATTTGCATGGTTTTTAATTAAGTATGGTATCAAAAAATAGGTGAGGGGCTGTAGACACGTGTCTCCGATCCCCTCTCTCCACAAGCACATCAAAATCACTTATTTTCAATTTTTTTTTTAAGTCAATAATTAGCATATAATAAGCATATATTTGGACGATTGATTCCGCAACTCTATCGTCATCCGTTGATTCGCAAAATCCTTTTTCCTTATTCGCACGTGTCCCCCCTCCCACTACATGAAATTCTTGATCATAAAATCCTAATTGAGGTTCCAT
Organism: Melanaphis sacchari; assembly: GCF_002803265.2. Lineage (NCBI taxonomy): Eukaryota > Metazoa > Arthropoda > Insecta > Hemiptera > Aphididae > Melanaphis > Melanaphis sacchari. The sequence continues at coordinate 3,104,117 of NW_020271193.1, read as the reverse complement.
AAAAAGCTGAAGTTGGGGAACCCATATGATCTTGGTTCAAATCTTATCTATCTAAAAAGTAGTTGTGTGCAAGTTTCCTCACCACCTTAGTACATTTAACGACATCATTAGATGCCGTTTAAAAACATGAGGTATTGCACATGGCGCGTTTTTTTTACCGTGGTATCCCCGTTAAGGCCTAGTCCACGCGTACAAATAAAGTGTAATTCATATCATAAAATCCGATTCAAAAATCGGATACTAATCGAATATTAGGAAAAAATAATATAATGTAGGTATAATATTATTTACTATCACTACAATAAGACAAATGTAATCGTCGAGATAAAATTGCAGGATAGGTACTGATCTTAGTCTGAGGTAATTTCCAAGTTTTAAGTTATCGATATAATGGTTGACAAGAAATTATAAGAAATTAACTAGTGTGAAATCAGTAAAAATGAGGAAAAGTGAACTAAAAATATCAAAAAATGACTTAAAAAATAATAATCACCAAAAAAATGCAAAATAAAAATTAGTGCGTGTATTGTTTATTAATATTAATGTATCATTTTTCGAGCTCTACTTAAAATAGAATAGATCCAATAATTTTTTAAACTATATTATAATTAAGTAGATTTAAATTTACACTTTATTTGCACTTAAGTCCTTTTAGACGAATAGAAACATTAGAGGTTTTATAACTAAATATTTAAAAATAAAAAAGTAAAAGTGAAAAAAGATTTTTTTTTTTTGGTGGAACGTAAATTCATCGCGCGTCAGTTCATCGTAGTCAATTTATCGGCTGGTCAACTCAATATAAATTGACAGACGATGAATTGACGTATATCCTCTTCTATAACTATTTATATTATAACTGAACGGACTCACATTTTAGAAGACTGATAGGACTACTGATAGGCATTGAACTTGACTTCGCAAACTTCGTATTCGGCAACAGGAACGTTGATGTGGCATTGTACCTCGTACTTCGCATAGGGATGAGCTAGCAGGATGAATGGTAGGCGCTTTCTTTTCCATATTACTGACGTGATCGATTGTTTAAGGTTAGGCGTTTGAGGTAGGTGTGGGTTGCCCAAACTAGTCGGCGATCTAGGTGCAGATCCAGATATCGGACGTTTGGAGCAAATGAGGGGGACGTTATTGGGATAAATGTTAGATTTTTTCTTTTGCAGCTAATGCTTCTAAACTAGCCATGCAGTTTTTAAAATTTTGCTTTTCTTGTTCATTTGTTAATGGCTTATGAACATTTTCAATGATCCAGTTCACCATGTGCCTTTGTTGTACTGAACGTGTCAAGTTAGTCAACTCCACTTGGTAATCCAAATGTGTTTTTATCTATAAATAAATAAATAAAACATTATAGATACTGGTAAAATACTTGTGTACTATTAAAAATGGTACTCGGTTGTATTTTTTTTGAGCTCGTTCACGGTACACAGCTTCTAACTGAATGGCTATGTTTTCTCGTTTTGCAAGTATTAAATGTTTTTGAGCTTCAGTTCTCCATATTTCTCGTTTTTGCCGTTCAATGCATTTATTTAAATTGTCAACTTCATTTTGACGACTATCATTACATGATTTTTCGTATTCCTACATAAAATAAAATATTTTATTAGAATACTATATTATTAAATAACTAATTTTCAATAAATTAAAAAAAAATAATTACATCAATTTCTCTATCGAGAAAATTAGCTATAGAAGATCCAATTTTTTTTTTCCATCCCATATAAAATAGGCCTATGGTTGCAAATACATAAGAGAACTCATGGTCCACTACCCAAATCTCTTTGCTGAGTAAAAAAGTAGTCACACCAGCAGCTAAAACATATGGACCTAAAAAAATTTTGTTTTCATCAAAACATAATATAATTTTAAAAATTTAATAATAATTAAAAATTATTACTTAACAATTAGGTAAGTATTAAAAAATAAATAGTTATAAGACAATTTAAAATGTTTAGTTAAATAATAAGTTATTAAATATTATAAATTAATATTGAATAATAACTTTGTTTAGTATGATTGTTTTGTTATAGAATATTTAATATACCTCACCCCTCCCTGATAATTTATTTTAATCTTTAACTACACGCACAATTTTTCTTTCAATAATTACACACTCAGAGTATTTTGTACACAAATTTGATTTACATAGAAATCAACGTTGTATTATATATATTAACTTTATTTATTTATTTGACTATATATTATATAAGAAAAGGTTAGATTAGGAAAATAATTGAAAACAATTATTATAAACCAACATAGATCAAAATAAATAAAAATACTGGTATATAGAGTACACCAGCGTTTAGGTTAAACGCTGGTGGTTTTTTTAGGTTAAATTCATTAAAAAACTCATAATATCATTATTTAGTTTAGATTTATAATTATCTATCTGCTTGTATATTTATATTCAGCCATATGCTGTGAACACGTTAATGTTTATGAATAATTAGTATGGGATAGTAATGCAAATTTATTAAAATTATTAAATATTATTTTAAAAATAACTTCAGCTATATTGGAATTACTATAGAACATAGAAATGTTTTCACAAGTTTTGTAGTAAAAAAAAAAAAAACCACTAAACACCTACTGTACAGCTAAGTGGTTATCTACATGAATATTTTTTATTATATTTTTAAGCTACTATTTTTGTTTTTCAACTATTATATTTTTCTAGCATATTACTTTAAAAGAGCAGTTTTTACATAGACATAATATACAAAACATTGATTTTCTTCTCTTATATCTAGAGGATGTCAACCTGCTGTTTTTGTCTAACGTGGCTAATTTGCATTAAGCAGAAACAATTTCATAATTTTAGCTTTAATTCAATTTAAAACAAATATTTAATTGACCAATTATCAAACTTAAATTAAAGATTATTATTTGTTTTAAATTGTTAATGATATTTTTATTATTAAATGAGTTATACATTTAGTAAATATATAAAATATTAAAATTCAAAAATTTTCTTAGATCGTTTAAACTTTAACAATTTATAAAATATTGACCAGCAAATACAGTTGATATTTTTACTTTGAACTTTAGTATTAGATTAATATACTTTAATATTTAAGCTAGCAATATAAATTTACTGGGTAAAACATATATTGTTGTAATATCCTTTAAATAAAATAATTTTTTTTATAAGTATTACTTCTTGTATATTATCCAATAAAGATTTAAAATTATTAAAATAATTAGTCATAAGAAGCATGACAAGCGAGTAAATAAAAACTGCGGGTCTAAAAAGTAAAAAAATGTTATAACTATGGCTCAGAAATTGTAAGAATTGTATATTGTTCTGTATGCTCTGAACTTATATTAGACCAAGTTAGAAATCTGAACTATACAATGGATAGTTAAAAAATTGAAAATTGAAAATTCATATTTTGTTAATTTTAGCTAAAAAAAAGTGTATATTTCATTGATTTTATACGCATATTATGCATACCTATTTTATACTTTTCTAGAAAAATTGATTTTTTTCTTTCTTGACCTGTATATTTCAATTAATATTGAATATAAAACTCGAAATTTTAACCAAGGTATTTATTGTTATCGTCACAGTCAACAATTAAATAAATAGCAACACACTGCAAGAACTTAATATGTAATAGAAAACATTTTTTTTCTTGATTTCAAAAATACTGGAAAAATATTTTTAATTATATCTTTAGCACAATAATATTTCAAAATGCCAACTATCTCTAAATTTTTTTTTTCGATTATAAACAGTTTTCATGTTTATTATTACTTTATTAATTTATTAACAACATCTAATGTATTTTTTTTTTTTTGAAATTCAAAATAATTTTTTTGTATATTTTATATCATTTTAATGCATATTTTGTAATTTTTTCGTGTATATTTTAAATTTTTTTTAGCTCTTACAGCTCCGAGCCCTAGTTATAACCGTACTATAGAAAACTCAGTTTTGGATAGTATATGTTTTAAAATATTTATTTAATTAGTTTGAAAGTTTACTGGAAAAATAATATAAAAAAAAACGTAGGTTAAATATCCTTACCGGTAACTCCGGTTTTTTTATAGAAATATTCAAACCATCCTTCCGGTACAAAAAGATATCTTGTTTTGGCAGGTTCTTCTAACCTCACCATTCTAGGGAAATTCTCAAGATCACGTTCCGGTCCGTCATAGGGATTCTGTTGAGGATGTCCATTGGGTTTAGGAAACCCTGATACTATGATTGACTTATTCAACTTGGTAGGGACTGCTTGTTTGGTTAGGTTACCTAACCTAACCCTATTATAAATTGGTGCTGCTACTCGGAATAGTTCTGTAAAAACCACATTTCAATCAAAACTATTAAGATATGTAATGTAAAGTAAAATTACTTGAATGTAGAGCAAATCTGGATAACATGATTTATAGTTAGCGGAAACAATGATAACAGATGAAAATTATGTACGTTTGAAATGGTACAAGAAATGTTGCTAAGGTCAACAACGATACGATGTTACAGCTGTTTAAAATTTAAGCCAGCAATAAAATTCTGAGATCATTACAAATGTTGCCAATGTGAGGTGGTAATTTTTATTATTAATTATTAAATATAAGGAGGTTCCATGGAGCAATATTTTATATTAGTCTGTACGGCGTATTATTATTATTATTTCAAGTAGTGTGGCGCGCAAGCAAACAGTCCGCCCTTGCTGATCGGTGTCAAAAAAAAAATTATTACTGTATGGTATAAAGTATATTATTATGTTTTGTCATTAGTAATAAAATAGTCAATTCTAATTTTGTAATCAATGGTCTTGTACAACTTTTTAAAGGCATTATATAGTTAAAATAGCATTTTTTGGTAGTTTTTAGAATCTCTAAATGCAGACTCTAATTTTATTATCTTATGATTGTCAATTAACTTTATGCTACAAATTGTTTTCAGTTTTTTTGTACCAGCGGTTTTTCCCATAATTTAAGAGTAATTTTGAGACAAAATATAATATACCTCAGTATATATAATGAAGATTAGAATCACCTCAACCACTTAAATATAATATAATTAGTAGCAGAACTTATGTAAGTGTGTTTGTTAATGGTGAGTTAGTGTTTACCCAATTATTTTTGAAGTTTTTTCGTTTTTGAAATACAAAAATCATTCACACTTATCTTTAATTTTAATGTTTGTTTTTATTTCATATAATAGTTTGATACTAATCTATACAATGTAAGCTCTAAATTTATATTTTATTTTTGATTAAAAATTTAAATAAAATACGGATTATAATAATTAATATTATACATGAACTTCCATATGTTTTAGGATTAGATCAAATCGTATCATGATAACATCCGGGTAATAAAAAAATTACACTATTTTTTTTAGAGTTTTAACATTACAATGATAAGAAATAATAATGTAAATATTGTAAATACAACTGTAGCTAATGACCTATAAGAGAAAAAATAGCTGTTAAAGCCATAATCTTAAATTTAAAATAAATCATGAGGAAATATTATGTTTCTTTGACAATTTAGTATTATTTGAAACGGTCAATTAAAAAAAAAAAAAAACTCGTCTACGTACTTTAATATAATCATCTGTATGTACTCATAGACCAGACTCCACGGTACGTTTCCTCTAAGCACACACAGATGACACGAACACCACAGACCAGCGCTGTAAAATGAGTTTATTTAATTTAATTATCTCATAGTTTGTAGTAGTAATACTTAAAATCCGTAAGTAATAAAATATATTCTGCGTGTATTTATTATCATACGTAAAAAACAAACAATTGTTGAATACGTTTGTTAGTTCGAACATAATTGATTTAAATTATATTTATTATGATTTATATCATTACTTGGTTCTATTTAGACCCTCTTTTTTTTCTACTTCGACAATTATTGCTTACATGTTGATTACAAGTTATTATTATTTTCCTACCACCACATTATATGTTTCTATATCTGAGTTAGGTGTTATAATTTTTAAGTCCACCAATTTTAATTTTTTTTTTAAGTTTTCTCAGATCAGAATAGCATTTTTAGATTTTCAGGGAGCGATGAATATTGATTTTATCGTGATGCGTTATATTTATTTTTGAACGTGTGTATGGGTACAATATAATTTGTCGATAAAATGTTTCGATTTTAAAAGATGATAAGACGTAGTTTTAGATATCAAATTATATCTAGTTTGTGTTAAACCTGAAACTTTTATGTATTTTATATTATTATAAATTATTTTACAATAGGAAAAAACATTTTTAATTAATTTTAAAGTGTTATTTATTTAAAAGTACCATTACTGATTTTGAAATATATTATATAATCTGTTATAATATATCCCAAAATCGGTGGTACTATGAATCTACTTTCTAAAAAAAATTTGAAAGTTTTATTGTAGGGGAAGGGGCGGGGACACATACGTCACGGTTTCTTGATATTATAGGTTAGTGATTACTACGAATTTTTTTTTTTTTTACTTATAACTTCGCACCACTATCCGTCACGTTGGATTTCAATATCTATATCGGTTATACTAATAAATAAATAATATTAAAAAAAAAAATTGTAAATTTAATTTGTTCTCATCATGCGTTTTTATAAATTAATAAGAAAAAAATATATTTTGATTCGTTTGGCGATAGCAATCCTCCAAAAGAAGTTGTTAATTATTTAGGGAAAGATAATTTATTTTTTACTACTGATAGATTTCAAAATTTCAATTACCCTCCTCCCCCTATATGTGGTCATTTGTGTTTAGATTTTGTTAAAAATTATAAAAAATATTGTTAAAGTTTTTATCTATTAAATGGAAAGTATTTTTAGAAAATATGATAACGTTATTATCCGAAAGAAAGATAAAGCATATAGACCTAATTCTATATCAAATCTTAATTCTGTTAATTAAACTACAACTTTTAATATAAAAGAAGAGAATAGTTTTTTAAATAATAAAAAATCAAAGTATCAAATTTAGTCAATAAAGTTACAAATCAATTCAAATTCAAGAGGAACAAAAGAAAAAGTTAGAATAAACGTGTATTGAAATTATAGAGCATTTATGAAAAGAGGCGAAGCATCATTACAATATATTAAAGAAAGTTATAGACGATAATAAAAAAAAATTCCTACTATACTAAGTCATCTCAATACAATTAAAACTTATTATAAAGACAAGTCATAATGTCTTAGGTTATCTTAGACATACAATGCGTACTTTAGTCAACAATAAATACATAATTAAAGAGATGTCTATTATAGTAGACACAGAAACATGGACGACCAAATACTAGATTTTCAAAAATTCTAAATCTATGCAATAGTACAAAAAATATAGTGTTTTTGATATAATATTTAAATATGTATATATTTTTATCTTTAATTATTGATTATTATCATATAGATATATTATTTCGCATTTTATACATTTTATTAAAATTTATAACTAATTATCTTCTTTACGATAATCATATACATTATAGTAATATGAGTTTTTTTTCATTTTAACTCTTCCATATTTATTCACATATTGAGCGGCTAGGTTAGGGTATTAAAATGCATATTTTGTATAGTCCCTGGTATATACCTAAACCACCTTAAACCCCCTCCCCCTCATTCAATAATTCTGGCTACGCCACTGATTGCAAGCATGAATATAATGTTATGTGGTGAATATTTAAAATATTTTTCTACTGTATTACTCCTTATTACCATACAAAATAATGTTAATACTAGATGATTACTTGGATTTAGTAAGCAACGGTGGTTCCATTTGTATATCAATTTCAGCGTTGTCGCAACGATCCTTACTCCTCTTAAACATCTTTGACTTTTTAACTAATTACGTCATAATATTGTCTATAGTTACTGTGAGTTATTAACAATGGATAGGAAAAAAATAACTAGAGTCTTCTCTTTAACGTTCTAGAGCTAACTAAATGTGTATTTAATATAATTTTATTTAACAACTCGTGGTGGTTTAGGTGGTTATCATAAGAAAATAATTTTGTGTATTATGTAATTAAGTTACTTTAGCCAGATTAATACTTATTTCCAGAAATATGAAAACCAATTCATGAAGAAATAAATCTATATAGAAACATAATTATTTACACGATAATAATATTAGACCTTTTTTTGATAAGCTATTTTGAGAAACAACCCACAATTACCAGATAGAAATATAATATTTTCACACACTCAATTACTTAGGTATCTATATATTTACTAATACATTAATTAAACCAAACTTAGGCTAATAGTGGGTGGGTGCCAAGGAGTTAGGACTAGAATGGCATCCTGACGTGCCACATGTAATTGGCATTTTAACCCACTTAGTGCCCCTTACTTCAATGGATTATGGAAGGCAGTAGACCATTCCACTAAATAACTCTTAGTACGAGTTATCGGTAATCATATTTTAACTTTTGAAGAATTTTAGACAATTTTGGTACGCGTCAAAGCCGTACCCAATTCGCGTTCCTTTATATCCACCTATACTGACCCGCACGACCTTGACTGACTGACGCCGGAACATTTTTTAATCGACAAACTTTTGTTAACCGTCCCACCCAAGTCAGATCTTGCGTCCGTTCGTGATATAACAAACCGGTGGAAAATATTAGATCAATGCCATCAAAGCTTTTGGCACCGCTGGTCGTCGGAATACCTAACCACCTTTCAGAAAAGATCTAAGTGAACCTCTGATGCTCCGAACTTCAGTGTAAATAACATAATCATAGTTATAGACAACCAGAGTCATCTTTTGTCCAGGCGACTCAGTCGTGTAATACAATTGTTAACAGTGACCGACGGTCGGGTCTGAAATTGTGGGTGTGTGCTGATTTAAGCTGGAGAAATTATTCGTCCCATGGTTAAATAAATATAAATCCATTATAACTTAAATAATCCATTATCTAGGCAATACCTATTTATAATAGAATAACATACAGTATATAACATATTTAATATTAATTTATACGGGTCAAGTTGTTTTTAAAAATATTTTAAATAATGATTGCTATAAACATTTTATGGCTTTAAATATAGTTATGAATATTTTATTAAATAGCAATATGGCCAATTATATAATATATGCTCAAAATTTATTAAACTACTTTGTTCAAACTTTTGAAACTTTATATGGACGACACTTTATGTCTTTAAATATTCATGGGTTAGTTCATATTAGTGATGACTATAAACGATTTGGACCATTAGATAACATTGCAGCTTTCCCTTTTGAAAATGTTTTAAAAAGTTTAAAAAAAATGATACGTAAACACGATAAGCCACTTCAACAAATTATAAGGCGATGTAATGAGAGAAATTTTATCGAGGGAAAAATACCTGACCAAAATTTGAAAACTGTGAACAATTAAAACATAAACATACTGATGGACCACTTTTAGAAAATCTCATAGGAGTTCAATATAAAAAGTTATACTTCAAAAATATTAAAATTAAGGTTGGAGACAATTCTAACTCATTTATAATAAATGATTCTAATGATATCATCAAAGTTGAAAATATAATAAGTCTAAACAAAACAAATGAGATTTTTATTATTGGAAAAGTATTTGAAGTGAAAAAAGCTTTTTATGAAAAACCTATTCCATCAACTTTATTAAACATTTATGTAGTTAATAACTTGTCAGTAACTCATAAATACTGGTCTTATAATCGTATTAAAAATTAAATTATGTTACTGGAATTAAATGAACAAAAAATAGCCATTCCAGTTATTCATGATATTGATGGACAGTAATAGAAAATATTTTTGTAAGTTGAATAAATTTATAGCAAAACTATTTAAGTACTTTATAAATTGAAATTTGTTTTATATTTTTAGATTAATTTTAGAATTTTATTTTATTGTAACTGGCAAAATTTATTTTAAATTATACTAATCATTTAATAATTAACTAAAACTTATGATAATACCTTACCCTAATAACATATAATTTTTTTTCGACAATTGATTAGGTACTTAGTTGGCTAGTATATTGAATAATAAATCTAATTATTAGACAATATAGTCTCAAATGTAGGTACATTTCTTTGTTAAATGTTTAATTTATTTTATTTTAAATAAAACTATATAGCATATTACTTGTGAATAAATTTTTAAATGTAAATTTATATTTTTCAGATTTGTAAATATTCTAAATGTTTTAACAAGTTTTTAAGTTATTATGTGGATTATTATTTGCTTTGAAGAGGAAAACTGTGTTGAAGTAGTGCCTAATTATTGGTTCAAAAATAGTTATTGTGCTTGGCCAAAAAAAAAGTATAAAAAATTATAAGAAATATATTGATCGCCGTATTAAACCTAATGAAATAGATTTTGATTATTTCAAAGCAAGGGCTATGTCCCGTAATATCGGTAAAGCCTATACTATTTATTTACCTGATTTCACTTTTTTTAATGTTGATATTATTAATATTTTAGTTAATTTAAATGATGCACGCTCCAAACTAAAAATTGCTGAAGAAACTTCAGAATTATCAACTTTTGAAAATGAAAAATCTACTCGAAGTGAACGGCATCGTGTACCTGACTACTCTTATAGCATTAAAAAAAACTAAATTGCCAAATTATAGCAGAAATCATAATGATTCTTCAGGAATCATTGAAGATCCTCCTCTACTTGGCATTAGTGATGATAATAATACATTTTATATTTTAATTTGCTTCTTAAATGTTTGATACATTATTTATAGTTTGATAGAAAAGTTTGTGAATGAATATGTCATAATTATGTAAATAATATTTTAAATTATTTTATTCTTCTAAAAATTTGTTATTTCAATTTCATAATTTATAGTGATACATTGTAATGAAGAGAACGTTGCAGGTGACTATGATGATAGTGATGCAGACAAAAGTTATGTTCCTGATAATAATCAAAAAAATCTTTATTCAGGTATAAAATCAAATGTATAGTACAAAACTATGTTGTTTTTATTATTCTTCAATGAATTGGAAATGGGCTTATTATTATAAAACACATTTCTTAAGAGAGGTACATGTTCATCTCAATCGTTTTCATTAAAAATGAATTATAAATAATCAATATCTGTGAGTGTACATTAGTTATTTTGCTGTTATACTCAATAATAAATATTCTTTGTAATTAAGATGGTTATAGGATTAATTGGTTGTCACAATTATACAACTTCAGTTTGGACTATATAATTCACAGTTTTTTTTAGTTCTTTTTAGTGCCAGATAACTAGGGGGGCAGTAATGTGTAGACCACACCCTTTTGGAGTTTTCGACTATTGGGAGAAGGCGTAAGTTGAACCCTATAAACAGAGTAGGAGGGAGGTTTTTTCACCTTTGAAAATGAAATTTGCCCCTCTCCAAAACTTTGAGATATAATCGCTACTGGTTCTATTAGTATATTGTTTATATTATTATAAATAGTAAATAAAAAAGTTATAATTGAAATAATTTTTTTAATATATATGTATATTTTTTAAATATAGGTGATATGGATGATGATATTATATTAAATTCTCTATCAGGGAAAATTTTTTGAAGAAAAGTTGTCTTCTGATAATATATTTTGTAAAAAAATGGTAAACAATTATAGTATAACATATAAAATAACTAATAAAATAAAAATAAAAATATCTTTTATATTTTTATGCAAAGCTGGTTAATTTTGTAAACTAATTAAAATTAAGTTATTTTGGTATTTCTTAACTTAGGTAATTAAAAGTTAGTTTGTTGAAAATAGTAAATTGAGATAGAGTAGAAAAGATACTATCTAACTAGTTAGTGTCCAGCTTTGTTTTTATGTTACATCAATTTTTATTTTAATATTTATATTTATAATCATATTTCTATGGCTTCTTAATCAATAAAATATAAAATATATATTAATGCTGAGACGAAAAACATTTTTTTAATCAATAGTTGACAAATGATTTCTTAAAAATGGCTATTTGTTCCATATTAAATGTTAATGAACTATTATAAATTAATCGACATGTTTTACAATTTATTATATGAAGTTCTTAATGCACATAAAAACATTTAAATAAATAATATAGGTACTTATAAAATATTTATTTTCTAATATTCTTATTTATATAGATCAGTGAATTGGCAAGATTAGAAAGATCGGCTATTTCAGAAACAACAAGACAAATCATGTACAAATTCTTGTATAATCGATGTAAGTATATAATATTGTTATGTTTTTCCAGTTATTTGTAACTGGAAATAATATTGTTAATAACAATTTGTTACGTATTTTTTTTTTTAGATTGAAGATAATTATACCGTAGATGTTAAAACAAAAAAAATGAACATGAAATTCATTATATTAGTTTTATTTATTTTTTTTTTTTTTATTTAGTTGACCCGCGGCTACTAAGGCCATTGGGTTTTTTTAAGTAAGGTTGGTTCGGTAGGTTGTATTTTTTTTTACGATTGATACGGTTGATAGCACACGTGTATGTGTGGCAAGGTTTTTAACCACTATGATCCCGAATGGTCACCCATCCGAGAGCTAGTAGCTGTGGCCGTCACTTACTCCCAGTGGCATTCCGCAACTGAAAGCAGCCAACGCGCTACGCCAAGCCACATTAGTTTTATTATAATTTAGTTTAGCTGGTAATGTATATTCAATTGCGAAATTAGTAAGCACTAAGTTTAGAATGTATAAAAATTATTATAATTTTTAATTTTTTTTTTTTTTTAACGAATCCAAGAATAAAACGACTGTAGAAATTAACAAAGTAATTTTAAAAGAAATTGATGGGCTGAAGAAAACAATTAATGAATTGGAAAAACAACCCTTATCAACTATAGAAACTAAAAACTATGCCAGCATTTTATTGCCCTTACTGAAGGGTACTCCTTAATTTCCAAATTGTATCATGCCAATGGACAAAATATTCCGAAACACAAAGAACGTTCTAATATAACAAAAATTCCAATGGATCAGGTAATATTATTAACAATTATTGACATTATTGTTAACAGTACAATTCATCTTAATAAAATAAGTCCATAATAACCGCTGTTCATGAGCCACGCCGTTTAGTGAGTTCCTAAACCCAACAAGCATCGCCAATCCACGTCAGTGCTCAGTAATATGTTTTAGTATGTTCTGGATCCCCCGCAAAACCGGTGAATCCGACTATCCTGCCAAGCCCACAGTTGTATGTTATCATAACGTACGTACCCGGCCATGCTTAGTTTGGCCCGGCCCCTCCCCCCCCCTCCAATTCATGTCTATCACTTACGTGCTCGACTGTGCCCCCCCCTTTCCACCCATTAAATCGTGTGGTATCCATCCTTCTAAGTACAGTTGTATTAATAACTTATGTGAAATAAAGACATGATATACATAAAAATTATTTTTTATTCATTGAAAATAATATTAAGTTTTAGTGTTTTACAATAAATATTTACATTGTTCTTACTTCGCCATTAAATGGGTTATAAGTAAGATAAAATATGTTCTTAATAATATTATTAAATTCACCCAAACATATTTATATGCAGTAATGAAAAAATATACAAGACACTATGTAAAATTAAAAAAAAAGTTTCCTGGATACTCGTATAACCCATTTCTGAACAAGTACAAACAAAATAATGTTTTTAATGTGCTTAAAATGTTTTTAATGACTTAATTATAAATAATGTTTAGATACTTTTTAACTTATAACTGTTGTTAAATAATTGTATTTTATCCTGCAGTCATACCATGTCCATTAGTTATTTATATTTTTAAAGTTATCTCGGGTAAAAAGTCTAACTTACCTAACAATTTACAATAATTATTTATTTGTTGATTTTTTATCTGCCATGGAGCTGTTATACAAAGTATAATTATATTGTTATTTACTTGGTGACGACGAACAAAAAAGTAATCTTATTACATAATATGAAAAAAAAAACGTGTATAATTTAATGCAGTTAAAACAGACCTCAGTGGAAAAGTGACACAGTTATTTAAATCAAGGATTATTTATAATTTATAGTCAATGCCAATAAACACTATAATGCCTGTTATGAATTCATTAAAAATAAACAATTATATCGATAAAGCAAAAATTAAGGGATCTAACTGATTTTTTTGGAAATTATATTATCTCAAACTATTCCACATTTTTTGGAGTTAATTATTCTGTTTTTAAATAATTTTAAGTTTAAAACATGTTCAATGAAATACCCTACTCAGTATTGATGGTCATATTGCCGCCTTGTACGAATGCGCTGCTCGCACATGCCTTTAACTAGTCTTGGCGTTGGGAACTTCTTATATTACATTGATGTGGAGTGGAAGGATATGACGACATATATACAAATTGTTCACATCTAAAAATTGTGAAATATAATATATTCATACACCAAAAGACAAAAGTGTCCCAACCAATCAATCGTCGCAATGATATTTGTAAAAAAAAAAAAATAGTAACATAATAGTGATAAGAAATATTATTAATTATAATATTTATTTCTTATTTCTATAAATATAGTATTAATTATTAAATAATGTTACAGAGTTGAGTGTGTAGTTTTGTCAGAAATATAAATATAATTATTATATGAAATATATAGGTTAAATATTATATTAATTTAATTTTAATATTATTAACTATAGAAAAATCAGTTGGGGGATACAATATTATTCTTATTAAATTAACAAGTCGACTAAAAATAATTAAATTAATTACAATTAACAGCTGTTAACGGGATACTTTGTATATTGAGCAGATTTTTTCTTTCCTACTTATTCTAGGCTATAATGTAGGTAGAGTTATCGATATTATTTTACTCAAATGCACTTGATCTGGGCCTAGATATGAATTGTTTTTAGTGCAGAAATAGGACCGATGATATTTAATATAATATGTATATATGTAGCTTCACATATCGTGTAACCCGCAAATGTTGATTCCTACTGTCGATCAATCTGATTAATGATTAAACTGAAATGTGTATTAAATAATTTTTAATATCGCATTATTATATTCACATCAATACTATACCACTATGCTATTATGTATCTAGTAAAAACTTATAATTAATATTAAATTATTACTTTATCGTATAGATCATATTAAATTTTAATAATAATTTATTGACCATTTAAATAATCACATTAATGATGTGTGATATTATAGTCCGTGAAAGGATCTTATCCTCTTATCGGCGAAGTTATGAATACTATTAAAAATAAAATAAAAATGTTTAAATATTATTTTCTGTAGATAGTATATGACGTTAAAATACAGCAAAAAAATATTTATTTTATAGTAATTATATCAACTTGCAATGTATACATTACTAGTTTTCCTAATCTAACATCTCATAACAATATATTATCTGACGTTATATATATATATATTTGTATAATACAATTTAACATGATATAATATTGCAACTTGCAAGCTTAGCAAAATATAATATATACGAGTAGGTATAAAGTATGTATTAAATACGCGTGCAGTTCACAATGCCCGTCGTGCGATGTATATAACATGAGAAGGGGCCTGAGCTTGCAGCAGTACCCCGCAGGGATTCCGCCGGCAAAATATCACCCGACGAAATCTCGCCCTCCCCTCGCCACGTCGGAAAAATTAATTATGAATAATGGAAGGGACGGCCTCTAACACCGCCGATGACGACGACGACGACGGAAAGTGCCCACGGTACAGTCATAATATTTTCATTCACGCCGAGTGCCCGCAACAGTGGAACGAGAGACTCGGCAGTGGCGGTAGCGGCGGCTACGATCGTAAAGCGGAGGGGTGGGTTTATTCGTCGAGGGGAGGGTGGTGGCGGGGTGCGTGTGTACGAGGGTCGCGTGTGTCCGAAGGGTGTGGCCGCCCTATCTACTACGGCTAACCCTCCCTCGCACCCGCACGCCACGACGACTCGCCCGGCGGCGGGGAAATAAAAGGGAAAAGTACCACCACCGCCGCCGCCGCCGTCTTCACCGCCGCCATTTCCACCCCTTAGAGTTCGGCTATTGATTCCACCTGCAGCGGCGTTGCTGGGGCGGTGGTGGCGGAAAGCGGTGTGCGAATTGTGCGTTGCAACGCGGCGGCCCTCGCACACGCATCCGCCGCGCCCGCCCCGAAGGGCGCGAACGACGAGCGACGGCGACGGCGACCGGGCACGACATCTCATCCGCGGTGAACCAACACACACACACACGTCGGTCCGCGAGTTTCCCTTTGCAAACGTTTTCAGTGCGACTCGAACAACGGCCGCGGATGCAGGGACGGCGGACTGCTGGTGCGCCGCACAAGCCAAAGAGACGAATGTAAGCCGACGACCGGACTCCGAAACAACTCTGCACCTCGTCGGTTCGACGTCTACGCGAACACCACATTCGAGATCAAGTACGTATTATGATAAAACGTTTTTTTAGTCGTGCGTTAAAAAAACGCCTCACTGTGATCGAATAGTAAGTATATAATATTTTGGGAGCCCTTGTTGTTTCGTTTTGTGTCGTATAGCACGCGTGCCGCACCCGACGCACCCGCGATACCCAAGCATTGCGTTTACCTATACAGTCATAGTAAATTACGCCACAACGTAATTCAATAGACGAAGACAACTTCTTGGCAACCGCCGCCGACCGATGACGACTGACCGTCGTACACAAACGTCACCTGCATAATATCATACGCGTAAATGAACGCGTCCTATAATACCTATTTAATGCTCGCGACGTGACTCGTGCAGTTCCTGTAACGGTCGCACGACTTCAATAATTATCGTTATTATTTACAATAATTATCGTGTCGTGCGATTAGCCGGCAACGATCCCGACGATTCGTGTAATATCACAACAAATTATCGCGCTTAGTATACACTTATTATGTTACGAGACAGGCGTCGGCAGTCGCGCGGTCAATGCCAGACGACTGCAGCGAGATATAGCCAATGTAGTTACTGTACGCACTCATAGCGTAGACAAAATTGTACAGCGTGAGAAATTTCATTTCAGGAACTTGACGCGTATTGGACATACCGTCGTTTCACGATCCAAGTACATCTCACGGATGCGGCGCCGACTTATCACATAGTGTCATAGCAGCGGTTCAACAGCGGTATACGCGGTACCTTAGGTATATTGACCTATACTCGTCCGCATTCGATCGAGGCCCCGAGTATACACGCCGCATTCAAACCTCAGGTGGAAGGTAAAAACGATTTACGAAAAAATATACAATCGGTCTCCTGACGCGCTTTCACAGCGTGGAAATGCTTTGACGGAAATGGCGATAAATAGGACGCTTGTTGGGAGCGAAGGGTTCACTTTTGGGGGGTGGGGGGCCGACTTACGACTGTACCGGCGACCGCGAACTTTTCCAACACACGTACAGGTCCGGCCACCTGTTTTCAAAAATATAATATTATTTTTCCTTATTCCTCCAATCGTATATTATACTTATCGCGTACTTACCTATACATAATAATATGTAAGTATATAATATATAATATAAATAGGTATTATTTATATGAGTGCGACGAATTAGGGTAATGAAAAAACCTTGTTTTCCCTATCTCCTGCGGCCGACCAGGTCACACCCTTTTGTCGTATTATTTATTATTTATTTTCTGTTTCACACTCGTAAAACTCACAACGGGCGTCGGTCGAGAGGACTTGTTAAAAGCCGTTTCACAATTGCACCGCGTAGTCTTTCGAAAGAGGTCATTGGAGGTTATAAAACTTATATTTATATCAACAGAGTGCTTTCCATCGGTGGCTTTTTTTTTTATTTTCCAAATTAATTTGATCGCACAATTAAAACACCAGGAAAATCCATAACTCTTTGCTTCACACAGGAAATCGTTTTGCACGCAATTTACGCCTTTATTATTATTATTTTTTTTTTAAATTAATAAAATTGATCGCATACGACATAATACTATTCATGCTTATACCATTACCACGAGTCGTTTAGTGTATTACGGGTGTACAGGGCGAATGACTATTAATAATAAACTTAAGAGAGAACACAACTTTTATACTTTTATTTTCCTCATTAGGCTTTCGTTTTTGATCAATAAATCGGCATTTAATTGCTTTTCCAAGCGTAGATTTTTACACAAGAGTAGACCTAAAAATATAAATCTGCACTTCCACTGCTTTCGCACAGGAATTATGGTGGTTTGTTTCAACGCGTTGAATTGGAAACCCATATTTAACCAGATATACGAGTTTGTTCGTATATATTTGAGATTTAAAGTTGACTTGCTTTCGTTGGAGGTAAAGTGAAACAATACAATCACATTTGCGTGATATTTTTCGAATAATGTAAAACGACAGGTACAATGGGCACACATAATAATAACGCTCTGTCTCAGTCACACAGTTTAAAACTCGTAGATAGGTACCGATTGCACATAAGTCACGTTCACCGTGACTCTTTATGCCTATCAAGCAGTATTTTGACGAGTAAAACGTTAATAACGCACTATACGCGATATTATTTAAAAATTAATGAGCGTACACAGTAATCCGTCCAACGTTGAACAGCATTCGTTTTACTGGTTTATTTTTGTGATTTCTACAAGTAGGTTACCTACCTAATAAGTAATACGTTGGTATTAAAAATCTGTACATCAACAATAGTTTAATCAATACCTTTCATAAAAAAAATGTCATGACAAATTCTAATTTTCATTGTAGCACACTAGCGCAGGATGTTTTAATTATTATCGGGGTTTTCAATAAAAAAAAAAATATATATAAGACCGCAATGTAACTGTTGAGAATAATAGAAAAAAAGTAATTAATGCCATTCATATTACGGTACTCTACTCATTTAATATTAGTTTTTCGAAATCATTCGAAGACATGGTCTTGTAGGCACGTGCAACCAACTGATCGCTTTGTATGAGACTGCCGACTCTTCCGAGCTGGCGTCGAGGAATTCCTTTTAAAATTTAATTTCTCTTTTTCGACGGACGCACAAGGCTCAACGTACAGCTTAATATAAAATAATGATAATATTAATAGTAGTGCGCCGCCCGCCTCGGTGAACCCTTAATCGCGGACTAAGGCTAACGACCCCGCAGCAGGATTCGAAGTTGCATTTAGTTGTGGTCTGTGGACGATATAGGGGTGCGATATAGCAGCCCCGGCGGCGGATGGGTGGGAGAAAAACTCGACGATTTGAGGGGTTAGTTCGCAGCCTCGTACGGCTTGTACGCGATTTTCACCGTCAGAACTGCTACACATACGCATAATATACCGGAACACGTACACACACAGCCATACGGGGGCATGGTTGAGGTTGATCACAGTCTTTGAAGTATACACAGGCTGTATATACAGAGTGATTCACCAAGTATAGTCATCTCTAATTTTTCAGTTTGTAATAAATTTATTCGAATTCTGACTTGATTGGTATAATGTTTAAATACACTCAAATATCATGTTTTAAAATTCTTGAGATTTCTGTACCTACTTATAAGGAGTGTCCCGTATCGATAAAAACTTCGGTTTTTTCAAATCGTAATCCTCTTTTTTCGCTGTAAATTATTTAGCGAACAATTGTTTTGAATTGATTTTGATTTTGACGGTTTAAAATTTTCAGAAAAAAACGATTCGCCGTAAATAGTTAAGGCACAGTAGAAAATAGAGGTTCTCGTTTGAAGAAAATGAGTCTATATAACACCGCACACAACGCTCCTTGCGAGTAGTACGAAAGGTCTCTGCGAAAATTCGGAAATTTCGTCTGCAAAAATGTAGGTATACAAATTTTCCAATAATCGGATTTCGAATAACTGCCTCATCGAAGAAGAAAAACGGGGAGGAGTGCACGCTCAGTGAATCACCCTGTATGCACATCATGTACATGTGCGTATTTTGCGGCGTTACGTCGCCGGGAAATCCATTTGTGACGGAATAGGGACCGCGCGACGAGAGTTACCGGCGGCGTTGTCGTGACGACCGTTGTAGCCCCAATCGCTGGCCGCGTACAAACCGTGTATTTAGCATTATATAGTATATAACATAACGCACGTCGTGTTGGTGGTGGCCGGGGTTCGGTTTTAGTTGTGATCGACACAAGAACCGTGCCGGATAATTTTCAGACTTGAGGTAAAACTACCATTTAACCACCTACAGCTTTTGATTTACATTTTTTTTTTTTTTTTCATTCAATAGTAGGGTACAAATATCATTATCAAAAATATTTTATCGCACTAAAACCCCGTTGCCCGGTACCCACGTATCCGTTTTGGTCTTTAGGAAATCACCTCAAAAAAAGGTTACTTCAGCACGTAACCGATCAACAATAATGTTAGGTATTTAAATTTTAAATACATATTATTATTTATTTATAAATATATATCATATTATATAAAATCGTATACCTATATATGTATATATATTTTCAACACATTAAATTATCGATTTTTTACACCATACTAGGCACGGGTATAGGCACGTTAATTCCCGAGAATATCAAAATATCATAAATCGTAATACCTAGATCATCTTAAAAAATTTAATATTTTGTACCTACCACTGGATTCGGAGCTATATTATTTTGATTTACGTTTCATGAAATAACACGGTTATAGTTTTAATTGCACGCGATTAGTTTGCGCACTGTATAACGTTACACGCCAATCAATAAGAGTAAAGTCGCACGTTCTATGTATCGATAAAAATCGATTTTCTTCCAACGACCTAATCAAATTTAAAACGGACGTGCGTTGATAAATACAATCTACCTCGGCCTATCACAGCGATTTCCCAACCACTACAGCTCGCTCAAATCGATGATATCGTTGCACGCAAAACAACACATCGTCTCCACGATAATGCACATACTCCATAATGATATTATGATATGATAGGTTCACCCCGGTTCGTCGGCCGATGTCCGTTATAGGTAGGTACTGAATATATAGTTTGGGTCAACGCCACCGCGTCAGACGCAGCAGCAGGCGCCGGCGGAGATCGCGTGCCCCGCGGCTGTTCAAAATTCGTATTTTCATTTTGACCCTTTGACTTGCCAACTTCAGCCGTTCACAAAACCCCCGAAGTCTGGTCGTGTCTGCGTGCCGGAATTTCGTTATAATATGGAGTTATCATTTAAATGGTTTTTTTTTTCTTCGGCAAACTGCAGCTCATACGTTTTTAATAATCACGTTGACGGCCGTGCAATTTTTAACAGCTTTGACGGATATACATATTATGCAACAATGTGCGAGACGACGTCCGGATACTGTTGCAGGTGTAATATATTATAAAATATTCTATCTTCCTACACAAGTCAGAGTAAACTAGTCAAATATTTATTTATTTCGCTTTTTAGATGGTTTAGGTTTACGATTTCATTTTTTTTTTTTTTTTTTTTTTTTATATCGTTACCATCGATCACTATAAGTACACATTATTGGGTACCTTATTATTACCTTCTTTTCGTATTGTGTTTGTTGTTGTCGCACGTATACAGACGTACAGGCGTACCGATGTCAATTGGATTTCCGTACCATATACCTATTTATGTACATTAAATGTATTGTCATTTATCACGTAGACTTACACAAACAAAGTCCATATTGCATATTTGCAACGTTGTATTTGTGACTCGTATTATCTATATAGGTACCTATCTACACGCTTTCAAGTCTCGCTATCTGCAGTCACTTCACCTCCGTGTTCAGAAATGTATAGGTATACCCACTTCTGTTTACAATACAAATAGAAATATATTATACATTAAATTTGTATACGGATTTAATGACGAACGAACGAACAAATAACTCGACAGTAACTTAAATTTATATTTTCTTCGCATTCAATTCGTATCATCGTTCTTATTAGTGTTTTGGCCGACGCATAGGAAGTTTTTCTTCCTGCAGTAGAAGTAATTTTAATATTTACCCACATACAATTTAATGTGCTATCTAGTTCGTGCATAAATCGATTTTAAAAGGGATATCATGGTATACTTAGATGAAGGTTAAAATTTAACGTTGCATACGAAAATAAAAATTTTATTTTAGACTTTAATAATTTAATACACCGTAGTAGAAAACAATCAATTTTCACAGCCCCCAGAAACGATGTGCCTTTTATTATATATTGATACCTTTTACAAGCATATATCTAGTTTAGAGCTAAAACGTATAAAACGAATATATTTTATCGGTTTATAATACATTTTTTCGGTAAAATTAATCCTAATATTTCTGAGGAACTCTGCAGACTTGACCTCGTAATAAGTGTAGATCGTTTTAGTTTAAACACATTTAGGACGCATCGCGTGTGACCATGTACAGGCAGAAGAAACGGTGCACATGTCTGTAATGTCTGTATACATATTTTATATACCACTGGGAAATACCTTTTTTTTGTTTTTTTTCAGCTGTTATCAATATTTGAATTTAATTAATCTTTTTTTTAAAAAAAAAAACAATTATTATAAAGAATAATAATATTATCGTTTTGGGAATTTCGTTCGAAATTATAAACGACTAGATAGCATGTCAAAAGTTAACTAGTTAGAGGGAGGGGTTATAATATATGTGTCTATTATTTTGAATTTATAAGTTTTAATTAAATTATAAAATAAATATAAATATAAATTATATTGAGTTTTTAAGCATGATTACTTAGTGGGGTAGGTAGGAACTAGCTTTATAATATAACGTGAACTATATCCAACCGCAATCGTAGTAATATCATTAAATAATTTCATTCTGTAGCAACTCTCAAGATAGGCGAAACTGTCCATGATTATTCGTATTATTATTGTATTTTATGAGTTTAGAAGAAAATTTCAAAGCGATTAGATTTGTTGTTTGTATCCAATACAATTTGCCGTTTGAAGTATTTATCTACGACGATAAAAAGAGATTTTACGTTTAAGACGACGATGCCTACCTTTGTTGTAAATTGTTTAATCGACCGCATGATTTCGGTTCGGTAAGTAGGTACATAGTCGTTTAAAATAACATAATTAAGTTTACATTTTATAAAAAAACGTTTCATTTCATGAATTCTTAAGTAGCCTGAACAATAATATTATTGCAGACTAGGATTTTAAACTTAATAATATAATATAATATAATTAAGCGTTTTGTACGTTTGCAGAGTCATAAGTATAAAGAGCCGAAATGCGTTTTAATATATATTTAGTATTTCAAAAGATCAATTTATTTAAAAAAAAAAAAATATGACATGTATCGAAAGTATTATGAGAACTGTTTTCTTCGTTCCTTTGGGTTTAACGGCGACCACTATTATGCATACGTAAAAGACCCTGAAAAATTCATAAAAAAGAAATGCACAACAATACAAAATAGTATCAATGAAAAAATATTTAGTTATAAAAGTGTAACAGCATTAATATAATTTATTTACTTAATGATAATTTTACGTGTATACTAAAAAACTGATTTCTCGTCGATTGAACGCAATTCTGGAATAAAGATCATTCTATTATAAAATTTATTTCATATTAGTCACACTTTTATAAAAACTCGTTGGTCTTATTCGTTATGTTGGTCTGCAGCAAGGTAAAAAGTATCCGGTTACAATAACGTTTTCTTGAACTTACCATTCATATTGTTGGATGTTAGACATACATAAAAATGTTTAGGTACATCGTACATCACATTATCATATTAAATAAAATATAATATCATTAAAAAAACGCAAACAGATATTATGTAGGAAACATTAATGTATAGATGAGTACGTTTTTTTGAAATGTTAGCTAATAATCTAAAAGTATAAGGTAAGATGTAGCACACAATATTATAATTGCAATAAAAAAACCACGTTTATGTTTATTTTTTATGGGGTAAAAAATGTATTTTAAAGTAATTTTTTCGAACTAACAGAAAAAAATAGTAATAATAATAATAATAATAATAATAATAATAAATACAAACGCTAATCACATCATCTACGCCTAAGCTAACCACAAATACGAATATATATATGTATATATATATTTTATATATTTATTGATTCTAGGCGACTAACCAAACATGACTAGACCTAGCCTAAAAAAAATTGTTGTACAAAATTTACACAAGTTATATTGATTAAATACACGTCTAAATATATATCTTGTTATATAAAAAATAACATATTGATTTACATTGTTTAGACAGTCATGGTTTAGGTGCTACTCGTATACTCACTAATGATGTTTCGTATTAATTTATTATTACAAAGGAAGACTTACAAACGACGAATATTAAGTTTGAATAATATGTCACGACATTTGATATATTAATTAAATCCGTAAATAATTAGTAAAATATATATACTGATTAAAAATAAGACTAGATCAAAAAACGACTAGTACAAGGTTCAAATATCACAAATTTTACATATTTCAAAGATCGTATTAATAATAATAATAATAATAATAATAATGATAATAGTAAAAAAAAATTGTTATATATATAAATAATAATATGTATAATACATATATATATATATAAATATATAACTAGGTAAATATCTTACAATTCGTATTATTGCAGTGAAGATATTTACACACATATATATATACATATATAGATATATATTATACGTATTATAAATATGCCTAAATTTTTAAGATTGCTATAAAAATTACACATTGAACGAGAAAAAATTCTAAAATATTACTTCCGTCCATTACATTATATATAAATATATATATATTAGGTACGTAAATTAAATAAATTAATGTTTTAAACTAAATAGGTTTCTGTACGCTATGCCACTAGTTTGGCATTAATAGTAACTAAGTGTTTATATATACATACATACATATTTATATATATATATATATATTTTTTTTTGTATAAATATATAATATGTAAAAAAAATGGTACACCTAAATATTAATTAATTACACGCTAAACTATTTGAGCAATATATAATAATATAATAATTATGATGATAATAATAATTATAATAGTAATAATAATAATAATAATAATAATAATAATAATATATAATATATAATATAACATGATTTTATCCATTTTTTTCTCAGATATAATGGGAAAGGACGTGAATAGTGATTTCCCCCCGAAATATTACAATATACACGAGTGAAATTGAATAAAATTCATAATACTAAAAGCGCACAGAAAAGAATGTGAAAATAAAACTGGCACATAACTAAATATATTATAATGATAAAACGAAATAAATACGAGACCCGTTGTTAGACTATATTAACATAAATAATTATTATTTTGGTGTTAGTTTATAATATGTAGGTATATAATATATGTCATGTCTACTTAAAAACTACTTCCAACAATGGTGGAAACACATGCAATCGGCATCAACTACGACTTTTTAAGAGCTACGGATATAGTTTAGTATAGTATAATAATAGTAGTATATTAAATTAGGCCGGTTTTTGAAAGAAAAAAAATTTCTAAAATTTTTCAATTATTTTTGATTAACAGTGCTCGTCACTTTTCACTTTATTTTTTTTTTTTTTTATTATTATTATTTATAATTATATGTACAAGCGATGTACCGCTTCGCCAACGAATCTGTTGAACAGAGTTAAGGTTTCATCGCGGTTTCAAAGACGATCGTCGTAATGCGTTATGTTAAAAATACCTCTCCATAATTTATATCGTTTTACGGTGGTATAACAATGTTATTGCGCTGTCCGGTCCTGTTGTCTGTAAGAAAAAAAAAATGTATACACCATACTTACCTATGGCACACACGTTTATAAACTTTATATATCTGAGCAGGGGAACCAAAATCGGCGGTAGCTGCTGTCGCGGTCGGAGTTGTCTTCGTAAGTAGTTGAACCGTCGTAGAACTAAACACAAAATCGTAAACGTACACACACACACACACACACATCCATCATGAACACTAAAATATTTAATAATGAAGAAAATCGGTAGCAATTTGACTTTTTTCCGTTTTTCGTATTTTGCCAAATTCGCAGTAATATAATATTATTATACGCAGCAGATAATATGTATATTATTGTGATACGAGTCTACAAAAAGCGTCGACTAACGATGATAATAATAATAATAATAATAATAATATTATGTGTATTACAATTATTATGTACTGCAAACGTTATTAATGTTATTTTTTTCTGTTCTACAGGTGAAACGTGGGCCCCGTCGATGTCGTATCTCCGGAGAGCCGTTCGGACATCGTCGGTCGTGTGTTCCACGCGGAAATCATAAGTAATAATAATACGAATAACGACGATCAGTAATATTGAGATATTACGAACCGTCGTTATTATAATATTATTGTTATTACTCATCACCTGCAGTCAGTCGTGCGGGCCGCATAGAATTTAAGGCGACAACAACACAACAGTAATAATTATTAATTTCTACGCAACACATCATCAGAATCCGTTACCGCAAACGCAACAGTTATAATATAGTGAGTAAAAACAAAAACAAATTTAAAAAAAAAAAAATCTCTAGTACCGTACCAGCCGAAAGAGTAATTATTGATATAATCATTAATTGTATCATATTATATTATATTAAATGTGTGTGTGTAATGTGTATATATAAAACTATAATTTTTTTTTTGTCGTTCTCGTCAGTTGTGTGACCCGAGCGCGACACCACTGTCGAAAATAGGCGAAGGTATACAAAATATGTGTATAAATATTATTAAAAAATTATTTTTACTTAATATTGTTGTATATGCGTGAAAAAAATTAAACTTTTCGTTCAACACGTTCTGTTAAAACCAAAATGTCGTTTTCATTTTTTTTTTTCTTTTTGTTTTCGTTTGCTCGCAGCACATTACACGTCATAATAATAGTGTAATAATACGCTGCATAACGGCCACGAAAAATAATGCATATTAATAATAATACACGAATACTGCATTATCGATAATAATGTAACAACCACAACGATAATACGACTACGTATTAATAATATAATGTTATATACGTGTATAATATATATATATATATGGTCCGGGATTAATTTCAGCGGCACGTAATTATTATACTATTTAATATTACGACACAAATATTGTATAAGTCCATATTATTATTATACTGAGCAGTCGTTTACGTATTATATACTATATATATATTATATATGATATACATGTTAGGTATATTTAAATATATTGTATTCTTCTAATGGGTTAGTAATATTTTTAACTACTTCAAACAACAACAAAAAAACAACAACAATAACAACAGCAACAACAACGGTTATAGGGTTAATAATGATAATAATATGTAATATCACTCTACTGTCTAAATTTTAATATTATTATGTAGCTGGTGTTGATGTACAACAGATGGCTTCTATGGTATAATAGAATAATTGTATATGTTTAGTGTGTAACGTACACACAAATACTCAATTGATGCTGAAATCAGGAGAGGTTGAGGGAAAGAGAGAGAGAGAGAGAGACAGAGAGACAGAGAGACAGAGAGACAGAGTGAGAGAGAGACTAATCTCACCCCACGTGGAACGCGGACGGACCGTACACGGCGATATATACCTACATATCACTCGTACGGTCATACGCATGCAATATATTATAATAATAATAATAATAATAATATATGTATAATAAAATTTAGTATTAGTACATAGGTAATAGTATACATATATCTATATAAAAATATATATGTATATAGATAGATATTGGTAGTACAACAACAATACGGTAGTGTGGTGTTAGGATGAGAGTATAGTAAGATTGTTTTTTTTTTCATATACGATTATTTCCTTAACTCGAATACATAAATGTGTGTGTATATACACACACATGTATGTATATGGATTAAATAATAATGATCTAAAAAAAAAAACAAATCTAAAATTAAATTAAATAACCAAAAGCGGATCGGTCGGATTTTCTACTGACAAATACTACTTTTATTTATTTCCGTTTTATAATGTAAACAACACAGCATTTTTAAACATTTAACTACTAGAGTGCGTAAAGAACTAAATTGTTAATAAAAAATAATAATAATAATGATAATAATTGTAAATAATAAAAGATACGAAGGATCCACGTATATAGAGGTATCTAAAACTACTGTTAATAATTTTTTTTTTACGATTTTTTTTCTATATGTAGGACTACACACGAATATATTATAGTAGAGAATGTCTACACAGAAACTAAATAAATTAATAATAATAATAATAATAATAATAATAATAATAAAAAAAAAAATGTCAAAAAGTGTACACTTAAATACTCTTACAGCTATATATATATATATTTAATAATAAATAGTAGTTAATAATATTACGCTACAAAAAAAAGTACTAAACTAAAAAATACTGTTAAAATACACACCAAGTCTAAATGACTTCGACATTAAAAATATACACCTATAATAGGTTTTTAAATGTACTAAAAAGTCTAGGTCTAGGATACGACACAAAACCGGAGTATGTAAAAGCATCGCTAACCCTCTTTCGTATAATTGCTTTGTCTTCCTTTTTATTAACTCTCAAAATATTACAAAAATAGAGGGCTTACCACTAGAGTAAAACTATACTAAAAAAAGATTTAAAAAAAAAAATATATATAAATAAACAAAGAGATCAATAACCATTTAAGTATTATTGCTTTACATACATATAATAATGTTCTAATTAGTATTGTCCAGTCGAATCAGTGCTTTTCGTAACTTTTACTTGTTTAATTCTAACAAACTAAAAACTAAAACGCGCTGAAAAATTAAATTATTGTATTCATAGTAGATAATATTATACGTTTTAACTCTTTTAGTGTCTAACTAAATATTGAACTCGTGAGATTTTCATTACTTAGACAATAAAAAAAAAAAAAAAAAAAAAAAAAAAAAAAAAAAACAATGTACGATTGATCACTAAGGCGGACAGCTAAAATTAAATTGTTGAACAACTCCAATGTCTTGTTTTCTACTGATTTAAGTATACAATAAGTAGTGAGAAAATAAACAAAAAAATATATATACATATTATAAGAATTATTGTTTTTGTTATACATTTTCGTACTTTATGATATCTCTCTAAGTTAAACTACTATAAAACTAGAGCAAGTTAGTAAATCTGATTTTAAAAAAGCATTTGATATAAGAAGCGAAAGATTTATAATTATCATGTATATGCATGTATACACATATTATATACAATATTTAAATATACGTATACATGCATAATGAGAGAGAGAGAATGAAATATATAGAGAAAAAAAGAATATAATTTATGAAATGGTATTTAAAAAAAATTGTCATGATGTATGCTTGTGAGCTTTGGTCCTTAATGGAATGTATTTTCTCTACTGATCATTGGAATTTTTTTTTATTAAAGAGCAAAATAATACATTAACTAATTAATTAATTACACGTTATTTAGACACTAACCACACTACTATTAGAAAGTTGAGAATTATTAAAAATTAATAATAATTATTGATAGTAATAATAATACATAAAAAATAATAATAATTAATTAATATTAATGATAACTCTGACTAGAAATCGTTAGTTTTATCCGATGAAAAAATAACTCACGACAATGAGGCAGTGGTATGGCACACGCGCGGATTGATCTCCGAAGATCTGGCTGACAGCCTCGTCGATTTTGAATAAAAAAAAAAAAAAAAAAAAAAGATAATGAAACGCGGTTGGGTTTGGGCTGGGATGAGGAGGATTCAGATGGGGGATTTTTTTTTTAGATTTTTTTTTTGGTTGAATATTAAAAAAATAATTTCAATGATAGAATGTATCTGAGCAACAAGAGAATGTTTTTTCGTTTTTATTTTTATTTGTTCGGTTTTCTCATTTACGCGAAAAAAATTGACCTGACCAACACACAACATACAAACAGCACAGGACGCGCGCAATAAGGGTTGAAACGGACCTAAACGTACATGCCACCCATGCCATACATGGACGACCAGTCGATGCCTTGGAAGCCACTCATGTCGATGCCGGACAGGCTGTACGCCGGATATGCGGCCTGCGTGGCCGCGGCAGCTGTGGGCACCGGTTGCGGGGCGGCGGCTGCTGGCTGCGGGGCCGCGGCTGCGGACACCGGAACTGGATACGGGGCGTAACGGTAGCTGGCCAGTCCTGGGTACGTGGCGAACAGCTTGTTGTAGTTGTGCGCGGCCACCGCGGCCGCGGCGGCTTGAGCCTGGGCCTGGGCCTGTGCCTGAGCCTGTTGCACGGCCGCCAACTGGTGGCTGGCCTGTGTCACTGGAGCGGCGGCCACACGGACGCCGAGCGGTCCACCGACCAACACGGGGCGCTTGCCCAGCAACAGGCCTGCGGCGGCCGCGGCCGCTGGCTGCACTAGCTCCTTGGGCTGTGCCTTCTTGCACTCCACCTTCTTGTTCTTGATCGTGTGGAAGTGAATCTCGCATATTGTGTCCACTATGTCGTCGTTCTCGAACGTGACAAACCCGAAGCCGCGGTGACGCTTGGTGTGTTGGTCCATCAGCATCACTGTTTCCTCCACCTTGCCGAATTGGCTGAAGTACGCCTTCACCTCGTCAGCGGTGGTGTCCTGGCTGACGCCGCCTACGAATATCTTTTTGGTCTTGCTGCCAGCCTTCGGGCGATTCTTGGGCGTCGCGTGCTTGGGATCGATCTTCTTGCCGTCCAACGTGTGTATGGGCACGGCCAACACCTTTTCCACAGTCTCAGCGTCCGAGAACGTGATGAATCCGAAACCGCGACTCCTCTGCGAGAAACAAACAAACGAAAACAAAAAAAATTTTAAAAAATACTCATAAAGACAACAATACTTCCGTCACGTTATCCTGTGGCGGGACAGAGATATAATGACAAGTCGTCCTCACCTGCGTGATGGGATCCTTCATGATGAGCACGTTGGTCACGTCACCGAACATGCCAAAGTACTGTTTGAGCTTGTCGGCCGACGTCTGCCAACTGAGACCACCGACGAACAGTTTGGCCGACGTGCCCTCTGTACTGCTGTTTGGCGTGGACCGGCCGCTGGGCGAAGGCGCCGAAACCATCTGCTCGACCGGCACAGCGCCGTTTTGCTTGCCGCCGCCGATGATGGCCTGCTGCTGCTGCTGCTGCAGTTGCTGTTGCTGTTGCTGTTGCTGTTGTTGCTGTTGCTGTTGCGCGGCCACCACGGCCGCTACGTCTTGAGCCGACTGGTTGCCGTTTTGCAGCGGCGAACCCGCTTTGTTGGCCGCCGACACGGCCGTCGGTTGTGGCTGAGCGATTTTTACAAGGCCCGGCAACGGGCCGCGCACCGACTGATGGTGCGGGTGCAAGGCGAGCGGCACTGGGGCGGCGGTCATCGGCTGCGGCATGCCCATGCCGCTCGCGGCCAACATGCCGCTGAAGTCAGCCGCGTGTTCGGCCAACGTAGCCATTTGATCCACTCCCAAACTATACACACGAAAAAAATATATAATGTTAGAACGTTGCGTTGAACGACACACGAAAATAATTGTATACGCGCTAAATATAATATATTATTCTTTTTCGTTATTATTATTATTATATTATTAATAATACATTTTTTTTTTTTACGTAGGTCTACGAGTGAAGAATTGCGATCGTAATATCGATTACATAATCATATCAACGCAAGATGTACGCGATGATAGACAGCAACATTACGGCGACATATACAATCATAACCAACAACAGCTACGTCAAAACAACAACAGCATAAATGGTAAGTCTACAAAAACTTTGCTCTAATAATATGTAAATAATAAAAAATGTATAATAATAATTATAATAATAAAAACCATCTAAAAATCGTTTATTACAACAATATATGATATAATATCACGTATGCGTGTTTCGCAGGGTTTCGCAGACTACAAAATGGCGCACAAAGCGACACGGCTCGGAGAGACGTTCGACAGCGAAATACTCATTACGACGACAACGTTTAATGGATATCACTCCGATATTGTCCTGTCACAGCAGTAATGTCACGTATCCGAATCGTACTGCTGTCGCGGGACATTTTCGGAGCTGTCATCCGCGTGAGCAACATTAATCTGTCAATGACGCATATCCACAAGAACGAACAACACCGTAATCGCAACAACGGAATTCACAGTAGAAGAAAATAAATAATAAACATTTTCTTTTTTTTTTTATATTAAATTTTTTCGTTATTTCTTTATTATTATTGAAATCGCAATGAAAACCAAACAAATGTATATTATTAAGTATCTATTATTAATGTGTACAATAATTGTATCGTGTTTTGATAAAATGATTTTTTTTACATTAAAATGAAGTTTTACTCTACCTACCAAATCAAAATACAAATTTATTTTCGTCCAGGTTTATACGAATAACGTTTAAGTTTATGTATAGATGAAGAAGTACAATATTTTTAGAAACGCTTGATTACAATATTTTCACTTATCATTCGAACTTATACACTCATTCATTGACCGTACTTGGCTCTTAAGCTTTTAAATATATTAAACTATATTTTATAGATATTTCGATTATTATTAATCAACGACGGAGTTCATCTATCACGATTATTTTGGTTTATAAGTGTTTATAAATTATTGATTATTAATATACATTTATTGAAATTTTGTACCACAAATAAATTTGTTATAACTATAATTTGTACACTTTCTTTAATTTCAGGGGTGAGGTAGCAAAGCCCTCTTAAGGGTTTATTTACTAACGAAATATTAGATTACTAAAAAATAAAAATAATTTTGAATGTATTTATATTTTATTATTTCAGTTTTTTTATGTTCAAAGTTTTAACTCGAATGTAACAAAAAACAACAATGACTTTTGGAATAAATATTTAAAAATTTGTAACTTTTTTTTTGTTGTTTGATACAATAAAATAGTTGTGTTGGCTTTTTTATTCAATCTCAATCATGTATTTTAAGAATTAGGTAAATTTATGAATCGTGATTTAAAAATATGAGTTATTTTAATAAAAGTACATAAGAAATAATATAAAGTAGTATTAAGTTTTCTGAATTATATTAACAGTACATTATATATAGTTTTTCAATGTATAAATAGCTGTACATATATTTAAACAACTGTAGGTAAGGTATATTGCATATGTATAATATAGTTGAATCTTAACATTATGTAGCACACGAAGTTGTCATGAATATTGATTAAATATTAACTATGTTAGGTATTTAACAATATGTAGGTATACAAAATAATGTATTTTAAAAATTCACGTACAGGATAATGTACTTAAAACCTAAATATTACTTTTTGAAATTCCTCGAATTATGATAGTATGTTAAGATTAAGTATTTTTTATAACTAAATGAGAAATGAGATGTCATATAAAATAATTTTAATTTTCACGAAGTTTTTATAATTATTTTATGTCGTTAAAACATTTTAATTTTTTATAGAATAACAAAATAAGTGTTAAATCATAATTAATACTTTTGCACATTCTGTGGATAATTTAATAACAGTAAAATATCTGAAAATAAAATGTTAACAGTTTGTTTAATATTTATATGGCGTTGTGGTGCATGAATGAACATCATATGAAATGACGGTACAAAACACATACAATAATTCTCTTTTAATATTGTCGGTCATTAAATGTTCTAATAAAATGTACATAACTGTAAACTTTCTGTAGAACTGTATAAATAATGAATTAGCGTAAGTTGAATAACAATGTAGCTA
This sequence comes from Melanaphis sacchari, assembly GCF_002803265.2. Lineage (NCBI taxonomy): Eukaryota > Metazoa > Arthropoda > Insecta > Hemiptera > Aphididae > Melanaphis > Melanaphis sacchari. The sequence goes on along the minus strand of NW_020271193.1, from coordinate 3,070,487 downwards.
AAATGTATATCTGAACATATTTACGACTATTAATAATAAGACATGTAAAGTAATAGTACTATAACGATACCATATATTTGTACTATACACATAGAAGTAAACTACAATAATAATTTTAAATTATTTACGTTTGCAAGTAAAATTAAGTACAAGGATTAAATTTAATGCTAACGATTAAAATTTAGTTTAAGCAATGAATCATATTAAATATTAAGTAAATTTGGCTGTGTAATTAGGCATATTATATAGTCAATAGAAATATGTTATACATTATTTTTTTTCACAAAGTTTATGTAAAAAAAAATTATTACTCAAGTTGATCATACATAAATGACTGAGTTAATGTTTTTATTGTATTTATAACTATATGACGTGAGATTTTATTTTTAAATGTCTTATACGACGCTATTACAACACGAGTCGAGCGGATACACGATATCGTTTATTATCTTTTTACGTCTAAAAGCAGAACATAAATTGATAACATTTAGTTGTAGACACTCTCTTTTGGCATACATTAATCATTTTGATGTATTATATTTATTACTTAAATGTCCCTTTCCTTAGCATCCATCTATTCGGTACTTGGCCAAAGCACCTATACACAACTTTGCAATAAAGCAAAAATGTATTAATCATCCGTCAGTCAATGTTAACCTTAATAGACACTCTAGTATACTATTGTGCTTCACGAATTAATTACCTATCACGATTACAACGATACAACTTGAAGGAAAAAAGAAAATCAATAATTTGATGATGACACGTCAGATCAGACCATTCAAACCTTTTTAAGTTTATCACCAGGTCGTACTTAATAAATTATTACAAAAACGTATTCTATAATTATTTTATATAATATATACATAAAATATAATACAAAATTATTACTCTTATTTTTTTGTCACGTTCAAACTGTACAGTTTTTCAATTAACTTAGTCGTCACTCGTCACGTAGAGTAATGAATGGAAAAAAAAATTCTATACAGCCATTTTTATAAAGGCTAAAAAAAATTTAATTTAATCGACAACAAAAAAAAAAAAAAACACTTTGACCGAGAAAAAGAAACGGAAATGGCAAACGCATTTTGACGTTGAAAAGGAAATATAGTTCAAAATTATTAATACTTCAATACGTTCCAACAAACCTCAAACGTCAATGATTCCGTTTAAATCATATGAAACCGAGATAAAAAAAAAAATGAACATTTTATTTTTTACACTTTAAAATCGATAAATGTTATTCAGTATGCAGAGCTGACAGTGAATAAGGGAGGGAGGGGAGATGCATTCTGTATTCAAGATAGTACATCAAAGAAAAAACCAAACTAACTACAAGCTAAAGGATGATAGATATACGAACCAGTTTTAGACTGGTTAGTGTTTTTTTTTTCAAATAAAATTACGACGATTTATCATATTTCTATTCAATAAAATTCATTGTATAGTTTTTATTTATATAACAATAACATATTTTTATTATTTCTTATTAACTGTTACATTCTTAAAAGTGCTATAAGTCTTGAAATATTTTGTATATTATAATATATTTTATATAAATATATGAATGCTTTAGCCAAGACAGAAATAAAAATAAAAGTAATTATCAATTTGAATTATTTAATCATAAAAAACAATTGTTTCTCATGAAAAACACTCAATACAGCAGTTCAAATTAATTTGTTGACATTTAAGTTTGATGAATTAGTATATATATATTATATATACATATTATTTACATATAATATTATTATATTAATTGCAAAGGTTACTTCTCACATTAGTATATGTATAATTAGAAATAAAATATTAAGGGTGTACGTTGTATTGATAAAAGCTAGAATAAAATTTAAATGAAAATAGAATTTTTTAATATTTTAAAAAGGGAGTGTTTAAAAAAAGTTTTAATTTTGTCATTGTTGTAAGATGTAGTAATATTTATAAAATATTTTTGAACCCATCAAGTTTTATTTAAAAGTTGTATATTATTATAGTAATATGAACAGAAAAAAAAATAATATTTTATCACGAAATGATAGAATTCAAACCTACGATGACTACTAAAGTATATATTTCCCTACAAAAGTGTATAATACAAGTTAAAATTATATTTATAAAGTATCCCTTTCAAATTAAATTGAAAAGGTAAATTTTTTTTTTAACCTTCAAATGTCAGGAATACTTGGCCATGCATATAGTCTAGTGTTAAAAGCGATGCTGACTCTATTTCATGAATAATTTATTTTTAATAAGAAAAAACAAAAATATTTGTATATCTGCTAACTAAAATATAGCCTTTCAAAATAATACTTTTGGTGTAATGACTAGTTAATACCCGAGTTAATACCTTACTACTTTTAAATGGAATATCATATACTAACAAAACTATCCACGCAAGTATATCATATTAATTAATAACTGATGTAGAAGTATAACCGATGTTATACGTCACACAATTGATCGATCTTTATCGACTCTGGAGGTAATTAAAAATAAAATACAAATAAAGTACACTTAAAAGTTAAAATACAATGTTGCAAGTTTTTGCGTTTTAGTTAATTATCGTTTTGACGTAGTGCATAGAAATTTATAGATACAAAATTGCAGTTAAAACACACATTATTACTTGAGATTTGTCATATAAAAAGACGTATAATGTGTAACAACATGTTAAATATTGATAATAGTTCTCCAGTGCATAATTCTACTCTATCTGCTACTATCGCGGATCAAACGATTAGGTATAAACGTTTCCTAAGTCAAAGATGACCAGTAGCGACGTAATAATTTTTTGGGAAATCTGTTCAATATCGACGTCAACGACACGTGCCCAACCCACGCCATGATCACGGGGGCATCTACGTCTCCCCGATTGATTGGTGGCGTGCTGCGTCGTATTTCGCAGTGACGGCAGAGTTTAAGTGCGCATTTTCACCCTTGTTCGACTTGGTTTGGAAGGGATGAGTAAATACGGTTGGGTGAATAAGAGTTATAGGCGGAGCTTACAAACTAATATAAGGGGATACAATTTACACATTAATTTGTCAATTTACTGCGTTTACCAATATTATATCACCTTCGTACATAATTAATAATAATAAATATAAAAATGTACCAATATTTGTAGTGTAGGTATCTACTTATTAGAGAATATGCTTAACAGAGCTACGTAAGAATATGTATATTTTGCTTTCTGAAACGCTTGGCAATGCTTTTATTATATTAAAAACGTCGAATAGAAGTTACACTATTATTTGAAAGATACGTGCGTCACCTCATACTCGTCTATGTAAAAGTGGTATGAACTTGGATCGCGAGAAAACGGGGATGGTATGGAAAAAACGTTCTGGAAAAGGGTGCGCAGTAGCTTTAGAACAATAAGCGATGAGGAGAACTACTGTTGGCAATGAAGAGAAGGGAGCACGAATAAAACAAGGCTCATTGAAAAATAGTTGCTGACATAGTCATGAGTGCTTAAGACCATCTTGTCATCTCCGGTAAAAAGCCCATCGACCAACGATCGGAGTTGTTATCGGAAACTATCTTCTGATCACGTCTTCGTTTAATAATACTTAGTAAAAATTATATAGACTACGTGTACGAGTAGATATTATCGCACGTACTGAAAATTAAAGGGGCTCGAGTGCATGCGCCAGTTAAGGTTTTAGAAACCGCAAAGAAAACAAATAGTAAAATGAAATGAAGGTTTATAATAATTTTAGAGGTCCGAAGATGAGACATATTATTATTGTTGTTGTAGTTGTACATAATATAAACTGTGGCGTGGGTATAAAAACGAAAAACCCAGATAAGAGCTGACAATAACGCGTTGTATATTATTATGGTTTTTTTCTTACACAGTCCCTTTTTCTTATGCTTCTTTTCGCCACTATGTTACCATGGTCGTAAAATGAGATAAAATTCCCGTGTACAAAATAAAAAAAGAACTTAGCTACCTACTATTAGGTATAATAACTATAGCAGTAGACTGCTGCTGGGTCATCGCTGGAATAAAAATTAATATTGGGTAGTCGGGATGACGATCACGATAATAATATTATGTACTTTGTCGTTTAAAATTGCTAACAACACGCACGGCTTACTAATTGTTTGCGTTATTTAACTAAATTATACACGTGTTGTACGAACACCGTTTCACGAGATAAAAATTTGAAAATGCATAATATTCTATAATAAATATGAGGTAATCGTTTAATATCTATCCCTAAACGTATGTATAATTAAATTTTTTAACGCCCTGTTACAAATACGACCCTAAAAAAAAAAAAAAAACTATAAAAACTATAAAATTAAAAATCGTCATTTTGATGAACGATATAATAGAGTTGATAGTATGCAAATTTAGAGCACGCGCACATAACATCATGCATACATCACTCACGCTCAGTATTACCTATTCGATTTACGCTTGGTATACGTACCTAAATAGTAAATAATAATTTATACCGAACGCCCGATAAAATCGCAAGTTTCAAATTGTTCAAACAGTCGGTTGTTATTTTTCGTAATATTACGTAATTTGATTTTTCGCACCTTAACCGCGTATTATACAGTCTCAACGAATATGATATTTGTACGATGATATACCTACTATACTATATTAATTGAAAACGTGCCGAGAACGTCGCAGCGACTGTGTTTACAGATTGCGGCGAAAACGAGCAACGAATCATAATACACGCGATACACCGTCTAGGCGAGGGCGGAGCGCTACTTTATTTTCCGTAAAATGTTACAACAGGAACGGTACAACACGAAAATCGTACCAAAGTTAAACGCACTGTTATTACTGTCGTAATTTTTTACCACATAAAATATTTATGTGTTCTGTGATTAAAGTAGTCGCGTTTTTATTATATTATTAGGTAGTTATATTATGATGATTACATCGAACATAAGGTTAGGTTACTCACATATTTTCGAACATCGAACGGCGAATAATCAATCAAGTTCGTAAGGACCGATGGTGGTTTGACGATCGTCCAAAAAAAAAAAACGACGGCGATCGCGATCGGATCAATAATAATTATTGTGAAAAGGAAACGACGAAAACGTCAAAACGAAATTATATTTATGCACTATTAATTGTTGAACAGTCGGAGCGCACTGTGCGGGAGGGGCAGCGGCGGTGACGGTGGACGGGACGGACTGTTGAAGACAACGATGACAATTACACAATTACGGACGAGCGGCAGACGATGGATCTGCGACGTACGCAGAACCGAACCTCTTTGACGAGAGGAACCGCGGTTGTGGCGAGAAAAACCGAACGCGGTCGGGTCGGGTTTGCGTTTTACTGCAGCTCCCGTTGACGTAAAAATCGCATTAAACCATACTCACAATTATTGTAATATTTATAAGTTTTAGTAACACGGTTTATATGGTATCGGTGGCCACGACATCCCACCATTAAGTAAATTGCCTTTAGATCCTATTTATATTTCATTATTATTATTTTTTTTTTTTATTTTTTAGACGCGAAATTCCCCGTAGGCGCGTTAAGAATAAAATTATTTATCCGAATGGCGCGGCCAAAAAAACATCGTGATATTGCGGTACACTACGGTTTCGATTTATTTCAGAGGATTTCAACGAACTTACATATATATATCAGTATATTACAGTAACTTATTGCGTTGTTCTTGGCTGCCGTAACGGCGAGGGATAGGAGGGGGACAGGATTTCGAACAGTTTTTCCGGCGAGAGGATTACCAGAACTGGCGTGGATTTTATGCGGTGGTATACAGTGTGCACTTAATTATATTTGCGGCCTTTTAAACGTCTATGAAACACAATATAGCCGTAAAGATTAACCAAAAAAAGCGCCAATTCTACACACACACACGTAATATTATTCTACACCACGGCAACCGAATTACTCGTGTATGCGATCAAAACAAATAGAGGCAATTAATTTAATTGCATACCGTATAATAATTTTTAATATTATTATTATTTTTTATATTATATTATTACTTAAATGGCGTTTTTGTAATTAATTTAAACATATTAATATATATTTTTATTATTATTATTATTATTTTTTTTATCAGAATTTAACTGCGCCGTATAACTTGTGAACGATTCGAACGATGCAGCAGCAGTATAAACTGCTTACCATCTCCTATAGCGTAATTAGGATACTCGGGTTGAAATTAAAATACAAACAAGTATATACTTTATAAGAATTATAACTTAGATACTTTGAACGGAATTTGTATGACTTTTGTGTAATTATACACAAATGAGTACACAAAATGTACCTACCAGATGGCAATATATTTATTTACAATTTTTTTTTTTTTTTAATTTAACAAATCATTTTAATAATTGGCGTGAACAAATTTATGTGTGCATCGAACAATCGTACATGGGCTAATCCTAAATAACCGGTACCACCTGGGAATTTCTTTTATTTACGCAACTACGAATTATTGCATATGGTAATGTGCACACGCAAATGACGGACTCGAACTACGTTTTGGTACGCAAAACATATTATCGTATCCTGCATTAAACCTAATTCATATATACGCGCACTTTACAATTATTGAACAATATCCGTCTATTGTACGACTAGCAAAAAATAAAAATACATACCTACTGCGAGTAGTTAGTATTGTGATGTACTTAAGTGCAGATGTTTAGATTTTGCGGAAGCAGCGAAAATTGTCAGAGAGTTAGATATGTTTTAAGGATAATGGGAGGACGATATATTATGCTTATACGTAGGTATTATAAAACGCGCAACAAAACGAAAAAAAATTCTGTGTACATTATAGGGCCCGAGTACCTATTATTCAGTAATAATAGACTTCGGTGAAGTACCTACTACGTCGATTATTTATATGTGCCGTGTAAATACGATACAGCTTTATTTACACACTGCAGCTGATATCCAAGCGTACTTGCACATTATAATGTATGTAAGGACAACGGGAAAACTGTGAGGTTTTAATTTTTATCGTTTTTGACGGGCCCAGTTTTGTCGATGGAAAAAAAAAAAAAAAAATTCAAACAAAACAAATCACAGACGTCGTAATCTGGACTTATTGTTCTTGTAGGTACACTCTAGCGTCTAGCAGTACGAAAAACGTTCAATAATAATAACAACAACAACAACAACAACAACGATAATAACGATATAACGACATGAGGCCCGTGACGCATCGGGTCTGGCACGAAATCTATGTAGGGCCAAATCTATAGCGTGCGCAGGAAAATGTTATCAATGCGTAACACGCGGCGGCGGCAGTAACAGTGGGTACACTGTACGCATTATGCATGAATATAGTATTACGCTACTATGGAAGCTATAAAATTGCGGAAGTATACATAATATAGGTATATTTATATTACATAAGTTGTACGTACATAAATTAATCTAGGCATGCGTTAAATTTCACGTCAGGTGCAGCAACAATATTTAACCGGCCAATATTCCGTTACACGAACGGTCCACAATAATAAATTGTTATATTTATTCGTAATTAACCGCATCATTTACAAATTAATATAATGAATAATGAGCCGCCACAATAACTCTTTGTAACATCTGAATCGTTATAGGTAATGTTTTCGGGGTCCTGCCGCCCAACCAGTATTAATTGACCGATATCAAAAAAAAAAAAAAAAAAAATGAATAAAAAAATAAAGGTCAATCGTAATAAAAATAAATTATGTCTGATACACGCCGTTGATGGTCGTGAGTATTATTTGCGTTACGTAATACACAGTACCTACGTATAATTTCAAGTGTCAAAAGTGAATTATCCTGATCCACTGCAGATCTGCAGGTAACTGACTCGAGTATGTGCCTTCTATCGGAGTCAGAATGGCAAGACTAAGCCCGCCGCTGCTGCAGCAGCAGTTGCCTGTGCGGATATCTTATAATAATAATTATGAATTATACGTATCTATAATATTAAGACGTAGTACGTACTACAGAAACAGAGCAACCATCGATGGCGTTATATCATTGATATTATGCGTCTTAAAAATGCATATTATTATGTACGAGTATCGTAGAAAAAAAATTATAAATCAGAGGTGTGTATTATTTGGCCGTGTTTGAGGTTTGAGAGCCTACACGCAACACAAACCGCCACACACAAACACTACGCACAGTCGCGCCGCCGCCGTGTACACGTGTTTCTCGGTTGAACTCATCGCGGGCGTACACTATACAGTGGAAATGACGATTATGATATTATTAATACTGCGTAGCTCGTGTGGCGTGCGTAGGTATTATATATGTTATGTAGACGGCACCCCTAGCCGAACGATCGATACACGATGATACGTATAATATGAAGGGGGGTTGTAGATGGTACTCGAAAACCGCGTGTGTAAAAAAAAAAAAAAATGAAATGATATAATATTATAATATAATAAATAAATAATACAAAAGAGGTTATAACGGTTATGTAGCGATTGATTGCAGTGTATGTATAAGTATTATATTATATACGCTGTGTAAAGATTTGCGTCAAAATAAACCACTATTTATTATTACTGCTAGTATGGTCTGATAATAATATAAACCTGTAGTCCAATATATATACATTATTTGAATCGATAAACTATTGTATAATGTTATTAAAATAGATACACAAAACTTTGAAATCAACTCTGGCCGAACCGAAAAATAAATAAACGAAAAACTACACCCTCACTTAGTTATAGCCTATAACTATATGGCCTCGACCAACTAGTTATACATTATACACAAGCCTATACATTTATAATACATTATTATAATACCAAAACATCGAACCTTTGCTGCATTTACTTAGTATTGATTTATTGCTATTCATTTGTGGTGGTGCAAATAACTATTATAATAATTTTGAACATACCTGGAACTTTTAATATTATTATCATTATCATTATCATTATCATATAATATGATCTTGCATTTCGTCAAAAATATGGAGAAGCGGTAGGTTAAATATAAAATCTTGTAATTTTCTAGGATAAAACGAAAGTTGCCGAAAAAATAAAAATAACCAGTCTGTGACGTACACGGATTATGAATATATTATATATATATATATAGGTATTTTCTATATAATATATACGCACAAAATGTAATCCTATGGTGTCCGAATGTGCATTATGAGCAGTATCCTCCAAGCTTAAAATACTCAGAAGATTACGCTAAATTTGAATAGGAAAAAATGTATGATGTGTAAAATATTTTTTTATTTTGGACCTTTTGTATTTGCATAACATATAGGTACATACAGCTAAATCGAAAACTGAATTTTATAAAACTAGATGGAATGATTGCTTAAGATTATCTTAATGTAATCCGCACTATTTTTTTAAGATGAAATTCTGATCACGTTATTGTAGTACATTACACATTCTCAAGATAATCTGTAAAATTAACGAGATAAAACAATGGCTATTTCCGATTTTAACTTTTAACGCATGGGTGAAATATAAAATTAGCAAATACTTTTTTTCCAACAACATTCGCCAAGGAAACAGAATAAATACCTCGAGAATGAGGAGGAAACGAAAATGCTAGAAATGAAGTTAAGGTTCTAAAACTTAATTTAACGTAACTCAACTGGAAAATCAATTACAAGATATCACATTTTAAAATTAAAATTTTTGTATTTACTATTGATTCCTTACATTTCCTTATAAATATAAGGGATTATTGTCAAAGAATACTTTTTAAGTATACAGGTATATACATATACCTATATATATATATTTTAATATATTTATCTGGATAATGTTTTGACGCACAAGTTAAATTAATTTCAAGTTATGTTTTATTAATATATTTTATATAGTTATTTTTTTAAATAAATATTATCATTTAAAATAATTTGGTATAATTTATGACCATAATTATTGTACTCAACACATAAATTTAAAAATGTAATAATACTTTAAGCAGTACTTTTAGCCTGTATTGAGTAATAAATCATAATATTTTAATCTTTTATTTAATACTAGTTTGAATAACCTCATTTACCAAGCTGTACAAAGAGTAATGTTTTAATTTTCAAAAGATATTTTACACTGGCTTGATATTAAGTAATAATTACTTTTTTGATACTTAACTTTTACATTTAATACAACATAGATTAAATTAACTAGTACGTTAAAGACAAAGACGTGAAAGTATTTAATTTAATTATCGTAAAATAAAAATATTATAGTATAATCATTTTGAATGTTGGTGAACCTGATATAAATATATATATTATTAATTATTATTACTATTTGCCGTTTATACATTATGTATTTCGTATAAATCAACCTATGTATTTTTAATTTAATTAAAGTTAAACATATCCGCTCATTAGCTAACTGATTTTCTGTGGACACAATTCAGTGCATATTCATTAATTTTAAATTTAATATTATAAAAACTAATTTATTAAAAGCTATTTTATTTATTTAATATTTTATAAATAACATTTTTACAAAAATATACATATTTACTTTAACAACCAAGTATTACAATAACAAAATACACAGTGTAAGCCATAATACTCAGAGCATTGGCAGAAACTAAGCTCTTCCAAGTATGAAATTAGCTTTCCATCTACTGACACTAGTACTATACCTACCTATTATTTATGTATGGAATTTTGCAATATATTTATAATTTTTCATAATATTTATTAATTAAGAATTTAATTTAATTTATAAGAGGATCTATAAGTGCGTTGAATTATTATATTTAAACTAGTTAATTCCATTTTTTTTCATTTAAGTTATAAATCTATGTAAATAATAAAGCTTATAAAAAAATAGAGCCGGGGCTCAACCCCTCCAAATAAGTTTATCAAGCTCTACATATGACAGTAAGATTAAATAATAATCATATTATATGTGTATTATCATTTGTTGTGTTTAACTATATGATTAATTATACAAAAAAAAAAAAAGGATTATTCACATAGGTACTTCAGAAGAAAAGATAATAATATATTCCTTTTTTATATATTTCTGAATACCTGGATGTATTTAAATTACAAAAGCATGCTATTTTATCATATTTGTACTTGACTTGTTTGAGTGAATTTATTCATTTTTTATATATTTATTATAATTGATTTAGTTCTAGAGTTAAGTTTGTTTGTCAATATCGGTATAAAATATAGCGTAGACCGCTATAAGGGGAGATTGACGAAGTACCATTAACCATGTTTAACCCTCATAAATTCAGTCACATACCGAGCTTACTGTCAACAGATCCACGCGTTATGCGTGAATATTCTAAATGTATTTTACCTAAATGTATATTATGTAATGCGTATTTTTCCATTTAAATTTTAACTATCTCTATGTATGTATAAATATATTACACTATTGACAACCCTAAATTATTCACGCCCGACTAATAAAAAATAATTCTGCGCATGAAAAGTAAATAATATAGGTACGACGTATATAATATTATAGTCAGCTGGTTGCATTTTATAGTATATTAAAATGATTATTTATTTTGTTTTTATCATTCAAAATCGATGTTTACCTATAGTGCGACGAGATTGTAACTAAAACGTATCTACAGGCTAAACTAGCATACTTTATAGATATATTATTATAATTTATTCTTAAAGAGGTACTTGGTACACAAAATCTAGTTAAATGTTATATATATATATATTATATATTTGGGATTTAGATTTTAGATGTATATACACATACATATATTTATATAATATATTAATGATGTAATATGTGACAAGTTCCGGAATCCTTATGTATAGCATTACCCACGAGAGCATGGGGCGGTTTTTATCAGCCTATCCATTGCAGGTATTCCTTCCGGTCCTGATACTTTGCGCGTTGTCGTTGTAGTCATCTGTGCAGTAAAGTGTGTTTGTCATTGGTGTATAATATATATTATGTACATTATACGGTTTGTGTATCTTTGCATTACGCTAGTTTATATATATATATAGAAAGAGGTACATATTACTACTCGTATATCGTCGAAAATCTATTGCCAAAGTGGATTATTCGTTCCCGCTCTGACCCACCGTATATCAACGCCATGATATATATTTTACTTTGACTTGCGCGAGAAACCCGTAGGATGTCCGGAAAGGCTTCCGACGTCTAGGAAATCGTACAAAACCGTTGTTAAATAGACACACGTGCGCGATCGGTAATGCTATATATTATATGTATTACGTGTAGGTCGGAATACGGCTTCGGACGAAAAATATGGGGCGACCGATCGTTTGCGTCTACATGGAAAAGCGTTTTGGTGCATTGCAGGTACCCCACATATACTACAATAACAAGTATATATATATATATAAACACAATCAACGAGTACTGCTAGTTGAGTTTATCATATAAAACGAGACAGGCACATATTTTTTGGCTCCGGTTTTTCGTTGCGGAAAAGGATTAATAAAAGCGCTTTTATATATTATACGCGCACACGCATAATATTATTCGCTGCATACTGACGCTGGCGAAGGATTAGAATGTATATATAATATATACTTGAATATGTACCGAGTAACAACCGAGGGCAGGGGCATCCAACTGGAAAGTTTACATTCTATATAATTTATATATACATGCAAGTCGAGACTTGACCCCACTGCATTCCCGTGTCGCCCATCATATCATTTTTTTCCTTTCCTGTTCTTAAGATAATATGTAGGAGATGCATTATATAAAATGCAACCGCAGCAATTTCGCGTCATTATATTCCGCCGGGATGTATATAGCTGGTGAATTTGCCAAAAGATTATACGTAGCAGTCCCCATCCCTCCACAATTTCCACCAAATTTTCCACCTACCGGAGTATCCTATATCGTTAGTTACCACCCTCCAAGTCACAACTTGCCAAAGAAATCGGAGTGTAACATGATACGTCTTATATAATCATACTAATAATAATACAATTATATACATCGCAGTCGAGCGGTACGCACAGAATTTTTCTAGTATATATTATTGAGTCGAGTGCCTGTATAGGAGATAATGAACACACCTTGCAAGTTGCTCCGTTGAATGCCGAAAAGATTCTTCAGAAACGCTATTATCGTATGCAACTATAGTATATAGAAGTACTCGAGTGGTAGATAGACCCTTATATTGGCACGAGCAACTGCCTTCGAGCGTGATCTCAATAGAGATTGAACACGACTGGTGCACGATAAAGAAATGATCACGTAATCAATTTGCAGAGGTTGAACATTACTAGGTCTCATAGGAAAAATTAAATTATTGTGAATGGGAGCTTACTCTGATTAGTGATAACCGATTATAGTAGAAAATATAATCTCTAAAGGTACGTCATGTAACGTTGAGACGAAATACCTTTCCTAAGTTCCAATGTGTCAAAATTCGGTATTATTTTTAACCAATTATTTGGAAGTTAAACAATTATGTAAACAGTATCTATTAATTACTAGACCTAATATCTTTTAATTTATGTTTTTTTTTTTGGAAAAAAACAAGTAATTTTCTATTTTTCTGTTGTTGTTGTTGTTGTTTTTTTTTAATATAATACAAAAATAGCTTATAACCTATAGATTCGTATCGATAAAAATATGAAAAAATGATAACATATATTTATCTTTTTATTGAATAACTTTTTTTCTGCTATAAAATCGAATATTTAAAAAGAAAATTGAACAAATTTTAATTGTTACAGTAATTAATAATTATAATATTTATTATGATCGGTTTATTTTGTATTGTTTGTTTAGAAAATAAAACATAATATGCTTTTTTTTTTTAATCCAAGAAGTATTAAAAAATAAAAGAAGCTACGCGCTATATTTATTACCTATTGAATGTTTCATAATTTTAAACGATAATAACCATTAGGTACACGGTATCTGCCATCTGCATAGAATTGTATCATACATTTTAGTTTTTAATGATGGTAACACATGTTTTTATAGTTATTTGAGGTAATTTCAGTATTGTTTAATATGTCATTACAAAGGCGATTATAATGTTTCTATTTTTTTTTTTTTTTTGTACACTAGCAAAACTTTAATGGTGAGTTAAAATCAAAACGTTTATTATACTTGGCACTCACTAACAGAACGTGCTTTAAAGTAGCTTGGAAAGTTTACTAAATGAAAATACTTAAGACCTAAATAAACTAAATCGATTTAAAAAATATATTTTAAAACCGACTTAATAAAATTACGCATTTGTTTTTTTTTATATTTCTATTTAAGTTTAAATAAAAGCTATAATGTATAAGTCAAAACTATAACTTATACAATTCATATGTAATATATTTAATCACTGTATGATATTTTTACAAAAAAACATTTAATGTTTATTAACTGAATAAATTTCTTGTTTATTATTAGCCTTTGTATACTTAATGTTATAGTATATTACATTAATATAATGTCATGGAATCCAGTCAATTGTGACGAAACCAACCAATGACAATCACTTGTTTTATTTTTTTTTTACTGTCAATCAAAAAATATTATTATACATCAATAATAAACGGTAGGTACGAGTAGCTCAAGGTACAAATTTGAATCAATGTGGAAATATTTCTGAGAATTGTTGAGATGTTAATTATCATTTATTATGGAACACGTGTCCATGTTCGTATAAATAAATATGCATAAATATAATACATACTAGTGTTTGTTTAATTTTTTATTGTATATTCCAATGATTGTGCGAAAAAATCAATGTTGTAGTGATAGCAAGAATTTTGCTTTTATTTACAATATTTTTTCACTAAATCAATTTTTTTATAAATACACATATACCTGTAATAAAATCAGTAATAATGACAAATATATTAAATATGCATTACATAATATGTACATTGCACCCTACAAAACAAAATTCAGCATACCGCGGTCGTGTGCTTAATTTCCCATATAAAAATTCAGTTATTACAATGTGCACCATAACACGAACAGAAAATATTGATATTTAAACCCTATTGTACTAGGTAAAGTAACTATAAAATATATCATATATTATATAAAACATATATATTGTGAGTGCCGTGATGTATTGCGGTACAGAATTTAATTATACTATAGCAATAGTGGCGATGGCCGAATGGTGGGATAGGATGAGAGATGGCTATACTAAGCGATACACATAAAATATATATACACACATCTACGTGAATTACGTATTATAATATATTATACATTTCATATTATAATATATATATTATACTACTTCATCATCATAAAAAGAGGAAAGAAGGCTATATATTGCAGACAAACCCCGAAATCGTATAATATACGCTTACACATATTATATTGAACGGGTCTTTCCTGTCCGAAACAACAACTACCGAACTTACAAACGACGTAAATAAATGTATTAAAATAAAATATATTACATACTTCGTAATATTTACACAGTCATCGCGCACGGTAAAAAAAAAAACGTGTGTTTTGTTGAATTATGGAACACGATTACCGTTTTTTAATGAAAATGGCAGGGTGGGGTTCAGTGGCGACAGACGCGTAGAGGTGGGTCCATTTTTTGGTGACGTTTATCGAAAACCTTTATTAGGTAACCTATATATTCACGTTCGCGGTCTACGACGTGCGTACCGGTCGTTTAGTAAAAATAGAACTCTGCTATTTACGACGAAACTCGTGGCAATGGCGGGCTATTAAAAAAAATAATAATAATAAAAACACTAAACGGCGCTCTCGCTCATATATATACATATTTATATGATTGTATTCAAGAACGATGACTATGGTCGCGGAGGCCGCGAGAGAGGAAAATACCGTTGAAGTGCGGTGATGTATAAAAACCATCGCCACCGCGAGTGCATTGATCTCGATATTATTTCAGTATCCAGATATATAATGGCCTGAATTATAAAATATTATATTATCAAACATAAAAAATTAGAGCTGTCGAATATGAATCTATTTTTGCATCTTCTCGCATTTTACCCTGAAAGATTTAGTCATTGATATTAGTTTAAACACACAATTCACTTACAATTATTATTGATTTTACTCAATTTTGGTAGTTTGAAATATGTGCAATATCATATTAATATAATATCAAAAACACCTTTACACCCCGCGACTCTGAATATTTACGTCCCGTGAAACCAAAAGGACGAGGACCCACCTTCATCCTTTAAATGTGCCCGAGGAAGGGTTACTCATCCGGGGATTAACCAGAGTTAACGTCATGTTCGTCGAAATAAAATAATACTTGACCCCTAGAGGAGGGGGTGTTTGTGATAGTACAGTGCACACAGCGACGGTAACGTATCCGTTTAACGCACAGCAGCGAATGAATTGGGCGGGTGTAATAAATCTGCAGCGGGTTAAAAGTTGCGAATTGATTAACGGCCCAACGGACAACCAAGGCACACGGATGTACATTGTGTACACGAATATATATATTCGTTTATAATATGTATATTGTTAGTCGTTTGTTGGAACACACAAAACCACTACTTCGACAACCGCCCTCTCTCATACAACGTTGTTCCAATGAGAAATACAACGCGACATAAATTTTGTGCAGTGCATTGCATACAACACTGTACTAGTTATATAGATATATACAACATAGGCTACATTTACGGCCTTTTTAAAAAACGAATATTATAATTTTATTATAATTTTTGTGTTCCACAATAATAATAAATAAATAAAAAAAAAAAACATAAGAATTATTAATTATATACCTAAGCCTGTGATATAAAGATAAATTATTGTTATTATAATGTCTATGTGTATGTGCTATAAGCAACTGCTTGAAAATAAGTTTAAATTGAATATTGCAATAGATAATAATAACCTATATGCAGTGCACATATCTACTGTTGCACACAAATACGCGATAACCATACAAGGTACACTTTACTGCACGTTGTGACATAATAATTTTATTTCTATTAGTATAACTCTGTTTTAACAGATTAATTGACCTTTTTTTTACTTTTATAAAGCCATTTTATACGTTTGTTTTTGACATTTAATATGTTATTCAACAATTGGAGATGAAGTTTGTTAACTTTACTAACAAAAAAACCGTATAGTTGACTTTATAGTATCTACACGTTTATAGGGTTAATTCTATTTCAATATCCATCATAAAAATATTAAATATTTTAAATATTTACAATAAACATGAAGTATACAACACTTGAAATTTAGAAATGTAGAACACTCGGCTAACATAATATATGTATAGCGTTTCCATAGACCTTATGCGTTATATTATTTTATATATATATATATATTTTACTTATATTTTCGTATAGTACATGAGTTTGTGCATGTGTATCTAATTCAGACTATTATAAAACTGTATCAATTTCGATTAACGCTGGGTTTTTATTTATTTATTACATATTATAAACCATTTCTTTGCGGCTTTTTTTTGCAAATTGTTTATCTGAAGACCCTTTAGCTAGGCCAAGATGAACATTAATTTATCGCTCCATTGAGCCATAACACCAAGAAAAAACTACCTTTATTCATAGTAAAATAGAGGATCCGTTGATCAAACAGTGAAAATAATATGCAAGAGATTTCATTTTTGTATGAGAAAATTATGTGTAAACTAGACTGATAAATAATTAATAGCGTCATATGCACTTGATAAAAAGGGAGTGGTATTTTGTAAACATGGCTTATATTTATCGGTAACATTTTTTTTTTTTTTTAATGACTATAGCTAGTCTTTAATGTAAACGAGTATATATGTATTACCTATATGTATATGGAAGTAAAGGCTCAATTTCAAGTGGTCTTTCTTTTGTCCCGTATGAAATAAAAACCTATATAGCTTTACTCATATAGTGACCTTTTACGATATACATTAAATATGTACAGAAAAAAATTGCTTTTGCCAAAAGGCTGAATGCGTACATGTATTAAATGTTTTTGAATAATGCATAAGTTTAAAACGACTATATATTTATTTAAAACATATAGTGTTCGTAACGACAAGTACAACATTCGATGACTTTACACTAAATCATAGAATACCGATAAATATATTACAATATTTTAAATATTTTATAGATATTAAAATATATAATACTCGTAATAATAGATACATATTGGAATATAATTATTATATATATATATATATATTTTTTTTTAACACGATTGTTTGCCAGTAATACCAATTAATTTGACTTGATATATATATTATGTAAGAAACAAAAAATCCATTAGAGTAAATTATTGTCCGTAATAAAATTTTATAACCATGCAAGAAATACCATATGGGAAGACTATATATATTAACCAATCTAGAGACTTCAAATGTATTTACATAAAAATTAAATCAAATAAAAACATATCAGCCTTTTGTGTTATTTTTAATTCTAAACACACTAAAAACTATACATTTAAACACGTTAAGTAACAAAATAATAATAAAACAATGAAGATATATATGTATATAAATAGTCTAAGCAGAAGAGAGAAAAAATATATTTAATATATACATTAATATAAATGTGTTAATGCAAGAGAAAATTAGCGTCCATCAATCGATAAATGTCAGTATTAATTAATAATTATGATTATAATACGTATAGTATATTGAAAGCCATGTGCACATTTCAGCTGTTTGAACGCTGCATTTGTGGATTAGTGAATTTTTTTTTAATGATTCTAGAATATTGATGTACTGCACAAATCTATATATATATATATATAATATTATGTATCAACTTTGATTAAGCCGTTTTTGTCAAGTTATTTTAAGAAGTATACAAAAAACAATATAATAAATCAAATAAAACAATTAAAATAAAATATTTTAAACGGACACTATCATAATATCAACCGCAAACTTCTACTCATACGTCTACACATCTACGAAGTTATTATTTTTTTTTTTTTACAACAATAGACTCCTCAGACTACCCATATGACTTACTTAAGGCTGAAAAATAGAGGGTCTGTCATGAACAGGTATGAACACGGCCGAACGGACGCGAATGTCGGGTATGTTCATGTAAGTAGGAGGAATAGTATTCCCGTCCTCCTTCGGGCCTCTGGGGTCGGTAAATTCTATCCAACCACATCAACGACACGAAAACGTTAAATCCGGCATTATAATAATTTGTGTTCAACTTTGAACATGGTTCGGACAAGGACGCTCATAAGTATAGCCTAACAGAATCACGATACATATGAGAATACATGTGTGTGTATATTTATATATATGCATATGAAATTTTTATTGATTGTTAATTAATTTTGAATTAAACTAAAATAATTTTTAAACCACTATATGCGTATATGCTTTATTTTCTTACCTCGTTGACACTCGTAAAGGAGCCTGGGAATACAGTTTGGAAGTAGCGATAGCCAGTTTTAAACCTTTTCAGTAACCCTCGTAGAAGTGATCCCTTAGAATCTGCGGACACACATGAAAAAATAAATTAATTAAAGGACAAGTATATTGTATATATATATATATATATGTATTATATGATGGGCATGTGGTGTGCTAGGTATATTACGGTTTGTGACGAAAACTGGATGCTGTGAGAAAAAAGCTCAAAACTCGAGACACATAATATATATTATAATCACCAGCAGGTTGAGCAAACAAAACCATTTATCTCGTGCGAATGACCACCCTGAAAGGGATTATTATTCATTGTTTTTATAAAGAGACTTTTTGTCGAGTTTTTACAATAATGTCCAATCCTCGTGTTTATTGTATGGTCATTTGTTCGACCACGAGGTTATATCATCCAGTAACCGACTAATCGAGTCTATTACGATAGAAAGAGGTGATTCTTGTGAAATACGTATATTATAAAATTAATGTGCGTGTAATTATTTATTATGTCCATTAATAAATCAAAACGATTGAATAAAATAATAGATAATTAATATGTATAATAGGTACCCATAATATAGGTTAAATGGTCTAGACATTTTTTGTTTGTTTAAAGAAATCATTCAAGCATTTTTTGATAAATTAAGTATTCATCATTAATATTATTATTATTATTATTATTTATTTTTTAAACTTAAGTTATGAAAAAATGGACTTTGTAATTTTCAATTTTTTGATAAAAATTATACATACGTATAGTTACGAAATACGTATTAATATATTGTCTGTGTGATAGAATAGTTTTGATTGGTAATGACGTCAATAATCTCGTTAATAGTATATTACACTGCATAAAATATAAAAACGTAAAACACTTTTAGGACAGCGTGCACTATTATACAGTTTCGAGTGGAATTTGTTTACAACCTTCTATAATCTGCAAACTAATTCCATTTCGGTTCAAGTACATTAATAACATTAATGATGTTTTTCCAGTCTAGTTGACTTACAGAACATTAACGTGTATCAACGTTATATCTTAATATTATATTCCATTACTTTAAGTTGACTAAAAACTTTGTTTACAAAAAATATAATAATATTATTTTTTATAAATGATAAAATTGTTATACAACTTCATAATATATTCATATTATAACTCACTCAATCATGCCGAGTTGATTACGAAAGACCAAAATGTATGATATTAAAACTCCTAACCTAATTACATAAAAAGTTTAAGAATTTGAAACTATATAGGTACGAGAGTTAATATTTTTTTTTTAAATAGTACGTTTTTAGATACATACGAGTCTCTTAATTATTACGATTGCATTAGATTTCAGTACCTGATATGTTCTGATTTATTTCATATTGTCTATATTATTAATACATACTAATTATACGATACCTTAATACCTGTTAAGTACATCGTACAATAATGTACAATTAAACAATTGTTATGATATAAATGTTGAACCACATAACACAATAAAACAAAACTCTAGGGAATTTGACTGAGATATCAACATCGACGATTAAATGCAATACTAATTGATTTATATTTAGTGGGAAATTTACTATCGTAATATATAATACATAATACCTATCCAGCTGAAATTATAAGCCATTCAAAAGTAAATTATACACATCTTAAGGTTTAATATAATTGTTTAAATATAATTTTTATAATGTGATGTTAGTAATGTATTCAACAGGAAAAAGCAACACATGCGCAGGAGATAAAATAATACTTTTGAGTACAATTTAAGACGATAGTTTTTTCTTATATATGCATGCAGTAGCTTGATAAAAGACACAATTTATTTTTAAAGAAATAATATTACTTATAATTTGGATGTGTAAGCAGCAAATTGCCAACTTTTTGGGTTAAAATATTAATTACGGAAAATGTATAAATAATTAATTAAATAAAATCGATTCAGTAATTCGATTACATTCGATTTTGTTTAATAAACTACCTAACTTTCTGGTGTTGTAAAATATTTGCCGAATGGGTTTATACGTGATATTATACATAATATATTTTAATGTACTAAAAAGTTTGCTTCGTGCGAAAAGCAACGTTGACATCAGGTTGTTATCATGTAAGTCAATTGAAAAACTTTTTCGGAAAGGATCCTTCGCCGTAGTCACCGCGACTTAATACTGACTGCCGCTATGGCGTCTAATTAAAACACGCTGCCGAAACGGTGACATGTGATTGGCGTCGGCACACGGTTGTCTGGCAAAAGCAACAAACGCCAAGTGTGAATAGGTTACCTACTGCACAGTGCACATACGGGGCCACCAGACATATGTTTACTTTTGGACTAAAGTTTTTTTTTAAATTTTTATTCTTTTTACTATTTCTTCAGAAATTTATTTTTATTCACCGGCCACGGTAATGCGACTGCGGCGGCGTTCGTTAGCCATCCAAATAGCCGTTACACGCACTATACGCGCGGCTATAAATAATGGGGACCATCACGACGTCACTCTGCGCTACACGTCCCCGCAAATCCATCCATCACATCGCGCTAACTCTCTGTTCTAGTCGACTTTTCCGTAAATTATTATAATATATTTTACATATTATATTTTATAATTTATCATATAAATACATGTATCAAGTGGTGTATAATTTATATCTACTAGCTAGCTGCACAGGAGTGTATGATTTTTGTTATGTCGATTACATGTATGTAGGTACTGGCACGATACACATTATGCACACACACACACACACACACACACACACACATATTAAATATAATGCATGCCTCTTTGTTTCATTAAAATATATTACGCACATACGTCGTGTTTTTGGCTCCCAACTACGCGGTGGTGATAAATAATACAACGTGTACACGAAATATCGGCCAACGAATGCGAATTGAAAGCGTATAAAGTTAATGTTATAATGATATATTATAATGTTTGGGTATACCTATTACAACTATATGGCGGCGACTCGTATTAGTAATCTTTGCAAGACAAAAATCTGCTGGTGATTTATAAGCCTCACACGACGACGGCGTTTTTATTGGCAAACGGGCGTTGCTGCTGCAGGCGCACGACGTTGTAAAGGTACACGGTACACCCATGGTTATATATCCTCCTCGCCACCCGTATCTCGATATCGCGCATTTTCTGCAGCCGTGGTGACAAACGAGCCGAAATGAAGCTTTAACGCCAATGGAGCAAAATCGTTGAGACATTTTCGTAAGTTTTTGACGTTTTCTAGGCCATTAATCGTGGCAGTAGAGGGTGAGCAAGAGATTGATCGGAAGTGTTGTATATTCGAAACGCGGATGCGACCACCTCTGTCGTCGACACATGCAGCGTCTGTTTCTTTATATACATATATGTGAACGCAAGTACGAAGCGCTCTAATGTAATTTGGACACGTCACTGTCACACCTTCACGGCGGAGCAGCCGGTTAATTTTTCAACCAACTCTCTCGGCTACGAGAACTGCTGCTGTACAGGTGTGCGGTTTGTTCTATTTCAGGATACGACTCGTCCTACTGCGTGGGCCAACATGTGCGTTTATAAAATGGCCAAATAAAAAAATTACCCTAAGAAGTGTCGTCTATTTACCCAGACCCAGGGTGTCGTAAATGGTCGGAAAATGAATGGAGATAATACATTGGTTTTAGAATAATAATAATATTAAATGAGAGTGGTTTTAAAATGCACAATAAAAAATAAACATATGTATATAGGCACTACACTAGGAGGTAGGTAAATAGCATTTTTTGATTAAAGCTGTGTATTTTATGTGCGTGACTTACAAACATGTTATTAATTTGTTTGAGATAACGCTATTTTAACCGTCGCGTTTTACTAAGTTTATTCAAAAAAATGTTCAGTACATAATTCATTTTGTGATTGCAAGGTTGAAAAATCTCAGGAGAAAAACATCACATTTTTAAGTACCTTATACTCTTAATGTAGAATACTATATAAGACAAAATAAATCGTTTAGCTTTTTTATCACGCTGCAAGAAATGGCATAATTAATATTTTAATGGTACCCAATCAATACTAAACGTAATAGGTTTATTACGTTTACGTAATTAGATACATCAGAAGTTTAGTACATTATTAAATCGTCTATATAATAATAATGGGCTATAGAGGGCAATAGCCAAATAAAATTGCGTAAATAGCTGCTGTTGAACAACGTTCGAATAATATCTCAACCTAAAAGTGCACTGTGTACCTTGCAGTATTATATTTAAGTATATAAATAATCGTAGACAACCGTCTAATAACCTTAAAATTAAAAAAAATCCTATAGGAATATAATAAAAAAATAACAAGCGACATAGTTTCACCATCTATTAATTGTCATAATTACTTAGACGTTCGTTTTAATACAATTATTATGTCAAGTAATAATATAATACGCATCATAGAAGCGATCACATACTAAAAATCAGTAAAAATGTAACCATTTTAATAATACAATATTCACCATACATAATATTAGCTTTAACCTATGCTTAAATGTTTATATATTATGCAAGTACGCATTTCTACCGCAGTTATGTGGTATTATACATATAAACGTGATTTAATCTTTGTGGTGAATTTGAATAGGCATACATAATATCTTAACATGATACACTCTTAAACAACAATATATAATGATTCACCAAACTAACTTCACCCACCTCCTTTATAATTTATAACAATATATTTATTCAAATTCTGGTCTTTGTAATTTTTAAATACTAAGATTTGTATAGATACCATATTTATCATAATGAATTATTAAGTATTATTTTTACAGATTTACCTAAAATGGTTGAACAGATACCTGTTAAAAATAGAATTATTCAAATTGAAAAAAGTAGTGAAATAATTGCTATTTGCAATAAAAAATATAGTATCTTTTTTTCTATACGTTATTAGAGCTATAAATCAGTACGTTGTTTGTATTGGTCCAAGAAAAAAATCGTGCGCAACTATATATTAACATTACTACAAGTACTATTTTCAACTACTCAAACTACTGTAAAATTACAACTAATCAGCCACCGGATTTTGATTTTTTACTTATATCTACTAAATTAATCTTTGCATAGTAAATTAATAACTTTGTTCGATATTAAAGTAAAAATTATAAACTATAAAGATAGTATATTATTAGTAGGTATATAATATTTGTACGCTGCAATAATTTTTTCGAACTACCTATATGATATTTACGTATATTGTATAATAATAAATATTAATTGTCTAAATTTTTGTGTTGTCAAAGCTCTCATATTTTGAGCTAGTCATTATGGACAATATATTTATTATATTAAAAGTTGAATAATTCCCAAACTATCTACTCGTTCGAATTTAGGATCATTTATCTATGGATGATCTATCAATATTTTTAAAATAATACATTATTTGCCGAAGTTAATATTAAAAAATAGTAAATCTTTTTTTAAAAGAAATATTGTATCATCATAGGACATTTCTTAAATGATAAACTTAATTAATTAGTATCTGAAAATATAATCTTTCAACACATTTAATAACTCTAATGATTAGAATTGCGATGAATGCATAGTAAAAATAAATATCTGGGATGATCGTGTTTGATGAATTACCACACAACCAAATGTGAAAATAACACTCCTGTAGGTACATATAATACTATTATGGGTTATAAACTCAGAGATTTACGTGGTGACACGATCGCGGTAAATCCGACGACAACGATGACGGTTTTTTCGTCGTCTACACTATTTACTGTTGTCGTATTATTATTATTATTATTATTCTATTATTGAATAAACCGATGATTCCCGACCTAGGACTTATAATAACGTACCCCGACTGGCCTGCCACGCGGTTAAAAGGTGCAACTTAATCCTTGCGCTCGATGTCGGGGCGATGGCGGCGGTGTAGGGCTGGCGGACGGGCGGGTAGGTATATTATATAGGTAGATATAGTCTGCGGGCCGACGGGGTGAGGAGTGGGACCCAGACAAACACTCTTATAGTGATAAAGCGGCGGTGGCGTGACAGGCAGTGGTAGGGGTGAAAAGGGGTGCCCAATCAATACTCGACCCCCGCGGCACGCCGCCACCACTGTCCTTACCACCATCAACTGCGGCCGCTGTACGCCACTGCGCCAATATACCCCACGCATCACGCGCACCGGCGTACACAACCATCCTCATACCCTCCCCACGGGACGATTGATGGTCAAAATAGTAGTTTTTCCCGTTTCTCATGCCCACACGCCGTGTTCAGCGTTACTATTATTATTATAATTATTTTACGTTGTATAAACGCGCTACAGAGATTTCACGAGTGTCTGCGGATAGTATTTTTATAAGTTACTAAGAAATAAATAACGATAATAATATTCTTTACGGCGTGCGCAATTAAACGTTATTATTGTTATTATTTGTTTTTTTTTTTTTGCGAGACCTTTATTTGATGCACAGTTGATACAGACGACGACGAGGAACATTTTTCGTTAGCGGCGACGACTGTTTACGTCGTAGGGACTTTCGGTGAATTCGACAGCGGCATCACCGATCGATGACGCGTTGTCAAAAAGACGCGAAAAACTCGGAGCGGCTGCGAAATATGCACACACAGCAGTATACAGCGCGATATGTTTATAATAATACCTTTTATTAAATTACACAGCACTGTATGTATGTATACCACATTACCACGTTCACGATACCAAATTTTGTAGGTATATTAGGAATAAAATGTAATCTGTATTTATTTGTAATCTATCGTTAGTCGTATAAATAATAATAAAAAAAATAGATACGACTATCTACACATAGTAGAAAAAAACAAGGTAAAACCACAAGGAACGCGGGTTAAACCGTTGCGGATTCACAGGTACAAGTCATTAACAGTGTGTTTTGTCTAAAAGTCCAGCATAATCTAGAAATTTCTCTGTAGACCATAATGATATTATAGTGAATACTATGATTACAACGACTAGTCGAAATGCGATCACATACTGCATACAATACAACAAGCAACGACATATAGTTGGTGATCCTGCGTCAAACGAAAGTGCGGGGGTTGTGTAATAATATATCTAAATATACAGTAACGAAACGTGCTTTTAGAGAATAACCATAATTTATGACGGATTAGATAGGCCAACAAATTCGCATAAAAATATATAGGATTTATTTCGTCATAACAGTTGTGTGATGGCTATAAGGTAAACATAGTGCTTGAATCGGAAGACAGACATAAAGGAGATGCATAGACAAATGTGCGACTAGAGATTTAAATTTCTTATCGACTAGGATATAATCATAGAAGGAATATACGCTAAAAGATTTTTTTTTAAACAAAAAGTTCCAGAATTAAACATTTAAACATGTACTGTACACGCAGTGTGATGGTGCGTTTGTTCAAAGGCGTTGTTGTATAATTGTTGTACATATCTTATTATGTTGTGGTCAAACGCCGAAACTAAGTGCCCGTTCTGTATCAACGCGATACAATGCGATGTCCCGCAACAATGTAGTTTTAGTAATGGAATTTTTTGACGATAAAATTTCAAAATACGTGACTGCCACTGTCCCCAGGCCACTTGTGCCGTCGCCATTGAAACTTTCAGGGACGCGCTCGCATTAATACACGCACGTCGCATATACGCACAAAGAAATATTGCGCGGCGGCGTTTAGGCTGTCACGCTGAAGCGGAACCGATGACGACGCTGATGGAAGGACGAAGAAGAGTTTTTCGCCGAGGTCAACGTCCCGCGCGCGCATACATATAATATTATAATATAGTGTACGAGTGTATTATGATGAACACCCATTTTGGTATGAGTAATAATCTAATGAAAATTGCGAACAGTGTCCATCATTTAAACATAAGCGTCGCTCGAATAGGAACATGAATTATAGGTATGCCAATTGCAAATGTGTGGACTGCGTGTTGGTCATCGTTATCAGCGGTTATGGAGGAGAATGTATTATATATAGTTATCATAACTACACACAACATATTATAACTTAGGTGAAAACATTGAGTACAAATTTATTTGAATCTAATAATTACGACATGGTGTGATAAGACGTCGCTCTGAATATAAACGAAACACATTTCGAGATACATCACGTCATCACCTGCGTACGTTACACGTTGACGATGTCCTTATTGATATATTTCACATATTCATAAAAATAGAATTCCGAGCAGTCCATATTATAATACAACAATATATATAGAGTAACATTATAATTTATAAAATCATACGCAAGTTTAGCTACCGTGAAGGTTACCCAAGAAGCCTATTGTCTTATACATAGGTACACGTATGTATGTGTGTATATTATAATATTATATACTATAAAGAAATTTCGTATATTAATTAAACATTATATATGCATTATGTTGTATGTGCACAGATTAATACGCAATGTAAGTGCATTATTGCAGTAGGTGCATTTAAATCGTGAAGATTTCACGTTCGTTTGAACGACATCCACAACCGCGCTACAAACAGCAAACAGGAAATTTTATTATTTTTCGATGACATAATTAAATACAGATGTAGTGTCGTCAACATTTCCCGCTACAACAATAATTATTGAAATTGCTTATGATTTTCCTCACAGATTGAGTAATTATTATGATGTATCTCACACATATGTGTACCACGAATCCACAACGAAATTGATTGTGCTCGACAATGACGTAAAGTAAATTGCTCGAAATATTTGCTGAATAAGACGTTGATTTCGTTATTCGTACGATACATTTTTTTTTTAATATTACTACAATAATTTTCGGTGAAGACCAATAATAATCACGTTATATAATCTTATATGATTTATAATGTTCTGTGTTATTGTCAGCGTTATATGGCTTTTGGTAAGTAGTTGAATATAAATATTCTGCAACCACGTATAACACAAAGTATAATATTATTTTAGTTTCCATCATTGCATAACACTATAAGTGATCACTATAACAAAGTAAATATACCTAAAATAATATTGTTCACAACCAGTTTCCAAAATCGTTAATCATTTTCGGTCGTCTAAAAATACAATATAATAATAACACAAAAACGAGAGTAAAATATATTTTAAATGAGGCGGCAAACTTAATTTGATCACAAAAATGTAAGAAGGGACATTATATTTTTTGTATTATTTTTATACACTGCAGTTTAATTAGTTTAATGTACCTAGGGTTAAAGTAAGCTTTTTTTCTGTCGACTGAGAGACTCTAAACGTTTTTATACGTAAATACATCATCATCAAGTTTATCAGCGATTAATTTCAACAAATGCGTATTACCTGATGTTTTTTTATTAAACTAAAAAGAACAATACGAGAGAAAAAAAGCGCATTGCGTCTTATTTTTCGAAGTCCAACTCATAATTATAAAACAAATACCACTAAGTTGTAAAAATTACGGTTATAAAAGAGGCTTATGTTAATATATTGTTTGAAAAAAAATAATATTTGTATATATATATATAGAAATAATTATAGCTTGATAGTATATTGTACACCCTTCCCAATACTGTAGACTGCAACTACAGTGCATGTTAGGATGCAGCAACTGCAAATTGTATTATTATAGTATTATAATACCGCAGTTACAGTCAGCGAGTGTACAAATGGAGATTTTCATTATCATTGAGCTTAGTCTACGCTGTCCTTAAATAATTCGTCATGTGTTCTCTACATAGTATAATATTTATTATATATCTTCAGGCGTCTGAGTAAACTATGTGAATGCGAACACATCCTACATTCGAAGTGCTTAATATATATATATATATATATATATATATATATAAACATACTTAAACACATAGGTACCTACGGGTTTTCAAGGCAGATTGCACGTAAACTCGTTTCACTAACCCGATTACGGTGGCGGCTGTAGAGTTTTTAATTGAAACCCGACAGAGCGTGTACGCAAAAAACAAATAAAATATAATAATAATAATAATAATAATAACAACAGGGTTCACTGTTTGCCAAAACGGCTGTTCCCCCTCCCTTTACGCGAAAATCACTTGGTAATTTTCCAGTTCCCCTCCGCCCCCGGAGATAAAAATAACGAGCAAAAAAACATATAGAGATAGTTGAATGAGAACACACGGCGATTGTTCGAAAATTTATTTTTAAAATCATCGCGCATTAGTCTATGTCGTCTATTCACTCGACAACTGCTCTGGCTGTGGACCCCGTCACAAATATGATATTAAACTAGACTTTTGAATTTTTATACGCACTTACACGACGCATACTCGGTAATTTAATTTTTTAAATTTTGTTATATAGAAAGAACATATATGTACGTAAATATGCTGCAAGAATTAGGCACCGTATAGTATGACAATTTAAGATACTTGCGAAAAAAAACCATATTACTTTTTAAACGATGAAATTAGATCTCAACTAATAAATTACCAAGAAAGTTTAAGTAGACATAATTGTATTCTTAAAATACGTATATTTGCATAAAAAAATCTGTTGACGTTTATTTATTATTATTTACCTTAAGAATAACAATAAGGACAATTATTACTATTGTTAGTTATTTATGGCCATTTAAAATCTAATTTACATTTTCATAACATATTCAATAATAATGAAGGGGTTTAAATTTTATGGTTATCTATTATTCATTTTTAACGTTGAAAAATGTAATTCTCAATAGTTTCGAGATATTAACTAGCTACAGTACCTATAAATACTTATGATAATATTAAATTATTACATTATAATTGTTAAAAAATATGTAGAATATATATAATAACATTTTTAAAAATGTATAGGTAGTAATAGTACCTAGTATATAATGTATATCTATGTTTATACCTGGTTATTAACACAAATCATTTTGTACTTAGAATCGATTTTTAGTATTTTTTAACATGGTAAATATTCCAGCGAGAGTTTCTTTACGTGTTTATTTGTATACATGTAATATGGTAAGTATTTAGCCACGGTGAAATGAGAAATGAATAAAGTGAAGGTTTATAGTAATAATAAGATGATCGTGATAATAGTAATAATAAAACGGGCGGTCCACTTGGGTATTTAAAAACGAAAACATTTTCTACCGCAGCTTTGTTTGCTCGCTTTCAAACTACCTCTAGAAATGTGATATACATTTCGTGTACACGAATACTAATTACGCAAATTTTAAAATATCACATTTCAACAGGCGACAGAGAATTTGGAGTTTCTGTATACCAACATTATAAATTACAACACGTTTATTCGCACATATATACTGTGAAATGTTAATTTTACGAGCAGTTTTTATTAATATTTATCTATCTTCCCCTGTTTTTGATAAGTTTGGTTATATGAACGTATATATCCCACGCATGATACCCATATCTTTTCCATTAATATTACAGTGCATTATAGTACGGGAGAAGCTCAATTATAATCACGACGGTTATTGAACAAAAATGATTAAAAAATCATGATACATGGACCCAAAAGTTTTACTAATCAGACGAGCAAAAGTTAAATTTGTTTAATAGCCTCGCGCAATATATATAAATAAACATAAGTATACTACAACGAGACGTTAGAAATAATTGCGCTTTTACAGATTAATATTATATAAAAAGTCGATTTCAACCAACACAAAATACTTCTCTATGTTATACATAAAATAAAATGTTACGGAAAATTGTGTTTAATATTTAATCAAAAAACAAGTGTAACACCATAAAAAAAAATCTCATAGAATATATAGGTGTTGTATTACGCTTGGGAAATTTAAAAGTTTTTACATGAAAAAGCGATTTCATGGTGATGGTGACACAAAATAAAGAAAGAAAAATATATGTAATAGTTAATTTTATATTTACAATATAATACTTTCACATGCAATTAAATCCTGTAGGTACCTGAGCTTGTATGTATATTATTATTATTATGTTCATACATGTGACGACCGCAACGACGTCGTATAAAATATAAATTGTATAAAAAAGAAATAACAGCAATAAAACATTATTTACAAACGCTTTTATACCTATACATTATCGAGTCAACTGAGTCAAATAATATAATCACTACAACACGGCAATAGTAATGACGGAATCTCAATCCGTATAATGATATCATAATAATATGGAAAAATCAAAATTTACCGTGCGCAAAGACGACATATTATATTATAATTTACTTGTCAGTTGTCTTATAATATATCCACAATATTATTATGGCGTGTAGGTTATTATATTAAATTTTATGAAATTTTACCGTGACGATTAATTTGATTGATATATTAAAACATTATTATTATTTATTACACGTTTGAGTGAGAGTCAATAATAATATAATAACACATATATTGATATATGCATGTGTGCACAATGTGGTTTTAATATGCCGTGTTTTCAGTATAATATTATATCGATATTTTATTGGTAGTAGGTACGTTAACTACGGTTTTAAAGCCGTATGTGAGTAGAAGTGCTTTCTCGGCTAGCATGCTCCGAATGCGTAAAATAACAAATTTGTCTTAGGCATATGTGATTTATATAAGCGAGGGCATTATAATACAATATAGCTTATAAATGTAAACATAACGTATATCGAAAGTGAATTTTAATATTTCAACTTTCAGGGAATATTGACGCAGACGTTTAAAACAATATATGGTAAGTACTACTCAGTACTAAAATCCAAAAATGTACACAAAATAGCATACCCTAAAACTAAATATTCATAGTATTCATTAATAAATACTAGACGAGGCAAACCAAGAGGCAGATAAAATAAATGTTTGATTTATTAGAACAAATAAAGAAAATTTAGTTCAGTGGAGGCCCCCCTCTAAAAATTAGGTTATTTATTTATTAATTTTACCCGCTGTTTAGAAAATAAAGCCATTATTGATTAATAAAATACAAAAAAATTATTAAATTCTTTGTTTTTTAATGTATTATAAATACATAATATTATAAATGTATAAATAGTAATATCTATGATATGGATCGCAGACTACGATAAACTTTTATAGCTATGAATTATTGTCTTATTCATGAATGTGCAAGTAATAAACAGATACGTATTAACAACTTTTGTTTTGATTTTGATTAGTAAATTGAGGAGAAAAATAAGAACAGTCTTCTTTTGTCAAATATTATAGGAAACTTCAGTTACTCGTTTTATTTTTAATTATTTGGGTCTATTTATAAATCCAAATTCAATAATATTTAAAAAATAACTTTTTCGTTCATTGTTTAGTTTTTTTTAAATATAATACAGTACTTTAAAAACCATCTCTCACAGTACTTATCTACAAAATATTTTATTTTAATATGGTTTACGGTAAAACCAATTATAAAACGATACTAGTATTATTTTGAATAATTATCATCAGATAAGGAGGAACGAGTTGAAACATACAAACAATTTATACACTTATACGATAATAAAATGCGAAATCTAACGGCGAATTAGATTTAAGTATAGTATAATATATTAAATAGAAATATAGTTGAAATTGCACTACGTGTGTATGAGTGTGAAAGACGAGGGAATTATCGTGGGAGACCTTGAAAAGTAACGATTTTCGACGTTTTCGTACGACCCGCTGCCGCCGACGCCGTTTGTGCGGCGAACGACTATCGTGTGTAATCTACATGACTATAATATACAAAATATATAATATAATAATAATATACGTGCAAGAGTACAAGTCTGCAGTGTTCACATAACGACTGTAAGAATTAGTAAACTATATTAAGTGTATTATGAGAAAATAGCGGCGTTGTGATTTTTACTTTGTTTGACCAAACAAATATTTATCTGTCGAATCAAGATCCGATGATCCGGTGATTCATAGCAACGTCGAAAGAGGTTTTTCCACTTAAACGTGTTTATTTTAATATCATTTTCGGATATTATAAACCACAGCGATATGTTTAATACTTACGTGATATACTTTATTTTTTTTTATAATTTATTGTCTATAGAAGATACTGCAGGGAAAATACCAGAAAAAACTATTTTTTCAGAGGGTTACACAGCTATAGGCGCTTACTATACATTATTTTTTACGTAAAAACTATTTTTCTAATCGATCAACGTGTATATACTTCAGTGTAATGTGTAATATACACATATATACAGAATCGTCGTGTACGTAACTTGTAAACGTTGGTCGAAAAAAATGATTAATCAGCATAAATTCTAATATATTATTCTTGATAAAAATTAAGAAATATTTTTATGGGGTATAATATGAAAAAATAAAACAACAATATTACATGCATCATTTTTTTATCACTGATAAATCATATTGAAAAATGTTCCATAACGAGTAAACAGAATACAATATATTCAATGCCAAGAAATTAATTTTGATAGAAAATTATTATAGTCTCCCTACTGCAGATCAAAAAAAAAATAAATTATTTTATTTGAATTATTAATTGATATTTATTATACTTTATTTTACAACCATATTGCCGTAGTGTATACAAATGAACGCAAATATCATCCTTAAATCCTTAGATAAGCTTACTGGTACTAATATAATTAGTAAATAGGTATCAAGGAATATTTACAAAAAATAAAATAGACTCAGTCTTCTAGCTGGTCAGAAATTAATGTAATACAAGCTATTAGTAAAATGTGAAATCTTGGTTAGCAAATCCTAAGGCTTACACAGAAAATTATTTCCAGTCACTCTGAAATCTAAGTGTGTAATATTATATATCAGAAAAATACTCGTAAAACATTTTCTATCATTTTGTTTAAAAAAAAAAATAAATGACGTTTTGGTCAATATTTGATCAATAGGCGATTTCTGGGACTTTTTTATTAAATTAATACATATGCATAAAGGTATTTAACCTGTAATTGGATGAATTGCTATAGATTGTTAATAAAACAAACACGACCAATTCGATTTGTATTTATTTTTTTTTACCACGACAATACTACTATTAGGTCAACAATCATTAATTTTAGACATACGTTAACATTCAACAGTCAAAACCAATACTAAGATTTTAATTTTGCAAAAATAAATATTTTACAAACCAATGAATCATGATTAATAATTCAATCATAAGACACGTTCGGTTTGTTATCAGACACAACATGTTTGTAAGTAAATATTTATGTCAACGACCTTTATTGTGTTATATAGGTAGGTATGAGTAGTTTTTTAGAATCATCATTTAAACATTGAGGTTTATTTTTTACCCGTAATGAGAATTATTTATAAAGTTTCGATATTTGATAATAAATTATAAAATTACATAAATTATTCTGATCCATAAAATGATAACACACATCAGTATAATAGAAGCGTAAAAATTAAATAAAATAATTTACAACTGCTTTGTGTATATGCCACTAGGTTAGGGGGGCGCTGTTACTACATTTGAAACAAAACTATTGATTTTTCCAGCTCCGCCCGACCGCCCTTGGGAACCCTGCCGTCTAACAACAAACCCTCTTTTAGTCAAGGGACCCCGGCTTTCTTATTATTATTTTTATTGTTGTTATCACTGTTTTCAGTCATGTTGTCATGATGATGCCTGATATAACCCAAAAGCACAACAACACGCGCATGTCATATAGGGCTAAATTCTTATTATAATGTGTCGAAGAGACCTCGATGTATTCATATTTTATTTCCCCCTAGTCAAAATAATAAATAAAAAATAACATTTATAGTTGTGTACAAAAAAAATACTTGAATTTTTATTTATTTGATACAGTAACACTAAATATGACTTATTTGCTCGAAATAGATATTATATAAATACAAATATTAGATGTATGTCATAAAAATCGAAAATTTTCCAATTGGTTAAATGTGACATTTTTACGCTTGATATAGCAATGCGAAACAGGTTTAGGTCGAACACACATATTATATTTGCTACGGCTACATAATAATCATTGCTATAAAAGGAAGGTTGGTGTGCTTAGATGACGAGCATCAAATAATATTTGAAAGGCTTTTACTATATATAATTTTAAACAGAAAAAAAGTGCCTAACATATCGTATGATAACTAATTATTAGATACCTAATAAAAATTAAAAGAAAGATTTAAATTCAAAAATATATCTAGATTTTATTAGGTACATTAAAAAATTTAATGTTTTATCGTGTCGTGGTAAATAAAATTTTAACGCAAAAAAACACATTTTCTTAGATAATTAATTTCACATATCATTCAACGTTTATGTATAATATGGTTTATGTTATACCAAAACGTTATGCGTATATAAAAAACAGTTGATTTTAATAGAAAAATTAAGTGTTTTCGAGCGTTTCAATGGGTATTCTATATATCTATAATAAACTAACGAATCAGATAAATATTGATGTTCAGTAGAATTTAAATGTTATTTGAAAACCTATTTTTCTTTTTTAAACACAAGATTTAGATATCGTGGAATAGTATATACAAATACTGTTATTTGATATATGTAATTTTTCATTGTCATAATTCGTCGTTGGTGGCCAACCCACAATGACGGCTCTATATATTATATTCTAGAGTAAAGACTTTTTACCTCATGTGTATAGGAAAATATTATTCAACAGTTTCTAAACCCAAAATGTCTGAATGATTATAAAAATTCAGTAACATTGATGTCAATTAAATGTTAATTATAAAGTCAACATTTCGAAGGAAAATCTATCCGTGACGTAAACATTATGTGTGTGTGATACTATAAAAATTGAATTTGAATGACATTTCCACGTTATTATTTAAAAATAGACGTTTGTGTTGGGTATATCTTGATGTGACATTTAATACGATATCGTCAAGAGCATACAAGCTCATGAGTTTTTTTTCTTTTAGGTACCGCAATCCGAGTAAAGCCGGAGATCATTTTTCATAACCTATCGTCTATGTTTACGAGCACCGATCCGATTACCAATCGGATCGACCGTTATACATCCCGACGTGGAAGTGGAACAAACTAAGGCAAGAAGGGATGATAGAAATGGAATACACACAGGTTTAGGCTATTTTCGTTGACAGGAAACGCGAGAGTTCTATATAAGAAAGTATAATAACAAGAAAAAAACCATAAGAAAAGTCTTGTAGAGGTTGAATTGACAGGCGATGGGTGTGGCTCACCCGGTTAAAGTAATTTTCTAAAGCACTCGTTCATAACCCTCTCTAGCTGCACACCCGCATCCCATAACCTTTCAGCCGTCTTTATTTAGACTTTAGAGAATGGAGACCCGTGTCATAAGCCCTAAAAAATGTACGCCGCGGACGGCAAAGAAAGTATAAACCACGTTTCACGTTGATGACTTGTATCGTGAATGGCGCACAAGCTCGGCTAGTATACTGTTAATATAAGTACAAAATAGGAAAAAACCATTCGTTTTTAAAACGATGAATATATGGGACAATATTTATACATACTGCATAATATGCACTTGCTATATATAGTATTATATAATATTATATAATATATATATAGTATATAGTATCTAACTATAATAACATATATAATATATATAAGTAATTGTGTTCAAGGTCAATGATGTCGAACGATGACGATATGGCCATGATATGTAACAACAAGAAGTGTATAACTGGACCAAGTATATAAATTCACTTTTTTTTTTCGTATATTTATATATACATAATATATACGCGTCTTATTTTTATATTTTTTAAAGAAGAAAGACAGATTACTATAATGATGACGATCATTTATTCTTTTTGTTTTTATTTTATTGTCTCAATTTAGTAAAAAACTTATAGTATATAGTAATAAAAAACGAAGTTCAGTTTTATTGACATATATGTGTATTCATGGAAAATATTTGCAAAGTGACCCTATATGCACCTAATATAATGGTGCTCAGAACTTATCGACATGATATTTCCGTATACATACAAGATAGAATTTAAAACAATAATAATATTATGCATTGTAAATTGTTCATCTCTTTTGAAAACTGTTTGAATGAGTTCTATGAAAATCGTTATTATTTGAATATCGAAGAATATTCAATACACCATAATTTATTACAAACCATGTTTCAAAAATAATTGCACGTTTATACAACTTTAAATGGTCAAAACAATGTATTAAGTGTAATGTGCAGAGTTTAGGACATAATTCATAGTTATTACCATATCTTGTGGCGAGCGGGAAGACTTTTAAGGATTCAAATTTCTTTCGCTTACCCCCCCGCGGCAGCCGTCTAGTAAAACGAATTATATTAAATCGAAGTATAATCATCGAATAAATGTATTTTTTGATAGCTCGTTAACTCTAGAACCATAATTCAGTTAACATATATTTATAATGTTTTTTTGCCGTCTATATCGACTGTTATTTTTTACTGTCTTCCATTTATAGCGTTAATGTCCTGAAATGTCTTAGCTGAGTCAAAATGGCGCTATTTTTGAATACAATTTTTTTGACGTATTCCAACATTTTTTTCACACATTATTTCATAAAATTATATTTTTGTTAACGGTGTACGTTTTATCATTATTTTTTTTTTAATATTAAATTATAACCAATAACCATATCAAACCAAATATTTAGAAAGCATAAAACAACAATTTTTCATTGAGCTTATGACATAAAATTTCACATTGAACAAATTGGGTCCTGTCAACGTCTTGTATGTACACCTGCACCATCGCCAACTGTCCGCTTCAAGACAATTTCGTGATCAAGCAAAAATAGCATTGCCAAGAAACATTAAGAATAATATTATGTACAAATGACGACAGCAGTTTTTCTCATAAACCCCGACAACCAATACCATTTTCGTGATGTCGGCCACTGCCACCAACAGTTTGGATTTATATCATATTTTATGTGTATAATAGAAAGAAGAAAAACGGAGAAATCAAAAAATCGACAAATCATAATGCATAATATAAAATATATCGTCCAAGGCGTTCGTGTACAATGCAATTCGTTCTGCGGTCGTGTCTCAAATTTAACATACGATCGTACACGACATACACAAGCACACGTTATATGATTATTATTATAGGTAGTGGAAGTTGGTAGCTTTACGGTCTCTCTCTCCCTCTTTTCAATATATATATATATATATATACATAAATATAATCTATATGTATATGTGTATGTGTTTCTTGTTTGCCTTTCACCCACAACATCAACAACAAACAGTTTTCTGTGAGTTCTATGCACGTACTGCTGTGCCGCACTATGGATCTATACCTAAATAAATTATAGTACATAGTATATCCGTATAGTGTATTATTTTTGGTTATAAAATCTGTTATTTTTTTTTTTTTTTTTTTTATTATTATTATTACTTTTATCGTCAAATCCGACCCTTGTCGACGTTTTAGTTTTGGAATTTATTCTTTAGAGCATGCCTTTAAAAAAAAATATGCATATACAATACACGACGGCGCTGTTGTGTATAAAATGAAAAATAATAATAATGATGATAATTAATTAGCTAACCCGCACGCGAGAATGTATAATGTTGAAATCCCAAAGTGAAAGAAGAAAAAAAATATTAAT
Organism: Melanaphis sacchari; assembly: GCF_002803265.2. Lineage (NCBI taxonomy): Eukaryota > Metazoa > Arthropoda > Insecta > Hemiptera > Aphididae > Melanaphis > Melanaphis sacchari. The sequence goes on along the minus strand of NW_020271193.1, from coordinate 3,031,659 downwards.
TAATATCGTCTGAGCGCCAAGTTTTTGTTATTTATTTTCTGCTGGATTTCCAGTACCCTCCCTAGTTACCTCCCTTTTTTTCTCCCGACATTCAGCTATATATATATATATATGCATACATGCATATATTTTGCTTACTAGATATTATGAGGTTAAATTCGGTCCGCGTATTTCGTTATCTGTGACGGCGGTGGCACTATTAATCGTCATAAAATAATAATAATAAACGATGATGGAAACACGGGCACGCCTTATCAGCACAGCGACGCGGAATGGGCCGTGATAAGATATATCCCCCAACTTTAGTCGTAGTGAACAGTCCATTATAGGGACGGCGCGGATTAAATGGTCCGGAACGTATTAATTCCGCGACGACGAGCTCGTACTCTACAGTACAGAAAATCACCAATCTCAACATCACCACTGTGGTACTAGTATAAAATAGTAGAACTAGTAGAAGTAGTAGTAGTAGTAATAGTTAGATTTTCCCAATTGTAACGGGATTAGTCAAGCAGTGTTTATAGTAAGTAGGAAACCCCCACCCCTTTTCTGATATAAATGTGTGAATACATAGGTCAGGTAGTAACTTTAATAGTCAACACGGTTATTTAAACATAAGACATATTTTACTATGAAAAAAAATTATTTTACAAAAGTATAAGTATAAATAGTATACCACATAAGACTATTCTTATTGTGTAATTATTGACGCGAAAAAAGTGAGATATCTCATTGCGACTTTTCTAAACCACTCCTGGTTGAAGAACTAGTGAAAGCCAAAATGAGCTAATAATAAGATGGTCGCAATAAAATGTAAGCCCCAATAGATAGGTATACATAATGTTGGTCATCAAAATAGCTGAAAAGCCCTCAAGAAAGATTGTATTATGACTGGTTAAGTGCAGAAGCTATTTGAACAGTAAACAATACACATAATATATATATACCTATATATATATTCTCTATCGCTCGTCACAAAAACTCCGGCGTTATCTCCGTTGTAATCGTCGGTTTTTCTTTTTTTCTGCTATTTATTTAATAGTACCTACGCAATATACTATAGTGGTTTCTGGCCGTTGTCGTAATTAAAGTTCAGTGGGGACAGTCGATATCCGCACCCGCACAAAAGATTAACTTTTTTTTTTGGAACGATTCCCGTGAACAACGTCGTATACTAGTTGTTAATCGAAGATAAAACTCTCCCGCGCGTTCTATTATTATTATTATTATTGTGCGAAGGAAATCGAACCAAAATAATGAATCTATCGCGGAGAATGATTTTCGTCAGTTTGGATTAGACTTTCTATATTGTTTGTACTTACACCGAAAGTCAACGTGTATGATATTATTGATATTACATTGTGTATACATTTAAATAAAAAGTAATTTTGAAAAATAACTATGTTTAAGTCGTATTATTAACGGCTGTTCAAACACTGATAAATGACAGGAATTTAAAGGCATTTTTTTTAAGACCTCATTATTTTGACGATGTTGAATCTATTTTTAGTCGAATAAGATAATCTGCTGTAGTGAAGTGTATTTGTTCATTTCGATTTTTATTGTATGCGGAGCTACTTTAACGCTGGTGTATGAATATAAATAATGTGTTTTTAAATCACGAATCGATTACAGACAAACTGAAAAAAACCCGCAAAACTCATCAACTATTCGAAAAAATAATCCAATAGTTCCGGTTCAATACGCAAACACGTGAAATTTGTGCAAAAACATTATACATATTATATATATATATCGTTGTGTATTATATAAATGTAAGAGTAGAACAATGTTACATGAATTGCGGGACAGTGCCGGTGAAAATCCATTAACCGATTTTAAAGCGAATCATTCGCGTATATACGTTTATACATTTTGCTAGCACGATAAATTAACGATTGTTAATAACACTAGAGTACGATTGTATTTACATCGAAATTGCCCTCAATTTTGTACACAAAACCTTTAGGTATAGTATGGCGATATTATATTATACTTATATAGATAGAGCTTTCAGATTTACAGTACACGATCGAAACTAAAAGCAGTATCATTTTAGGTGTTTAATATAGTAATGTGGTGTATACTCAAATTGAATTCCACGTTTAGCAAGTTCTTTTTAGTTTGGTTGGTTGAATACATATATATGCACAGAAGTATATTAAATTTATTTAGAAAAGCAATTTGTGAGCAATAAATTATAATAACATGTGTAGCTAAACACACTACTTACTTATGTCTGATTCCTTGAGTATATAGACATAATATTATTTATTTAATATAACTTTAAAATATTGATGAAACATTTTTGCAGATTAATTTTATAATACAGATAAAATACACTTTCTAATATTATTAGAAATGCTGAAACATTTAAATAATAATAATATACTTATAGGTATTATTAATACTATTTTATTGTTATTATTTTCTTTACTAAATATGTTAATTACTACTATCTACTTACTAATTAGATACATTTTATAGGGCTGTGAAAATTATGTATCAAAGAATCTGCAGCCTAACTACTTTATTATATAAAACAGTTTTATATTAATATTTAAATTTAAACACATCCTAATTAAGGATCGCTTAATATGAATATCTACATAAAGAAATCATAAATCATATACCTCTGTCTATAAATCACTAATTGTCAAAGGTGTAGACCATAATTAAAAACAAAAATATTGTTGAAATGTTAAAATGTATTTTAAATATTATATAATAGAATGGAACTTAATTTAACACACATTACACAGTTAACTTATACAAGAATTTTAAAATAATGTTATAAATTGACTCTGCTTTTAAATATAGGAAAGGATTTAATGTAATGCCATGAAGAAACTAGTAGAGTTAAGAACGAAAAAAGATGTAAGTGAAAATGATAAGTACTTATACATAATATACTATTATACATATATATATATATAAGTATTGGTTTACAAAGATTTACTTAGAAAAAATTAAATGAAACATAAAATACAGATAAAAGATAAAAAGATTATTGAGATACATAGAGTAAGAAATAGTTTCACAAAGTATAGTATAAGCTTAATCAAAGTAGATTACGAAAGAAGAAAACTGAATACATTTTTCTATTATTTACATAAATTAACCATGTAGTTTGTAAAATAAAAATAAAATAAATATTTTTATCAGTTAAATTCTAGGCAACAATATATAGTACGGTTAAAACTTAAAAGAATATCTCTATAGTGTCAAAATATAGTATTTTTTAATAGGTACGTAGTATTAAAAAGGAACAGTGTACTGTTATACTTAAAAGAGAAAAATATAATACACTCAAAGTGAATGTTCGAAATGCATTACATTTCGATGAATAAACTGATATCATAAACTAAAATATAATAACGATATATTAGCTACTTTCTAACGGGTTGTTTATTTCTTATTAATTTGGCGATACTACTGCCATGAGTACGTTTGCCACGAGACGTCTGAATATAATTTAAAACAATGTAGGTACCTTACCTACTACAACAATATACAAAGTGTAATTTATTTTTTTTTTTTATAAAAAACCAATTCCAAAAGCATATCACACAAGATACAAGCCAAAAGTCACGAAGACAGTTTGGTCGATGAAATGGAGCAAGAACGGGAAACGTTTTCAGCTGTAGCGAGCGTCACGCACTGTTTGCGCAGTGGAACGGTCGGCCGGGGGCAACGTCGGGCCGATGGTACGCGGAGATGCTTATTGAGATAGATAAAAAAAAATAAGAGAAAAAGGGTTTACGTACATTCTGTCTTTATGATTACATTTTTGTTATTTTGGAGCTCGGCCATAGGTTTCAACCGTCTACAGATTGCAGTGTGCGTGGCGTGCGATGACGACATAGTAATACAAAACAACGATATAAAATAAATAAACAATAAAAAATCCGTTATCGATAAATTATAATATAATGTAATGTACAAAAATATTATGGTAGGTATAATTACGACTGATTTTTTTAAAGACAATCGTTATACCAGACATATTGGAAACCTAAACATATATTATCACAGAATCCATTCTTAAATCTTAGTGGGCTAATCGCGATCGTTTTTTGAAGTTTTAGTCTTAGACGTTTAGTATTTAGGAATTTTAGACCTGACAAAAATATTATGTGTTTTTCGCCTAATTATATTTACCAGGTGCTGTTGGGTTTAATAAACGCACTTTATATTTACATATTTTTAAGTTCTTTAAAATAAATATAATGATAATGGTTTATACGTATTTTCAAACACTTTAATTTAATTAATGTATATAATTAGAACAATATTATAGTTTTATTCTTGACGTAAATTTATTTATTCCTTATACTTAATAATTTATTAATTGTATTACGAAGAGTATATTAAAACTATGAAATAGCATATTATTGTACTATTTTGGATTATCCTTGTCTAAAATTAATACTATTTAACTATTGTTTAAGTATAATACATATTATTAGGCATAGTATTTATTTAGAAACCTAACTAAGAAAAGTCCTTAGAAGTTTTATAATACACAAACATTTCACGTAAATTTATTCTTGTTGTGATATTATGCATTAATCAAACAGAGTTGAACTGAAAAAATGTTGATCGACAACAAAAGACAATTTATTTGAGTAACATCTGGAACTCGTTTGAGCCGGTCTAAAAATGTTTAAAACGTTTACAATTTATGTTGTTTTAGCGCTGTCATTTTGTTTGAGTTTTTTTTTCACCAGTGTACCTATAGGCCATCTCTGATTTTTCTTTATAAACTATTGAGTATTGGTTTTTAACGTAAAGGGGTATATAATATAATAAACACATTATTGACAAGAAATAAAAACCAATTAACACCTCGAATCAAACTAATCAAATTCCTTAGTGCTTCACAACATAATATCCCTATATTATAACAAAGTCTATGACATTTTTAAAAGCAAACAGGTAAATGATAAGTAGAACATCTCCATAAATGACTATATATTTATTATTGTTATTAGGTACTTATTATAATATTTTAACTTACATTAAATTATTTTTGACTAGCTAATTATCCAAACTAATAATTATATATTTAAATAAAATGTATCATAATTTGTATTAATATTGTAATTATATACCTATTCTGTGTGAATAAAGTGCATAAAAAAGCAGAATGAAACTTCCTGTAGGTATCTATATTTCTTGAAAATAAAAACGTATAGCCAGTGACGTACAGTATATACCGTGATACAAATATACAATTATGGATATTTGTAAACTAAAAAATATAAATCACGCTATACAAATGATAAATGAAGCCAAGCGGGAAAAATACTTAATTATTGCTGATGTGTTTACACAAAGAGACGTTATGATCGCTTAAAAGTATATACATAATACACTTGAAAGTCCATTGAATAGTAATTAATCATCAAACGAAAAAAAAAACGATTTGTGAGGGTGAAAATCGAATAGATAAACATATAATAGGTTTTAATATGCCCTTAGAATGTATCAGTAAATATTTGTTCCATTGGAAAAGAATAAATACAACATTTATGCAAACACGAACAAATGTGAAAAATCCTTATTAAATAACGATAGGAGAAGCAGGAATTTTGTGTATAATATGTTCAGAAGTCTGTTGTGGTAGTGGCATAATGTACCGTTAAACCGTATTTTCATTCATAATTTTTGCATACGGAGTTTGGACCCACGATCAATATATTATTACATTATTATGGTTTTATTATTCTAGAGTCGTGCCAGCCGGAGACAGATACACGCGGTTGGTGAAATCATTAAGAATTTATAGACCTAATACTTCATGCTGCAGAATATTCCAGGGGTTGGTAGATCTGCTAGCGTTGAGCTAGGGACATCTGTTCGGGTTTGCGTGGAAAGGAGCCAGGTGGTGAGGAAACAAAAAAATTAAAAAGAGAAAGAGAGAGGGTCGACAGAGAAACACGGCACGCGTCTCTTCCACGTTAACCATCTGTCCCCTCGGAATATGTTTATGTTGTCCGGATAACGGACGAAAACGCATACGCGAGATCCCAGGCGAAGACACATTTCATTCCGAAAATCGATTTTACCTACGCACTGCAGTTACCAATTAGTAATTATCGTTAGTTTAACACATAAATATTATGTATATTAAATTAGTTCAAATTCAAAGCAAAATGGGTTTAAGGATTTATACAAATAAAGTTTTTTTTTTTTTTTAATTTTTCATTATAACATGAAATATAGTTTATTTAGGAGCATTATAATTTAATGAAACCATATGGAAAAGTAAAATAAAACATTTATTGATTTTATTCATAATGAATTGTTTATTGACACTTGCAAAGGTGAAAAAATATTTAATTACGAAAGATAATTCAAAAGAAAAGCTTATATTGTTTTTTAGTATATAACACTCATTAATACTCAATATAAAATGAGTACAAATTGATATTATGTAATTAAATCGAATTACATTTTTTAATATTGCGTCCAATGCATAGCAGTTAAATACTCAAATTAATTTATAAAATTTGAAATTTTAACTAAAAATGAAAACGTATAATATAGTTTCAAATGCAATATTTCTACAAAAATATTTTAATATACATCAGAAACATCTATTTTGTTTTAATATAGGTCACTGCAATTTGTAAGCATATTCACAGGCATTGTATATTATTACTTAATATTAAAAAGTAAAGATTAATTATTTAAAGAAAAACTGAAAAACTAAAGATATATATTGCATAGATTATTTGCCAGCGTCTATAAAAAATTGATTACGAGACATCTACTGGGTAGGGTAAATTATTTGAGTTTAATATAGAATAAATATCGTTTGTTATATTTTATATACAACGTTAGGATTTTACTAAAGAGATTATGAAATAAACAAAAACTAAAAAACATTATCCAATAATTTGTACGAGTACTGGTATTTTTTTGAGAAATTATGTTTTTTTTTTCATATCTGTACTTAATACAAATATTATATTTATAAGACAACGTGCATAATGAAACGCAGCTGTAGACTAACTGTCATCTGGGATGATGCTTGAAAGATGGATAATTTATTTTAGGTCCAAAATTTTTGCGCCAAATGAAATCTACTCTTCGTTGTCCTTGTTACGAAAAAATAGGAGAAGTCTGAGATGAAGAAGAAAGAGAAAAATATACACATACCGTTTTCATTGGATAACACTAGCCGCTTTACTTGGCCTCGTTATTGTTCTCTTTCTCTCCGATCCCCCACTCAACTATGCCACAACCTCGTGACGATTCAATAAGGTTAACCCGCGAGAAGTTTCCGTACCCAACAATGTGTTATTACATTATTCTCTCTACTTTTCTTATTTATTTTATATCTACCACGAATCACTGAAACGAACGTTAAATGTACGTCGAAAATAACTCGATCAGACACCGACATATAAATACCAAAACAACATCAGAGTGTCACCATTCAGTTCTGGAGTCCTATGATCTATTACATTTCCGTATAATTTATAGAAAAGAACAAACAGTACAGAAAAAACAATGGGTTTTTCATTAAAGTACCTAACAGAAATATTATATTATATATATTTTTTAATATTTATAAATTATGTGACAAGTTTTGTTGTTTAAAAATATAGTATTTTTAGTTAAAATTAATACTAGGCGTATTATAATATTATAGTCTTTATTATTATTATTATTATTATTATTATTGATAAGTACGTGATACCCAAATGTGTTTTTTCCGTCTTACAAAGGTACAAGGTAATTCATATTCATCAGAATCCATTTTGTGTTATTAGTTTTAATATTGCTGTTAATTGACCCTATTATAAAATTTAAAGGTATACTTAAGAACATAATCTCATCTCTTTTTTATATTTTAATTTTAATGCTGGTTATAGGTATACAAAATATTAAAGTTTAAAAATGTTTATAAATCGCTTTAAAATAAAAATATAAAAAACAAAAAATAAGACGAAAAATAAGATGATATTTTTATCTTTACATTTGATAATTGATCAATTTACTGAGACACATTTAGTTTTATTTTCTTAGTTGTATCCGCATAAGTATTTAATCTTTCGATAATGTTACAATCATTGCAATAACTATTTTTTATTTAGTATACTGTAATAATAAAACTAATGATACAAAATAGAATTCACCATATTGTATATTTGTAAGATGCATACAACACATGCGGACAGGAACCACGTCCTGTTATTACTAATAATTCATATTACGATAAATCTATTAAATATGAATAGTAAAATATCTTAATAAACGGTTTTTTATAAATTATAATACGAATACTTTATAGTTTATTTAAATTATATAATTATCTTAAGTTTATGACGTATATGTATTATGTAAGAGAATATGACGTTTCAACAATTAAATATTTAGTTTTGCGATGTATGATTTTAGATTCATCAGCGATTACTTTAATATTATAAATATGTCACATTTAAATATAAATAGAAAATTATTCATTTTCGGCGAACGTAAATAACAGAAGTACAGAACTACATACATATTGTTTCACAGGCGGCAAGCGTTTCGTTAAAAAAAAAAAAAAAATAATTTACTGCTTGGAAAATCATATCAGTACTATTTTTTATGAAGTAAATTTTAATAGAAACTCTTAATATGTAAGTGAATCTAAATTAAATTTTTCACGCAGTCACAGCAATTCACTCTCATTTCACTTACCTAGTAGTGAAAGTAAAAATATAAAATAAATAAAATATCCCTTTCGTTTCGTCTATAATGTTTTTTTCCAATCGTCATAGTTTCAACGTCTATCTCTTCAAAAGCAGTTCAGTACCGGTTTCAACACACAATACACATAATATTAAATTATATTACATGCATTATATACTAACATTTTTTTTTCGCTATGACAAAGCCTTCTTTATAGTAAAGGACAACGTGCCAACTACGAACAGAGACTCGATTTTCGATATCTAGGCACAATAAATAGCAATATATACTATACTCTATTATACATTAATATTATGATCTCCAATAATATACTACGTGATAATTACAGCAGTAGCGTTTATTCAAGTGGCATTTGGCAGTGCGGCTATCTGGCAATTTACCGAACCAGTGGCGAGATGTAATTATTGGACTGCCTGTTTTGTACGACCATTAGCATAATGATGTACCTATATATATATACAATATATATAAATGCTGTTCTCTGGCCCGATGACAAAATGATGTGCCCCCGCCCCTTAACATAAGCTACTCTAGTTAACGCAATAGTTAATTGAGTTACTATTCAAACTATATAATAACTACGAAAATCATCCCGAACAAATACATGTACAAAAGGAGACAGATAATATAATATTATTATGTGAGTAAAAATAGAGACTACCTATATAACAGTAAATCAAACAAATTAATTACGACGAGTACAAATTTATATTTTTTTTTTTATTTTTTTACGAGTTTGAGACATATTTATAATAATTTTATATTATGTATTATTAAATTATAAGATACACGGAAAATTAAATAAATATAAATGTGGTTAAAGAATTCGAAAAAACATAACCATATTGTATATAAGGATATTTACTATCTATAATTTTTAAGATCTTTACGATTATTAACATTTTTAAATAAATAGGAAACTTTAAAATAATATTTAGAATGTAATGAGTAATGACCTTTTCAAAATGAGGACAATTTTAATACATAATTAGTAAAATGCAAATTTAGATCTTAAATAATCTACCAGAGCAGGTTTTCATAATTACTACAAGATCTACACTATCTATAATTTGAATTTCATCATGTACCTATTTATTATAGATATAATACAAGTGCGCTAAACATTGAAATAATAATACATAAAAAAAATACATAATATAACCATTATAAACTTTTACCGGGCCTTTTACTTATAAATTTGTATAAAACTTATTGTATATGAAAATAATAGTTTATATATAGGTACGTAAGTCAACAATAAAATTGTTATTGCACATTAAAAATGCACTTTAATAGGTATATCATTGAATATTTAATAAATTTAGATTTTTTTTTTTTTACACATTCTATGAAAATAAATATATTATGTTGATTTGATTGGTATTAGTACTGAATAGTGAATAATAATGTTAATTTTAATTTAATTGATTTTCGCACAAGTCTAGTAACAACACATGATATTATAGCGTTATGAGATTTTACATTTTCATACCTTAATACAAACGGAAAGTAAATAAAATTAAAAACTAACGATTAATAGTGTATATAACATTTCAAGATTGCGGACGTCTGTGCGTGTATAATACACGGCGGTTAAATATACCTATCGAACGACGTCTCGCGGCACGTTACAACACGTTTAACCAGCATTCGATATTGCTTTATAATATGCACCTCGTATATAATATGTTCCTCGACAAAGTCGTTGTCGACGTTTCGGATTGAATTGCGAGCACAAGTATACACTACATACACGATATAAAAGTGTGACGGTGGCTTTGGCGGTGGAAACCGTGGCGGTTTGCTTTTGTTCAACGACCTATTCAAATTACTCCGGGTTGTAAAAGTCAACGTCGGAATTTCCAAGTGGCTCCCGCTTCAGCCACATATATAACCCCCACCGTCTCACACGAGATGACGAGGTGGTGTGTGGAAACGTGGGTGGTATATAATGTATAGGTACGTATATCGGTCGTCGTTACGATGCGGAGGGAGCAAAAAGCCAACACGAGGATATTTTCAGAACATTTTTTTCTCTTCTCCGTCCTTACACGTCCCCTTCACACAACCATTTCCGAATACACACACTTTAACCCCTGTTTTGCATTTTTATATTCACCGCGCGGCTTACACCATGGCGCGGTAAATCACAGTAGAATTATATTAAATATATATATATGTATACGTATATTATGTAGTATATGAACGTACTACTGCGTTACACACACACAAATGACGACGATCTGCACGACCTCTGCTCCTCGTCGTCTAAAGCCAGAAGACTTCCCGAAAAATACTCTGCACGTTTTGTAGAACCCTCCCCCCACCACACACACACACACACACTAAAAGGTTCCGAGTGTGTCGGCCATCTATTGAATATACCTAAACCTACCTATAGAGCGGCGGCGGCGTACTATTATGTCACACAGTTAGTATTACATTTTATTATAACGCGCTATAACCCAACATACAGAGTGTAGCTAATACCTGTGTAATATTTTGTATACAGAGGGAGCCAAAGGACCGGGTGAACTATACTGCGAAGGACGACCGGTTGTCGCGGCTAGCCGGCCGGCCGGCTGGCTGCTGCGTTCGATATCACACAACCACCACTAGCACCCCCCCACCAACAACTACCAACCACATCAACACCACCGGGCAGACGAGACCGCAGGGCCCGCCGACGCACATCGTTTATTTCACTCACGGTCGTGTATGGCGGTTCGACAATAATGTTATTTACAACACGCGCGTTTCAAAACACGAACTCTATGCATTAATATTGTAATGTGTATGTGATTTCAAGTCACTTTCGCCAGATTTCGGTAAATTCCGAGAGACAGACGAAACGATGAGAATTCGTAGAAAAAAACACGAACAGATTTGGCATAAACATCATATTATTATGTTAATCTTCCTACTCGAGAACACAATGAAATTGATAATATTATGTTTGGATATTATTATATTACATTTAATAAATACAAATACGCAAAAATAGCGTATACCAAAATGATTAGAACGCGCCGAGAAGAGAGACTAAAATATACGATCTCTGACGTTCTCGTTATTACACGGACTGCAGTTTAAAAATATTATAACTCATAACTGTTGTTAAACACACTATAAATAGTAATCGCTGCAATATTAAACACTTATGTAGCAGAAAAATTATTATAAATAACAAAACACAATGGTTTATCTGTAGGAACCTCTATTTTCTAGTCTTCAATAATAACAATAATATTACGACTTTATGATTTATTATGAAAATTATGAAAATTAGCCGTGTTATATTACACGTATTATACTACAATACATATTAATTATTTACAAAATTAAAACAATGGAAGTTTAACAGTTTTGATTAACAAGATATAATTTTTTTTTTTTTTTTTGTAATCGATGGAAAATTGGTCCACGTGAGTGTTAGTTAATTTATAGTGATTTTATTACAGATAGTTTTCGAAACGCGTGTATAATGTTACATACTATATTTATTATTTTGGCCGATCAATTCGCACACCATGCAAACAAAATATAATATAAAACATGTTCCAATACGTATTGTACAACCGCCGTTGTAGGGTGTTTTGCTCGCCACGAGGGTCGACAACGAGAGGGTGAGGGTCGGTGAGAAAAAAAAGAACGCTGTGTTTCGACAAAGACCGCGTGTATAGAATATTCTCGGAGTTTTATTGTTCGCCGTGATACGGTTGTTGTACCCAGACATTGCTGTTGCCTTTGTTTAGTTATGATTTTTTTTTGAATTTTAACAAAGTTATCGAACTGCTGTTCGATAATCGAGGGTAGTGGGGGGCACTGACAAATCCTTTAGATTTTTGAATACCTATCGAACCTCTTGTGTAATGGGCTACCAACGTGGCGGAAATTCGCGCGCGCGTTCGGTCGCTGTGACAACAAGCCGACGGGAGACCATCACACAATCGGATAGTAATCCAACCAAGCAAATTGGGTTAAATCCTATGCGACAACACGGGAAAACAGTTATTGAAGTAGGTACCTGTGCAATATCGTGTGGTCGATTTGTGAAAAAGTATATTTTCAAATGTTTCTCAACAACGCAAGAACGTGTTTTTTGAATTACCAAAAGCAATAATGTTTATACTTATTCTAGTATACAAAGTGTAATTTACTCACCCTAAATAAATTTAAAACCGCGAAAACGGTTTCAGCAGCAAACGCAGACGACCTTGGTCATGGACGCGTGTCGGCCGATCGGGGGTGAAATGCCGATAACCGAAGTATATTATCAATAAAATAATATCCCGTAAAACACTCGGAATCCGCGGTACGACGCGTAAAGCGAACGAATTTTTTATTATTATTATTATTATTATTAATATTACTATTAAAATTTCTTTCAACTGCGGCCTAGCGGATTTATTGCCGAAAACGAACGCGAGTGCATGTATTTAACCGACAGTATACCGAGGTATAAACACAATATTATTAACACGGTATATTATTATCGTACGGCAACAACAATAATTAAAATGTGTATAATATGTTTGGTGGTGGTGTAAGCGGTGTACAAAGTGTAGTGAAATGTGCGGACAAGAGCGAACGACCACCGAACTTATGCGGAGCACGTGAGACACTGAACGCTGAAGGGGTATGTGCGTCGAGCGACGGGCCGCAAAGCGTTCGTCAGTGCGTGTGTGTTTGTGAGCGTGCGCACGCGCGCGCTCTCTGTCTTTTGTATGTAGCAGCTGCAGCAGCAGCAGCAGCAGTCGTACGTCGCGACGGCGCTCGGCGACGGCGGCGGCGGCGGCGGAGCGAGCGAGCGAGAAGGGTGATCGAGAGTTCGGGAAGCGAGAGCGAGATAGGAGGACGGAGTGCGGAGCGTGTACCGCCGTCGTGTGTACTGGTTTTTGTGAGTGCGTGCCGACCGTCGTTCGGTGGTGGTACGAAATGCACTGCGCCGCGTCGTTCGGCCACAGTGATTCGTCGTTACCGCTGCCGTCGAGTTCACATGTGGTACGGGCGCGACGGTGCGTGCGTGCGTGGCCGGCGTTCTATTCTTTTGTGCTCGGCGGCGGTGGTGGCGAGGCCACAGCAGTCGAAGGGCGAAGACAGCTGCCGCTGCGAAGACTGTGCGGCGTTGGGTTGGGGGGCGGGGGGCGGTGGGATCTGTGATGTCGAGAGGGTAACGTTGGAGGCGGTGGAGGCTATAGCGCGAGAGAGCCGACCAAGGCGCCTGTGCAACTGCGGTGATGCGATGTTTTCGTTTCGGCGTGGTGCGAGTCTTATTTATTTATTTTTTCTCTTTCCCCCGACGCATCAACTGCAAAACGTCATCGTTGTCCCGTCTGCTCTGCACGTTTTTGAAACCTCTGCACCGGTGGGTTAGCATCACGGCCGTCGACCGGTGTCGTCGTTGCGGTAACACTCGAATTGCCTCCAACGATTTTTTTCAGTTTTTCAACTCGCTCGATTGTCCCATATGTTATGCCGTTTTAATAATTTTGATCGCTTGTGGTGCGCATAATAACATTATATTATAAGCCTATTTCTCTAAGATTTAATCACGAAAATATAAATAATAATAAATCATATTATTCTAGTAGGTATACTTCTTGTTTTTTCGCAGCGGTTGGGCCACTATGTTTTTTTTTTTTTTAATAACATGATTACAATTACAGCTACCTACTTCCAAATAAAAAGTAGCTAGCCATAGCCACTGTGATTATAATATTGTTTAATCGATGGTTATTAAACCCGAAAAATACCTCAATCATTATCGTAGTATACAATAGATAATTATCATGTGCTATATAATTTATTGTCTTCCATTATGGAGACCGTACGCTTTCTCTTTCTAGTTACATAATTGATAATTTTAAACCATTTTGAAATTTAGAAGTCCATTTTAATCATAGAACATATTTTAATTATCATCAATAGTAGGCGGTGATAATTTTCGTTGTGCTAGATTTTACAGTAATTCAGCGCTTTAGTATTTTACTAGACAGTGCATGTGTTATTATATCGATGCTATTATGTTTATCGTTAAAAAGTACAAACAAAGTACGTGTGCTACAATTAGCGTATTACTCACGACTGTTACTTTGTTGTGCCTATAATCGACGTATAAAATATAAACTATACCGGATAACACTTTAAAATATGTACATTTTTATTTATTTAATCAACTTAAGGTTTTGACTTTTTGTATACCCTTCTCAGAAAATTTTTTGGAAGAATTTTGGTTATTTTTTTTTTTTTTATTTGGGATTCCGCCGAAGTTAATAGTGGTTTTAATAACAATATATAAATACATTTTAATATGTTTTATTGGTATAGTGGCAATTCGAGTAAAAAAAAACAAACCAGCCTAGCTAGTTTTAGAAGGTAATTCGTGTCTCTAGTTATCGGAGTAAGGGTGCTGGATGCAGTGAAGTCTATGTGATAACGATAATTTTTACATATGATTCTCATAATAATAATAAATACCATTATTATTTTAAACGTATATACTTTTATTATAAATCAACAAATTTAAATTTTATTTCGTCATTATTAAAATTCTTCAATCCCTTTGTTTAAATAGGTATCGTAATAGGCACAACATAGGTACATACTGTAATTGATTGCATTTAAGACATTGGTAAATAATATATGCCTATATAGTGTATAGTAATTAATCAAAAATGATGTGAACTTTAACATATTATATGGTTACTAATTAGTAAGGAATTTACAGTTTACAATAGTTTTACAAAAAGACAAATAATCATTGACGAAGAGATTTTTGCGTAGGTATATATATATATATGGTGAGGATTCATATAAAAAAAAAAAATGAATCGAATGATATCGTTTTATAACTCGTGTTAGCAAATAAACAAAAAAATATTTTTTGGTGCAATGTTCACTGGACTGGTGCAAAGAAACCCTCACTTACGGTATTTTTTACTTTTGTAATTTTCTTAGTTTATTTGACCAAAATTAATGTCACACAATCATTTTGTATCACTAAATATTTATATATATGTATACCTATATTATATATAATACCTATTTAAATTAAATAACCAGATCACATCAAATGTAGTTACGTGACATTGCTCTCGTTATAATTAAACACGGAACTAATGAGCACAAAAATATCTTATTGTTTTGGAATATCACTATAATTTTATATAGTAGTATATATTATTTTAATAATAACGAAAGGCCCTCTTTTAACTTTGTTAATTAATAATACGTAAATAGATATTAAAAAATAATAGTGTATGGCAATTATTAGTGTTTAATGGTAAATATTTTAAAAGTTTAAAAAAATAATAATAAAATAGGGTTGGTTGGAAGATCTTTGAAAATAGAATAAAAACATTTTTTTTTCATATCAGATTTTCTGTCCATGATACTATAAGTTCATCTCATCTTACTTTTGAAATTCATCAAAACCACTTCTGGTAAATGTGAAATTATATACTCGTAAGTTATTAATTAAATATATACATACCTATTATTCAGATTACATTTTATGTTTTTTAATTAGTTAATTTATTTTATTATAATTATAATATAATATGTATATAATATATAAGATAGTTGTTTTAAATAATAGTAATATAAATTTTAATAAGTTTATTGTATACATATTCAATATACTCGTAAGTATAGCTAATATAATGTTTACTTATCAACAGGGTTAAAATAAAGATAAAATACAATTGGATAATATTTATTTAAATGAAAATAAAACTGAGAATGTTGCTTTGCTATATATTATTCAAATTCTGATTTTTGAAATTTTTTAATATAAATATAATATTTATATTTTAAAAGTTTTAAGATTTTTTACAATTTAAGGATGCCTTATGGCGATACAAATTACTATTTTTCAAATGAGAACGTCCCTTTTTACTTTGAATGATTTAGTGACTGCGATTATCGATCTATAATTTTTATTTTTTGAATAAATAGTTGTGTAATTATAAATCGTCTATAGAATATGTTTATTGTGAAAACTTTTCAACAAAACTAATTTTGGACTAGTCTTCATATCGCCTTTGGCCCCTAAAAGTAAAAACACACTAACCGTTTTAGAGGATTACACGCCTTAATGTTAGGATTCCTTGAAAAAATAGCGATGATTTTGTACCCGTTTCATACGATGCTTCTATTTTATAATCTCTAGTATTTACGTTGTATCGTATGTTTATCGCATATGCGTATACCACCGAGACCGTATACCGAGTAACCCATTCAACGATTGAAAATTACGAAATAAATCGAGAGGTATAACGAGGTTATTAGCTCTCCCTAACTGTATAAAACTTTATAGGATTTAAAATTGAAACTAATATAACGATTACATTTTATTTATAAAACGTTGTTATTATGTTTTATTATAATCCTAAGTAAAATATTATGTCTTATTATTTATAATGATGCAGTACTAATATAGTCATTTTATTTTGACAACTATGAGTTATGACCTATAATTTAAAAACCAAACATTTTTATAATTGCTGTTAATAATATTATCAATAAAAAGGTTTATTTTATTCCCAAGAGTATTTATTTTTTTGAATAATACACTTCATTGTAAAAATAATTTGAAAAATATGCTAATAATGTCACTAACAAATTTAAATTTGATAAGTATTAATTTCTTCTATGCATAATATGATACCAGTCATATAAATAAATATTACGGTTAAAAAAAAAAAAAATGAATACAAAAGATTAAATTCATTTAAAACAGTTTGCTTTAGATAGAATTTAATTAGATCAATAAACATTTTTTAAAACTATACATAAACAAAAAATTAACATTTATAGTAAGCCAATTATTTATACTATTCATTTAAAATGAATAGTGTTCAAAAAATCACCGTTGGCTTCACTGTAAAAAAAAAAATGACGAAAAGCGCTGGAGACCACTATAGCTGAAAATAATTATTTGAATTAATGATTTATCAATAACTATTAATATATATAGTTACAATATTAATAGATCTTGCAAACAATTAGAACAAATTATAACTTTGTACGTAGTTGTATTCTACGCATATGCGGGTTTCCAAAGTTTTCATTATACATTTATGTAACTGTAGTAAATAAATTAAAGTTATTAAATACAAAGTTTTATACTTAATATTTTACTTTACTGCATGTACATGATTATTAATCAAACATATATTGCTTATCATAATTTTTACTTTTATGATTGTTGATATTTTTAATTGACGTTATATTTCTAAATACTTTATGTGTTATGCAATTTATTTATTTTTTTCATGATGATGCAATAACTTATTGTTACCAATAAAAACCACAATTTTTACTAAAAGTTGATTAGCAAACGATTTTGAATAAATTAATTAAATGTTGATAGATATAAACTGAAAATTTTGCAAAAAGTTTTTGATTTATGGAATATTAGATATATACCTACTTTGGATAATATTCAGTATTTGAAAATATGGTCTTGATTTCTTGAAGCATACTTTAAAAATTGTGAATTTGAATAAATACATTGTTAAAGTGTTAAAGGAAAAAGTTGTATAAGCATATTATACTTGATTTTACATTATTATGAATAAAACAGTGAAAGTATCCTTATTTTATTACCTTCTTATGCGTATCTATTATTATTTATTATGTTAGATAAATTTATTTTTATGTTTTATTATATGTTTCGAATTTATATAAGCATGATTATACCAAATTTAATTAAGGAGTAAAAGTAAAAGTTACAAACTTAACGTATTCACATAGCGTAAAATAATATTTCATTATTTTTACAACTATTGATTAAAAATATATACTATCTGCAATTTAATTAACTTTTAAACGTGATGACGTTAATTTGTACAAAAAAAAAAAAAAAAAAAACTAAACCCAATAAGTTGGTTGATTAATGAAGAAACTAACTAACAAATTTAATTAATGATTTTATTGCGTTTTAAACTTAACTTTTAGACTTATTTAGTATCCATTGCTTTTATTATAATAATTGTGTTTTTCGATATTGATTTTAAAAAGTTTTAATTTATTAGTTCTAATTATATTGAAATAAAATAAACAATACATTATAAATTGTAGTATTAATTTATTAAAATAATTGGAGATTTTTATGTCAAATTTAAAGCTGTAAGTATATAATATAATTTTAATTCGAAAAACAATAATAATAGATATATTGCTTAAAATGACGATATATATTTTTTTAATGTAACTGTTGTTTTAAATAACGATATTAAATTTTTAATTAAATTAGTTATTAGGATTGATAAAAATTCATTATTTACTTTTTTATTTTTTGATTATTTGAAGTCTTGAATTTAAAAACTAATTTGATTTTGCCAAAACAAATTTAAGTGCATAATATTTTGTATGAAAATTATATTCATTGACTTATTTAAAGAGTTAAAACATAATGATTTCCTCTTTAAATTAAAATAATTAATAGTATCAATAATAATACAATAAATACCATGATACAATAGGAAATAGCAAATGATTATAAACTACTATAGGTATGGGTATAAATAAATGTGGTGTGAAAATTATAAAATTGTTATTTTAAATAAATAAAATAATTATTTAAAGGTACATTTAAATAATAAGGTATAATAAAATATATAATATATTCAAAAAGTATTAATGTTTAAAATTGTTTGAAACAAAAGTATTTATTTTAGCGTAATTTTCGTAACCATTTCAAAGTTTAATTTTACGAGGCGCGATTCTATAAAGGAGCTTTTAATTAACAAATATGATATATTTTAATGCGTTAATATTCAATGTGCTTAAAAAAAAAAAAATAATTTTCTGTTCTTATTAATGGCCATTACAATTAATTAAATCATAAATAATTATAGTAAAAACCTATTCTGAATAAAGCAAAGTAATATATATTATAGTATACTATAAGTAAGTCTTAAAATCAAATATTGGGTAAAAGTTATATATATATATACGTATAATACCTATGCATTAATACTGGATAAGAAACATTAATGTTTATGTTTTGTTAGTTATTCGACTTGCTTTGGAAATGTATAATAGTTTGTTATGATTATTATTTGTTGTTATATTTAAAAAAAATGGTTTTAAACAAAATTCAGTCATAATCAAAGCTAATGATAATTCTTATAGATTTTCTAGTTACTGTCGATAGTTTTTATTTATGATTATAAAAACTATTGAGAAAATCGATAAAAGACCTGTACAGAGTAGTCCTATCCAGACTCGATTTCTCATCTCTAGAGGGGGCTACATGAAACTTTTAAAGCACTCCAACTGTTCGAAAATATTTCATAGAACAAGATAACAAAATAATAATAAATAAATTATGTTTAAATTTATATGAGTAAGTACTTCTTAGTATTTTTGTAAAATTAAAAAATGTCATTGTAATAGCTAAATTATGTATGTCAATTTCTAACGCTTAAAAGCATCATTTTTTGTAATGATTAAAAGTATCCAACTAAACAGAATAAAAGAAAATTCCTCACTCTTATAAACCGATATGTTATTATAAATTCAATGGTAATACGACTATAATCCATAAGTATAGAATAGTGTTGTTATTATAATACTTTTTAAAACACTAAGTATGATGACATAATTAATTAAATTAATATATATATATATATATATATATTTTACATGCTATAAAACAACCGTAAAATGTATTTTCAATTTGATTTCAAGTTTTAAAAATGTAAAAACTAAAACCGAAAATTATTCATTTAATTAAATTTGTTATAAAATAGATAAATTATTTTAATTATAAGCAACAATATTCTTGAAAATAATAAAATTCATCTAAATTCAAACTTAAAAGTTTAAATGTTTATAAAAACATTGAATAAAAAATAGTAAAAATATTTTATTGCAGATATACATATGTTTATGATTAATGAGTATTGAGTAAGCTTGTTTTTATTTTAAGGTCTTATCCATTTTAATTTAGTTTCATAAATGTCTCAAAACTCATCATTTTTTATTAATATTATTTTTTTATTTATACGATTCTAAGCTAAATATCAATATAAATAAATAACATAATGTAAATATTAAATTTCACATTTTGCTACAGGTCGTATATAATAACTTAAAAGTATAAAAAAATATATTCAAATTCTTACAAAAACCAATTTTTCTACATGATTACGTTATATTAGGTATATACAAAGCCAATATATAATAATATTAAATATTTCATGATATAGAATGTAGATTATTGATTTTAATATTATATAATAATACTAAAAATGTACATAGAAAATGAAACAACATTTTAGTCAGACCATTTAATCTTTAAAAATAATAACATGTATAAACATAAGTGCTAATACTCACTTAGTTCTCAAGAGGTATATAACTATTGAGACATTAAGCCCTAACTATAATATAATTATACGTACATCACTTTAATAAGTGATTTTAATTATTTGTTTGAAAAATAATTTTTTGAATCCGTCGTTGACGTAAATTGGACGAAGACTTTAGTGTTAACTTATTTAAATTTAGATGTGCATTTATAATACGTAAATATGTTTCAACTATTTCGCAAGGAAAATACAAGTAATTTAACTATGCAAAAATAATGCATTTTAAATTTTAGATTATTTTACGTGCACGAATATCATAATTTAAAACCTAATAATTATGATAAATAATGTATTAATTTTTTTTTAATATTTTATAATTTTATTATAAATAATGTTTTATAATAGATTTATGTACCTATAATGATTATTTATCATTTCTTAACGATTACTAACGAAGATTTTAAGTAAATTTGATTATTTCAGTAATATTATAGAATTTTATAAGCATTCTATTAATTCATTATCTTTATTAATATCTGTGATTTTAATAATTATAGTTATTTTTAAATTACAAACAATATTTTAGATTTTGAAGCAGAATATTTTTCTGATAATTTTGATGTATAAAATACACAAAATACTTAATAATAATTTATACGTCATAATTAAAAACATTGTAATCAAATCATTAAGTATTTTTAATTAACAACAATTTATACTGATAATATGATTATAGCATGCTGAATATAACATTGCAATATGTTGTATCTGTTTTCTTTATGAACACAGATTTTTTGATACTCATGTAAGATACAATTTTAGATTTTTTTTTATTTAGGATATTTTGTAGTTTATTGATAGTGTTATGACAATATCAAAACATCAGAACTAAAAAAGGTGAAGTAGTGATCGACGTTTGGAGAAAACCACAAAAACTTAATTTTGTATTTTATTTGTAAGTCGTAACTGAAGAATATTTTTTGAATGGGTGAAATTTTATAACCATCTTTGATATTCTTTGTATTAATAACATAAAAAAAACAAGCTAAAGAATTTTTTTTATTCTTTTAATTTTTTTTTTTTTTGACCTATCAGTTCGTCGTTAGCGTTAATAGGCATAAAAAATTGATAATTAAAACACAACCCTACCATTTATCCATATGAAATTTGTATAATAATATATAATAGCAAAAACTAAACATGTCTCAGGCACGCGCATTAGCAAATTATGAATAACTTAATTTTTTTATACTTTGAAATAATTCACAAAATGATTTCAATTTCAGTTTTTTTATGAAATAGCAATATATACTATATACATAAATATTTATTTTAACAACGATAAGTCATATAACGTGTTTTCATGAATAATATCCAATTAAAAATTAATTACTATAAGTTTAGGGTTAAAAATGGATAAAATATGAAAATTGGGGATGTATCGCTTTACAATGTACACATTGTAAAACAAGTTAAAAAAAAATCTTGTTATTTTAACAAAATTCATAATTATGCATGTATAATATTTCCATATAAATAAAAAATATTTATTTTTAGTTATTTTAATTCAATAATAAAAATTAAAAATTTTATTCAAAATATTATGGTGTATAATTAAATGTATTATGGTTAGTAGCACTAACATGTTCGCGTTAACTACTTGGATAATAAATTATTGAGAATCATAAATCATGATAATATTCTGTATGAACAAATAAAGCCTTGACGTATAAAATATAAATAATTTTAAGTGCGAAAATAGTAACTAATATTAATTTTAATTGTCGCAATAGAACCGTGATGATATACATGATATACGTATACATTATACAATACGTAGTATTCAGTATTTATGTGTAATATATATACATAATGGTTTGAGTAAAGTTTACTGATTCTACGAATGTGTTATATGTCCTTAATGTCTTTATTAAATTCATTTTTTGACTAACTTATTGATGGAATTTTGTAAATCTAAATAGTTAATACGTTTTTCATGCATTAGTTATAGACCAAACAGTTGAAAATAGAACAATAGTTATAATACTCATATAGTATCTACTTCAAGTAATTTTTCAAGTTTTCCTCAAGTTTTTACGAAGCTTAAAAAATTCTAAATTTTAAATAAGATTATTTCTTTTATATATCCTTAGATTAATTCGAACTATCATTGAATCCCTTTTCTCAAAATCTTGGATAGCCTACATAATTAATTTGGTACAAGTTTAATTATTATTCAACCGGCGTCTTAGACTTTAAGAAATGTAAACAATTGTCCTTAATTGTATGGCCAATTTTGATTTTTATAGTTAGAATATATACGTTTAAATAATTTATTAAACAAAGAACTTTCAATCAAATGATGAGCCACATTAAAGTTTTAAATTACTTTTATCCATCTAAAAAGTTTGAGCAAATACAAAAGATTTCATAATACGTCATACTATTGTAATAATTGTCCATGTTATATTTTATTTTTTTCTAAAGTATCAGTATATATTAAACGCATAATATGAAACTTTTAGTGATTACTTCTAATATTTCTTTTGATGAACCATGGATGTAAAACAAATAATAATAAATCTATTTCTATCGTTCTTTTTAGAATCTAAAATAGATATACGAAAGAAAATAATAATATTATATACTAAGATAAACTAAAATATATATCAATATAAAATAGAAACATATTATTATATACATTATAAATGCCACTTATAAATCATAGTTTGCAAAAAAAAGTTTAAATACGTATTGTAGAGTATATAATAATATATTCTACATGTTAATTTATATTTTATAATTATACAAAATAAAACTGTTTACTTTTTTCAATATATTTTTAAACATTAATTAATTTTTTTTCTATTATTTGTTATGTAACTATAATTTCAAAAGCTATGATTTACGTAATTTAGAACTTAAAATCATGCTATCATAAATTAAAAAAAAAACATCTTTTCACTCTATATAAATTAAACAATTTTCGTATTCGCCAGACTGTTCGCTCGTATTACAATTATTATTTATTAATCGTAGTATTATATATTTTTGTATTATATAGAATGCATATATAAAATATAAAGTATACAGACGCCGAATCTCAGAAATTAGAAAGATAAGTTTAAATCATCTTTTTTTAGTTTGATGGATTATACCTACTTAAGTTTTTAGAGATACACAGTATAAATTATACGTAATATACGTTTAATTATTAAATAAAACTCAATAAAAGAGCAGTATATTTTGAGATTTTGATTACATTATATTCATATAATTTTTTTTGTCAAAAATATGTTTATTTCGTTATCATGACGACGACGTTATAAATGTTCTCTCAAAATAACAATACAATAAAATATAATTATGCACTGCGCTGTAACCTAACGTATATACCATAATAATAATAATAATAATAATAATAATAATAACAACAATAATATATTATATTGCAGTGACGGATCTGAATATAAACAATATCGCGTGTCTCGGAAACGCATAGTGTCCAAATGCCCCGGACAAACACAATTTCCGAAACGCTCTCGTTCACTAAGGCACCGGGAGACGCGAATAGCTATAGTACGAAAATGGTCTCACTATTTCCTGCCTTTGTATTTACGAAAACAAAACCCTATCTTTTCTTCTCACACAAACACTTTCCTTTAAAGTGCAGTAAAAACGTTAATGGGAGGCGTAAATGGGCCGCGAAGAGTATACATGACGCTATGTTATGGTTGTGTATGTATTAAACAAGACTAGAATTGTCATGTTAATATTTAAATAATTTAGTAGCATAAATATAATATTAAAAATAAAATCCAATTTTTTTAGGAAGATCGAGGTCAACTTGACATTTTTTTTTATTTTTTTTAGCTTTTTTTCGTGGTCGATGGCGCTTGGTAGGTGCTTAATTACAAGTAATTATAAATAATGTAGTGAGGTTCAAAGGATCATTTCGTTTAATTTTAAAACTCTTTGGAAGCTTTAGGAAAGAGATTTAAATGCTAGTTTGTTTGTAGGTGCACTTGTAAAGATGTACTGGTAGTTTCTTAATACTAGCAATAATTGCTTAATACTAATTTGAAATGGCATTCCATGAGTTTAAAATTATTTAAAAATTATAAATTTATCCTTTATAACAAAATATTTGAGGTACAAAAAAATGTATAACTTTGAAATATGAATAATAAGAACTATAGTTTATTTTATTTGGAAAAGTATTTAAGTCATTTAC
Organism: Melanaphis sacchari; assembly: GCF_002803265.2. Classification (NCBI taxonomy): domain Eukaryota; kingdom Metazoa; phylum Arthropoda; class Insecta; order Hemiptera; family Aphididae; genus Melanaphis; species Melanaphis sacchari. The sequence continues at coordinate 3,006,393 of NW_020271193.1, read as the reverse complement.
CAATAGTCAGATACTTAAAATAAATAATTATAATCTAGATTATTATTTATTATTTTATATATAAGATTATTGCAGTTTTTACTCTTAAATTGTATTATATATTGCTAGGTCCAATAGATTTTGGATTCTGAATAGTTCGAAGAATGTAATAATTTTACGATAAAGTTTTTTTTTTGTCTGATGATACATCTTGGACAAAAATAATGCTTCAATCTTTCATGTCGAGGGTGGTTTCTAGTAAAAAACATATCTAATTATTGAATTATTCAAATTTAACATATAATAATTAGAACGATTTACTCAAAGATGAGGTGCACTCGAAATCTACTATAGAGTAAAGCAAATTCTCTGTTTTTTTATGTTTTAGATGAAATCTCTAATCGCTATTAAAAAAATTTAAAAAGATTTCATGACATAAAAATATAACAATATTAACTATACCCCGGGCGTTCTTTTTATTTACCAACTTCTCTACGATGACTGTTAAATATCCAGGATAATACATAAAATTGGATAAAATCGCACAGACAGATCAATTTTTAGCTATATCGTCCATTCTATTAATACATGTATGCTGTACGTACTTACCTATTGTTTCCTGCCCCCCTCCTCGTATCACTCTGGCATCTCGAATTGCCCGTCGCACGTGTTCTACACATGTTTTCCACACTTCAGTCTGTTTCGGGTGCTCGTGTGATTTATATATAAAACGTCCTACCTTTACTGTTGTCGAGCTGTAATTTTTTTTTCTGTCTGTTTCGACTGTATTTCCTAATCAAACTTTTCTCTTTTCATTATAAATTGGCCCACATTTTTCAAGTCACTCTAAGGATATTGAATCGAGATCATCTATCTTGAAACGTTTTTGAAATAACGCGCCAAGTATACAAGATAATTCTTTTAAAACCAAACATTTATTTTTTTTGAAAAAGTATTAACGCTTTTGGAAATATTTTTTTTACATAAGTTTTAGTCCTAAATAACTACATTTAAAAAATAAAAAATATAGATATTTTACCTTTCCTTACCGTTATAATAATTTTTGAGTTAAAATATTTATTATTGAATGATAGCATACATTTTTAATTTCATATTTAAAAACAAAATATCATTTTTATAATATTGATTTACAGACATAAAATTTCAAACGTGTAGTTAGTAACTTATAACTTTACAAGTATTTAAAGTTTAGATGATGGGGAGAATGAACTAACATTTTGCAGAATAACTCAGTGCTACTCAACTCAGCTTATTATAACTTTAAATACTAAATTCTTTTAAGATAACTTATTAACTGATTTTCAAAATTTGAATTCTTAGTATCATAATAATTACAAGAAAATTATTTTATTAGGAATATTAAATTAAAAATGTTCTTATACTGTTATTCAAACAAATATGAAACTACAAAAATTTATGATAGTAAAAATTATAAAAATATCATAGTTTTTAATGTTGTTTTATAATTACTTCAAAGTAATAAAAAAAAAAATTTCAATTATGTTAATACTTAAAAAAAAAATAAGTGCTTATCTTTAAAATATAATATATATTATATAATATTATTATATGTATTTATAAACATTTATAGTTTGTATAATGTTTTTATCGCACAATAAACATGTAATACATCTAACAGTCTAAATTGACTAAATCAATCATTGATAAAGTTCAACTAATGTATAATAAATTATAATTTAAAAACTTCATTAATATTTTAACGATTTTAAATAATAAATATTAAATATAAAACCGATAAACAATTTAAAAAATTTAAAAAAAAAAGACAAAACAATGGATACGATTTTCTATTATTGATTGTTTGAATGTCATTGTGTTGCAGTACTTAAATCGAAATTCTTTTATTAAAGCACGTATTTTCAATAAAGATATTATTCATACAAAACTTCACGTCTACACGACAAGTCTGCTTGGGGATTCAAGATTTTCCTTTAAAATGCCCTTGACCAATTGTCATTTGAGTAGGCAATAAAGAATTGAAAAACAGGATTCTAGTACTTGTGTTTTACAAAAACACACTTGTGTCACTCTAACTCTTCGAAGTATAAAAAAATATGTATTAAAAATAAATAGGAACCAAAAATATTCAACTTCCACCGGGGCTTCTAATGATTAACACATGGCTACATAGTTATAGTGGTATAAATAATAACCCAGTTAATAATTAGAGACTGAAATCCTGAAAAATTTATTTTTCCAACATATTAGGTACCTATGAATTTTGTATAATTGTTGTTAATTTTACGAAAAATCCAATTTTTATTTATCGTTTAATAGTCTATCAGGTATAGTATTTAATTAATTTAGAAACAGTTAATAATCATTTTATTATCTAGTTTATAATAACGATGACCTTGGCGTTATGTTCTATAACAGGATGCAATAGTATATTATATTTATATACATACTGCGCACTATTAATAAAAATATGAATTTGATTTAAGAATGGATTGACAGCACGTGAACAGTACCTATATATTTAACGCACTTAAAAAAATAATTATTAACTATTACTTAATTTATCACTTGCGATAACGTCCGATCTGTCGTCTTTAAATATTAATTAGATACTTTTAATTGTTTTTTTGTTACTATTTTATTGAAAATATAATTAAATTGATTCTATAATTTATTTCAGTCATATTATACTGACATTATGAAGCATTAGGTATACAAATTCATTAAAGAGCTATATCATAATAAAACGATTAAGATGGAAAAAATTTAATTTACCAGCTATATAAAATGCCGTTAAAATTTACCGTAAAATAATAATTGTAATTAATTAGTAATTATTATCGTTATGACGTTATGCATTTGTACTTTGTGTTTCAAGTGTTTTTTTTTTAGTAATGCACGTAATCACTATTTAGAGTAACAGTGGTAGTACTTAGATAGAGGTTTAAAGTATATGAATATTGGTAGGTATTCAAATTCTTTTTTCTTTCTTGAATTTGAATTTTAAGTAGTATTTAAATATTATTACACGACAGCGAATATTTATGTTTCTTAAATACTTTTATACTTTATATTTGTGTTTTATAAACATTTATTATTTCATTAGAATTATTATTAGAATTTCTTATTTATATAAACATTTTAGAATATTATGTTTAAGATTTTTTTTTTTTATGTATTACTGTTACGTAAAATGTTATAGCCATTTTGACATATAAAATAAAATTTATATTAAGGAAAAAAATATTTTTTTTATAACTTAAAAATTATTTGATAATTAGGTTGAGCATTTAGCATAGTATTCAAGTATTATTTTAAGTATTGTTTTCAATAATATTTTTATATTTATTCAAAAACTTTTTATAAATATTTGTTAAAACCCTCTACATGGGTGCATCTTAAATATCATGACGCATTATAACTTTTTAAATAAATAGAATATTTTACAATAATTACATACGAAATCTAAATAATATAAATATATATTTTTTAAATATGATGTTTATTTCATTTGTTACAAATTATATAATTATTAAATAAGGATACTTAAAAGATAACTTACTATACAAATAAAAAAATGTGTTGTAATGCCTACTTGAAAAAATAGAGTTATAGGCTATTTATTGCAAATAAATTACACTTTCAAAATTAAACGATAGTATTAACAATTATTTAAGTTTATATGCTAAAAACACATAAAATTTCTATGAATTATTTTTTTAATGTCTAGTGATGTGCAAAATTCTAAAATTAGAAAAATTACCTTGACAATTTGTTGTTTAATAATTTAAGTGTGATACCATGGCGAATTGTATGGTAAAATGAACAATAAAATAATATTTTTTTATTTTAAGATGTTGAGATTATTATTTTAGATTTAAACAGAGAAATGAATATATTAGTTTTATCGTGATGTGTTTTTTTTTTTTGTTTTGTTTATACGATTATTAGTACACGGCAACTTGTCAATAAAATGCTTTGATTCTCAAAAATATGGGTAGTTTGGGGATATACAATTGAAACTAATCTGTATTTTAAAGAGATCAAACTTAAAAATTTCCAGTACTTATTTTAATAATTGGGAAAAATAAAGAAAAAATTAAGGAAAATCGGAAATAAATTTTGTTTTTTAATGAAACTTAACAAATAACCGTAGATACTTAAAATTTTTACAAAATATTATCGTTTTTTATTAACTATAACATTTCCAAAATGTTTAGACCATTTTTAAACTATTTATAGAAATAAATAAATTAGTAAATATACTTTTTATTTAGCTTTATTTTTATAGATATCGATTAAAAATTATTTACTGGGCGGAATTGCTTGAAAATGTAATACAAAGTTCCTCATAAGTTGTAAATTTCTTTATTAAAAGATATCGAAAACTTATAATGATAATATATTTTTATAAGTTAGAATTTCGACAAAGTTCATAAAAAATGCATACTCCATAAAAAATGTTGTGGTGAGTAATTTATAGAAAATTTTATTTTTAAACCAAAGACTTAAAAATGTTGTACAAGGTTTTTTATTAGTCTTTTAATCTGTATATAAAAAAAAAAATTCTATCGGAAACCTATATAATATACCTAAATTATCTATGACCGTATCAAGTTCAAATGTTTACGAAAATCGAAGTTTACCCGTAAAATAATATTTATTCTCAAACAATTTTTGATATTTTATCTTATTTAAAAAAAAAAAATAAATAACAGTAGATACTTGCATTTATTACCAGGATTTTAAATAATTATCATTTTCATTTAACGATAACATTTTCAACATTTTTTAATTATTCTTTTTTAGTTATTTATAGTCACGAAAAACTATTTATTTTTTTTTTTTTTGTTCAAATAACGATAAAGAATTATTTGGTACCTAGGTAAAAATTCTTGAAAATTTAGTACAAGATTCAAAAAAATCGTCTTTATAATATGTGTATAAAAATATTAAATACACATAAGCATGGTTTTTGAATTTTCATTTGAATTTACGAATTTATGATATTAAAAGCAAAATAAATAATTATTACTTCAATAGTTATATTAAAACAAATATATTATGAAATTTACTTGGTGATGTATGTAGATATTGTCGACTAATAAATCCTTTCTGCTCAGTATCGTTTTTCATATACAATGATATATCTTCGAATTCAAACCTACAACAATGTCCTAGTCAACATCTAATGTACAGCAGAGCAGTACCCACTTTTCTACCCATTTTAAATTCAATTTCATTACATATAATATAATTTATTATATAAATTTAAAAAAATATCACTATAAAAGCATATTATTTTTAAATTTAGTTTAATAATTTAAAATATTAAGTTTTTTTTGTATCAACTTTGATAAGATATGTTATATGGGACCTATCATATATCTTCAGGTATGATACTCAATTAGCATACAACGATCTACATATACATTATACATGGTGTATAATTTCATAATAATATTGCAGCAATTAGATGATAATTTATAGGTATACGTATAATAGACAATAGCAATAAAATCTGCCATCATTTGTCGAGTAAAAAGTATTTTCGTAACTTTCTAGTTTATAATAATAAATAATATAATAATAAGTCGTTGCGGTTAGTGATTAGTGGTCATAGAAGTTCTAACCGTCATTTTTTTTTCATCGCTATAATTGGTAGGTTTATTTATAAAACTATAAAGTAATATTGTTTATTAGTTAATGCATCTCACAATATTTAAATTTCAAATTTTTAATGAGTAAGTGAATTAGTCTTTAATTTAAATAATGATCAAAAATTTAAATGTATCTACTGATAAAAGTTTGATTTTAAAAATAAATAATTTATACAAAGAACATAAGACACACTAGAAGCTAATATATTTGTTGTAATGATATTATTTTACAAAAATAGTTTTAATTAGCTAGGTATTCAATTTAATTTAATTATTTTAAAATATTACAAAAATATTTTTATAAAAAAATAATATTATATCTAAGTTAATTTCTGTTTCTACTCAATATAATATTTAAGTAAATATTGAACGTAATAACTTAAAATAATTAACTTTATATTATTTTATTTCATAAATAATATACTATCTATAAATTAATATATGCCATTAGTTTTAAAATCCTTTACAGACGTTATTTTATACATACATGGGAAATACTTAATAATACAGTCACCAGTCAGGTGCTATTGTTACCACCGTTTATCTATAATTAGGCCTACAACGACACAGTGCGGTTTAGCTGGGGCATTATGGATAATAATATATTATAATTATATTATATAACCTAGTTTAACCGAATCGGGCGATTATGCCTTTGAACACTGCAGTGAACGTTTCCGCAATTCCGGCAAACAAGCGTTTAACCTCAGATTGGTTAAGTACGGGTTCGTTTCCATGTTTCTCGGAAGTTCAGACTTTAGGATCATAGGTAAACAAATACCCGACCAACTGATCAAGTACCATTTCTATTTATTCTATGCTATAACTACAATAAGTAAATTACTCGTAATATATTATAATTAAGTGATACTCTTAGTTCATGTATTATACGAATTAGACAAACCGTATATTCATTTTCCATTTCTATGATTAAATTGTTATCCTATTAAACATAAACGCCAACATTACAATATCTATTTAAGAGGTATTTGTGATTTAACACGTTTATGTTATTCGGGTTTTTTTTTTTAATTTTAATTATTAAATTATGATATATGTATTATAATAGGTTAATTATAAGTTTAATTATATTGCCTATTAATTATAAATGATCATAAAAATAACCAGCATTAATTAAATAATAACTAAAAATTTGAAAATAAAATTGTGTAGACACTCAAATTTTATCAACGTCGATATAACTAAATAGAAATTAGAGATGAAAAATATGATGGGTAAAATACATGAATAATAAAAGAATATATGTATAGGTAAAATGTATTCCATATTCAAAGTATAATATGTCATTTAATAGGCTTATTGACATTTTTTTTTATTATTTTAAAACGTTTCAGCACATCAGTTGCTACTACAAATACAGTAAGTTATAATTACAATTTAATTTTTTTTTTATTTTTACATTTAAATTACTAATAAAAACAAAAACATAATAATTTGTAATTATAGGTTTTTTTAATGTTGAATATTTTCATCTTCCGATGAGTATTCACATTTAATATATAATTAATCGATAGTGAATCATTACGTGTATAAAAAAAATTGACCGATAACTTATTCATTAATGAATAATTTACTGTATAATTTTAGATAAACAATTGAAATTTTGCATATTACATCGATAATTATAATAAATTTGTAAATTAATAAATTTAAAAGTTTGTTCTTTTAAGTAGGAAGTATAAACGAATCTCAATTATATTTTTTACATAAAAATTTAAATATTAATAAAATGTTTAGGAAAATTATAAACTTATTTTAGGCATCTGTTTAGTATGCAGGTAGCTTCTATTTTTTTTATTTTTTTTTGAGATGATCGCAAAATATAAAATTACTTAAAATATAAAATAACTATAACGTTAAATTATTACGATTGTGTTCAAGGATTTTTCTTTGATACAAAAAAAATTATAAACAATGAAAAAATGTTCTGATTAGAATAATGTTCAGCATGTTAGAAATCATTTTAGACAATAAAATAAGAATTTAAAAACATAATAATATTTTAAAAAGCATAATCATAGTATTTAACTGATGTCTGATATAATTTTAATTGTCTCATTGGTGTTATTTTTATTTGAGTAGCTTTTTAAATCTATTTTTTGTTATAGGTACTATAATAACAACTATATAGGTAGCATTGAATTAATATTTAATAACTCAACTTTGTCAAAACAATTGTGCACAACACGCGTTTGAAAATATATTAAATATTAATTTTAACGATAATTAAAGTATTTTGTTATTACATTCTTGCATGTTGGATTGTATATATTATATGTGCACGTAGTTGTGTGTATATTGTATATACTTATTCAGGGTTTTGTTCTCGTACTATTTATTGGAACCGTCTGTACAAAATATTTGTTACTTCAACGTTAAAATAATTAGAAAACATTAATTAATGATCTCATTGTGTGAAATAAAATGCCAAGAAACATCATATGTTATTTGGTGATTTTCATATGTGTACGCTTATAGGCCAGGTAGTTCATTATTCATAAACAGCGAGTCAACGGTGGCTTGAAAACTTGTAGAAATTCATTTGTTAAAAAGCTTTTGTTTCTGTCAGAGCAGCCTATCTATTTTCATTTTTAAATAGCACTGAATATTCTTTACTCGTGGAAATAGACTACAATATGTATATTGTACATAAGTCCAACTAGTTTGAATGAGCCACTTGACTGAGTTATATGTAAAATCTAAAATTATGTTTACTGTAACGTTCTATAAATTACGATTTTTTTTTTTTTTTATGTAAATAGAAAATAAAGGGTTCTGCCTTCTGTGGATATTTTCATAGTAAATTTATATATTTTAATCTTTGCTTAATTCATAGATTTATAAAAAATTTAAAAATATTTATATATAGGTATATATAAATTTGTTACATTGTAGCAATAAAAGTTTATTCAGTTGAGTATACTGTGTTTTATTAATGATTTGGTAGATTTTCTCAAGTTTTCACAAATCTGATATGTTTTAATTTTGTAATTTACAATCCCAATTTCGCACTATAAATTCTAATCGAAAATTAAGTCATATAAAACTTTTACAACATTTTTACGTTTTATTTCCGTAAAAGGAGTTTCAAGAATTATGGAAAAAAACAATTTCATAAAAAATGTATAAAATATGTCGCTATTTTTGCAGTTTTTGCAATTTATTCAAAAAGTGTTGCGCTGCACTTTGTAATACTGACAGACCAGAAGTACCATCTGTACCTAATTTCAATCGATAAATATGCTATATGAAACTTTTGAAGCACTTTTATTACTTATACAAAGTGTTTTACGTAAAATAAACACATTATATAATATTGTAACACCAAATATATAGCATGAACATTCCCATTCAGCATCTTAAAATGAAAATCTATTTATTTAAAACTTTAAAAGGCATAGTTTCACTTATTTATTTATTATTTATCTAAACCAATTATAGAGATGACTATTATTGTAATTTTAGTAAAAATATATTTTCATTTTTTTTATCGTACTTATATTAGCTCTGTAGTATTTAGTAGTAATTATAAGTAAATAGGAAAAAATATGGTTAAATAAATATCAAAGTACTTAAAATAAATTTATGAATATAATATTTGTAATAGGTACTTTTTATCATACTATAATTTTTTTTATAAAATTTTAATATTTGTACAGCCGCTATTTAAAATGTAAGTTTAACTGTTTCAAGTTTAATAATTAGATACAACGACATTCAAGTTTTAGATTTAATGTCATATGCCATTTATTATTGTTGCTACGTTTTAATTCGAAATATAAACAAATTTATCGTGAAACTCATTTATTGAGATGTTTTTGAAAAATATTAGATTTTAGTGGTAAATAACTATTGCTGCTTACATGGAATTTTCCATCAGCAATCATTGAAACTAGAAGGAAAAATGATTCTAGGGATAATTTTACCAAACCGATATTTTGGAGTGTACCCGTGCATGCGATTTTCTATTTATTATTTTTTTTTTTATGAAGTACGTTCATCTTCCTTTTTTCCTATCTTTTCAGTTCTTAGTATTAATTCCCTGTTACCTTTAAATTTAAACAACAACTATGATACATTGATACGTACTGTGTATTAAATAATTTCGAATAAGTGAGTACAGTTGCTTATACAAAACACGTCTTGCTATAACAATATTTAAAAATTATTTATTTTTTTATATTCTACTAGTTATAAATAAATATTGGTAGTATTACATTTTAATAAGTTAATTTTGGTTTTAAATTAAAATCCAAATAATATAAACAAAACAAATGGAATTCGAATGTTTTATTAATTACATATTGCTTTACAATACTATTGTCTGTTATACATATAAACTCTTTAAAAAAAAAAGATAAAATCAAAACATAATATATCTACTATCCAGTTCACCGGTACGTGACATTGTGTATTAATTTTAATGAATTTTTGTGTATAATATATTATGTACATGGTTTTAAACCGATAATAGACGTAAAATCAATATCCTTCAATGTTTATTGAAAGCTATTACACGTTTGTATGCTAAAATATGGGATTTGTGTAATTATCTAAGAATAGTAAGTTGAAATTAATAATCTCGTTAATGGGTTTTAGCAGAAAACGTTAAATCTTATTTTAGTCAGGTTTCAGATTTTCCATCATTATTACTAGTCTCGCTACCTTAGTATTTTTTATATTAAAATGAGTTATAATATTATGTTTAAAAAATAATACATTTAATTAAATACAAAGAATTAAAACATTTTTACTTTCGTAGACTATTATTATAATGCGTAATATCTAAGGCATATAAGTTTAAAAGTATTTAATGTAATATAATAACATACAAATTCAACAAATTAGTTATTAATTTGTTATACTAACTAAAGTTTGAATTTTTAAATACAAGACTCAATTCTAAAAAAAAAAACAAAAATATCATTTTTAGAAAAACATAAAATATTTATTACTTCATTAATTATTCTTTTATAATTTTAATTTGTATACCACTAAATAGGTGTAATACAATAAATATTATATACATCAATACAATTAGTACCTAGATTTAAGACATATATAATGGAAAATTCTAATACGATTCAATATATTTTTTTTAAAACAATACTGTTAAAAAATAATGATTGTAGTTATACCTTCGTGAGTATAATAAAATATTTGTATAAATATTCATATAAATATTTTGAACTAGATATTACTTAAATGAAATGTATCTATGATAATAAAATTAAACTTTAATTAAATTTAAGTGATTGCATTAATTAAATGAGAATGTTTTAGGAAACACTAAAGGCTTAAAACAACGATACGCAATACGAAACATAAATGTACCGTGGAAAAGCGCTATACACAATATATTATACTGTTGAAGAAATTTGTTGTATGACTATTTTTCTCCTAATGGTGAATAGCAAACTTGTAAAAAATACACAAAAGCTATGTGGATAGAGAAAAATCCATTAAATTTAATTCAAAAACTACTCCTTAATGGATTGTATATAATATAATTGTTATAAGTAATAGGTACTATGAAATAACTTTTCGTTTATATTGCAACAGTGAATTCTTTTTACAACGTGAATTATGTATTCAGCGGTGAATTTGAGCCGAGTCGCAAGCGGCCGGCGGGGCCTGGTTATCATCACAGCATCCGATGTAAGAATATACGTAAGTAGTAATAATTATATAAGGCCATTAGGTCTATTATTAGGTATAACCGTGGGATGGACGTATGATTATAAATTCGAGAGCGGGTTATGGTCGTCGCATGGCGGCAGGGTCGCGTCGTACAATAATAACCGTTGGGTGGCATACACGTCATATTTTGCAGTCTTCGGAGGATAAAATGATGTAGGTGATGATGGCGGTAATAATAATATATTGTATAGGTAGTTAGTTCAGTGTCCCGAGTAAACATTTTGGGTACCCTCGGAAAAATACGCAGGGGTATTTGCCGTTCTCGTGTGGTATGGCGATGGCGGCGGCGCTAGTGTCAATAATGGCGATATTCTCCCAAAGGCGGTATCGCACAACCAGCTGTTTTCCCCCTTTACAGCCTTCAAAACCTCCGACGGCGTCGATCTTCTAGGATTTGGCGATCTCCTGCGACACGAAGGATTTTATACACATATTTATACACGCCGCGAGTTCCGTTACAGTCGTCGTATTTTTTATCACGGTCAACGCAGTACGTGTTATACGCATAATATACCACTGATAAAATACAAACACACTATCAACAATTTATATAATCATACGAAAATATTAGCTGATCCTGCATGGCGTTGTCCGTCGTGAATAATTAAATATAATGTCAGCGGATTTATCTTGTCTTAAACTCAGTAAACCGTAAACTAAATAGTACATAATATGTTTTTTAACGAAATTGTATTTATATGGTTTCGACCAAATATAAAATACACATATAAAATTCATTTTTTATTTTTTTTGTAACCAACGGAAACTCAGCTATGTGCAAACAAACAAAGGTATTCGTTTTCCGTGAATATGAAAAATCTCTTGTTGAGCCCCACTCGAATGCGAAATTTAAAAAATTTACTTCAAGGTGCACAACCTCCTCTCTGGTGCAGTATTACCTGTGTGAATCAAACTACATAACCACGGATACCATAATCTTGGCTGTGGATCGCTTATACACAACTAGACACACACACACACACACATTTATTCAGGACAGAATGCGTGTGTATAAAATACGCGAACAAAGCGAGTAAACACATACGATCGTAGATGGTGGGTCGGTGTTTGATATGGGTGAGGTGGTGGGTAAGCCGAAAAGGGGTTTCGGTGCATCGATGGCTCTCCGAGCTATCGTAGTCATGGAGACCGCGACACTCCCGCCGCCGCCGCCGCCACCGCGCCGCTGCTGATGCTACTACTGCCGGTGCCGTTGCAGACGTACCGCGTTATATTTATTTCCTCTCGTAACAAAAAAACATTATAAAAGGTCGTTAATTTCTCGCGCGAGGGTTTTTTTTTCACGTTTTATTTTATTTTAATCGCACGCACCCGTATACATATATTTAGATTAGGTTATATTATTTAATTTACACAAACACACACACACATATATACGCACTTGTTATTTATGTATAAAAAATATTATTGTACGTACGCGTATTATAATAATTAATAATATTATTATTATAATACCAGCACACACGATTGTCGTCGCTGCGACGTTAGCGCACTGCAGTATCGTATTCTGTCCGCGTGACGTGGGTAGGATTTAGGTTGTTAAATTATATGCGAACGTGCGATGAAATTATTTTTTTCGTCCAAACGATACGGTTATATCGTGGCGACTGTGCCATGTGAATGAATAACCTGATGTGCACATTAATGTGTGTTTCCCTCATCGGTATATTATTTTTAGTATAGAAATATCGCGCAACGTGCATGCCACTTCAACTCTACTACTGCACTTTTATGTTCGAACGATTGTAGAGGTATTTTATCCCAACGTATTGAACTACATATCACTGTAATATCTGTAATATATAATATTTGCACGTCTCTTCGATAAGAAACGGTAGAAAACGTGTATCGTTATTATAATATTATTCATTCAAATTTCAATAAACTCGTTTTTGGTACGACCATCACTACGATACTGACATAATATATTTTCATATTTGTAATATATAATAGTATATTTACATGTAATCAACCGAACCGAATAATAAAATGAAGTTATAAACGTTTTTTACTGCACGTCTGCACTAACTGACTAACAAATAAAAGGGCGGCGACCAAAATGTATCGTCTGACGTATAGACTTCTAAAAAAAAAAAATGTTTAAAAATACGTTACTGATATGTTGATAAGAAGCTGTATCATCTATATTATACGCGTTCAAGAACAACGTTTTATTAGTGGGTTACGATCGTACAGAAGTAGTGTGACTTTTGTGGAATAAAAACCAAATGATACTTAGTATTTTGTATTCCTGAGTTTCTCATATATTTTGTAATACGATTTTTGGATTTTATAGATTTTCATACGTCATATTATCATGATGTACTACCTATACACAGAATACATCACATATCATATAAGCTCAATATTACAGTGTTTTAAATCGAGTTAAGTGTATTATACACTATGAGATTAAAGGATATTATGTAAAATAAAAAAAAATCAATGTTTACAATGTGTTACGTCATTCGCTTTTTATTCAGTGTGTGTACATTTATATTGTGTGTGTATGTGTGTATATACATATATATATATATATATATATATAATATCATGTATGTGTATAAATATTATAACATAGTAAATTCATATATAAAATAAAATATATAATATGATAATCGATGTGATATTGTGATGTTAATGTTGCTTACAGCGCAGACGTCAGACGTATTATAACTTCTCAGCGTATACTGTATAATGAGTCAATTTTGCTCAAACAGTAGTACATATAACATATTAACATAGACGCATTTGTCTCCTAAGAAAAAAAATGTCTGGCGGTGGGGTTGTCGGGTTTTAAATATATCTAAAGACGTAAACATAATATAATAATATAATTCATTCTATATTATGTACAGTGTACACATTATACTGATATACACCATGTACAATGAATTAGATTAATTTGTCAATGACGTTTACGACACGCATTACAACTTCACGAACGTTCAGTCTGTGAATATTAAATATAATTTATAATAATATGTATAATGTATATATACTAGCCGACGAAAAGCCGACTGTTCACGGAGCGCATTAAACAGTCCACTAATAAAAGTTTATAGGTATTTTGTCGCGTTGAAACGCGCGCGCGGTAGCGGCGCCCATTACAAAATTTCAAAGAAATTTTTAAACGATCGTACAATTTATGATCTCTTGTAGTTGGCTGTATTAAATAATTGTATTGTACTATACGGCTGTTTTGAAATTAAAAAATAAAACACTTTACGGGGAAGAAAGACGATGCGTTATCTAGCGGACAACAAGGGTGGTGAGCGCAGACTTTAATTTCGGAATCACTAAAAATCATTATACTCCATTATTATATGACTCACATAATCAAGTATAATTCTTTATACAAAAGTATTTTGTAGTTACCTAGTTTTATTTTATCAAATAATATATAAGTAATATGCTATTACACTTATTTTATTAAAATATATATTATGTGCATAATATTGTATTTTCATTG